>NC_079382.1:10992500-11592500 GCF_021018895.1 Seriola aureovittata | reverse complement strand
CCTAAACCGACGGACTGAGTCTAATCAACCTTCACTGACTCAACTCGACCAGAGCCGCTGCCGCCATTATTACTTTTGGGGGGGAGGAGGAATTTTTTCCTCAGCAGGGATGAAAATAATTCAGCAGAGACAGGGATATATAGACTAGATATCTATGACTATGTCAATCATAATGTACATTTCTACTGCTTTAACTGAATAAATTCCACAGGATAATAATGCTGTTTAACAGATGTTGGCTTGGGGCTCTGCCTCATGTTATGGGCTGTCTCCCAGCAGCCCTTGCTGTCTGGCTGCTTGGGAGCTCCCGGGAAGCTGAGATGCTCTTCCAATTTACTGAGCCTCGGCTCCATTATGGCAAATAAGCTACATTCATTGCATGTGTTACCGTCTCATTTTGGTTCAGTCTTCGTGGTGTACGATGAATACAAAGGCCATGCGCACAGCTTGAATATCCTGCAACTTGACTGGATTGTATCTGGTAATTCTAGTTAGCACATGTTCTAATGTTGTGCTCTTTAGTCCTGTTCTAATGTTCTGATAGCAGTTGTTTTTATGTGTCTATGTACATTGGGGTCCAAACGTCTGAGACCAGTGGTGTTCTGTGCTTTTGAGGCATTGCAAAATGTAATTAATTGAACTTGAATCCATGATTGTGCCAATATTCTCTCATCTATTTTCTACATTAAATTTTATGTTTTTAACCACACCTCAGTTTTAGTATAACTTACTATCATTACAGAAATCAACAACCTGATTCCCGAAACCTATCAATTCCGTAACAGGTGTTCATATAATGTTAACTTAATGAATGGAAAAATAATAGTTTGCTTTTAAATGCGTGTGCACAATCTATTTGCAAATTTCAGGTTTGCCACATCATTTTGAAAATATGTCAGTTTTTAATGAAATATCAAAAATATCATGTTATTGGAAGGTGTTATGATAATGAGAGAAATCAGCCAATAAAAAATAAAAATGTTATTTAGAAAATATATTCTATTTCAAAGGTTAAAGTACATTACTTTTTATAATCTTTTTTTCTTTTAAATGTGGCAATGTATTAGCTTCCTAATGGTCCTCGCGAGATTTTTGGAAAATACGTTCAAGGTGTTAAATTATCAGTAAATGTTTTTAAATCAACACTTCAGACCAGATATTAATGCCTGAAAAGAAAATTTGATGATGCAAGTGTCTTTTTCCGAAATTTCACGTTTGTCACGAAAGTGTTGAAACCTAGATTTCGTGAGAATCACCCATTAACAACAGAAACCCAAGCAACGGGAAATTTACTGTAGCACGTCAGCACAGCAGTAAAAGCCCTGATAAGAAATAAAGAGTATCTGTCCACTGAAACGCCAGAGGGCTTTTAATATGAAACACTTATGGGAAGTCTTAAATTATTAACGCGTAATGCAGTAAATTTAACAGAAACGGGCCTCCCAGTATGACTGAATATATATATATATATATTTTTTTTTTTTCTTTTCTCTGTAATACTCACAGGCTTCATATAACAAAAACACAAAACAGCCTCTGTGGTAGTTCCTACTACACACACACACACACACACACACACACACACACACACACTTGATGAATTTAAGTGCTCCAGTTAAAGGACAAGCTGCTCTGTGGTAAATCCACAGATCTGAATCAAACATAAAACTAAGACATATTTTGGGGATTAGAAGATTAGAAACATTCAAAGGCCTAAATGGAGGGCTAAGTGCTCATGTCACAGAGTGTTTTTTGGGTATTTGTGTTAATGTGTACATAAATGTTTTTGGAAATGTGACAGTGGGTTAAAACTAGGAAGTGGGGTAAGTGGGGTAATGCCCTGCATGTACTTGTTTTGCACATAAAAGCTGTCCTCGTGCATGAAATACCAACATATGATTCAGGAAAATAATTTAGCATCGCCACAAAGTGTGTGAGTTCACCTTCCCTTATACTCCACAAAGACCCACACACACACACACACACACACACACAGACACACAGACACACGCACACACAGACACACACACAGACACACACACAGACACACACACAGACACACACACAGACACACACTGGTCCCTGAGCACAGTGTGTCAATGTGATCGTTAAATTGCACTTGTGATCCAAAATGAGTTTGCTAGCTAGTAGTTTTCTCATGCTGCTTACACAATGGCCTGTATATGGGAGCTGCCTGGTGGCATTGCTTAATTAGGCGAAGAGTTGATTCATTTGCACTAATTGACAGCTAATTAAAGGAGTGAGGGCACATCGAATTGACGTTCCTCTGAGCTACGAAGCCTTGACTGCAGGGGATGTTAGAGAGAGCGAATTATGAAATGAGTACCACCTGCCATTAGAAGTGGCCTCAAACATATGGTCCTTCTGTGTGTGTGTGTGTGTGTGTGTGTGTGTGTGTGTGTGTGTGTGTGTGTGTGTGTGTGTGTGTGTGTGTGTGTGTGTGTGTGTTTGTGTGAAAACAGCCCAGCCTGTTGCTTGTGGTTCACAGTTTTCTTTAGCTGCTAGAAAAAAGAAAGTGAATCTGATAATATTTATAAGCTCAGATCTGTGAGGGCAACATGAACATGAATTTTATATATTATTTACTCTAGTCTTCTGTAATAACAGTCAACATATTATTTTACAAAATCAGACCTGGATTTTATTCATTGTATTAAAAACAAAAATCATGGATGTTAAATTTAAAGCTGCAGTTGACTGAGCATGAGTCTGGAAACAGATTTCCATTCCACATTTTAAAGCTGCAATATGTTTTTTCAATGTCTGCACAAACTATTGATCTGTAAAGGCCTTATCGAGTCACTTTTTGTGATAAGAATTTCTTTTATCAGCAAAGAATCAGATAACATGACAAACGTCCTGTGAGTCCTATAAAAGCAATAATATCACAGGTACATTATTTTCTTTCAAGTGTTTTTTAATTCTAATTAATGATGATTATTTGGCCAAAGTGATTGCATACAGATATCAGGATTTTCTTACTGCGGATCCTTGGAAGTTGCAAAACCAAAAAAGATAACATATTGATGACAATGGATGTCTATAAGAAACATGTCTCTGTTTTGAACACGTTGGCAGCTCTCCAGGTTCGGGATGCTGTCACAGGATGTTAGTAGGTCTACAAGCTGTCTGGAGTTTTTGGGGCCAAACAGTAAAGGTCCTGAGTGAGTCAACTCAAATCAAATCTCCCTTTCTGCAGGACGAGGGCCATGATCTCTGCAGGAGAGCAGGAATAGGCTGGTTTCATGTCTGCTGGTGCAGCCCATGTGAATCAAAAAAAGACAATTAGGGGCTTATTAGGGTCTCAGGGAGATGTGCCTCACGGGGCGTCCGCTCGCCTGCTCGGCCCCGACTCTGAGCCGCTGCCATGGCTCAAAACAGTCAGGGGCATTGTCTCACCTAATTACGCTGAAACCAGGGGCCCCTTTTTGTGTTGCTACTGCCATGCCTGTCCGATTCCCTTCTCCTGCCTAACTGCTAGTCCCTATCCACTGTGGAAGTGTGCTAATTAGACAAGAAATGGGCCCAAGTAATTATGTCAATTCTCGTTACAAGTAACCACATTGAGGAATATTATTTTGTCAAGAAAGTTTCAGTGTTGGGACGGGGGGGATTTGCTCCCATGTTTCCCAAAGTATTCTCCTCATTATGCCAATAACACATCTGCACATGCAACAGGGGAATGCGGCACACTCGGCAAGTCAGAGTCCCCGACAAACTTCAGAGCATAAATAGATGCACTCATACAGAAATGGAGACTATAGAACGGCAATAGCATGAAGTTATTGCCCTAATTAATGCTTTGTGCCCACAGAGCAAACTGTTGAATCACCAGTGGCACATTGTTAGCATTGTGAGAGCCTTTTGTTTCTTCACCTTAATAGGATGTTTTGATCAACGGTTAGATGGTGACCCAGCTCCTCTCCTTAAACCCCGGGCTCTTGGAAACGCAATTAGCTAGATTAGAAGAGCCATTTGTGGAGCCTCAAACAAAGACAAAGATAGATCAGACAGAAAGAGCTGACCATGGTTCAGAAACTCTGCCAGAATATGACTGACCCGGACTCTTTTAACCCCAAAGCTTTTTTTTTTTTTAATTGAAGAGCTGCAATGAATGAATGAACAATTATTTATATAGAGATTTGTCTATTATACATAATTTAAACAATTGACAGAAAACAACCGGACAAAGGCTGTTGTATTTGATTGAGTATTTGATTACTTCTCTCAGTGAATCAGAGGGTGTCTGTGCAGTTTATAGTGTCATTCAGTGTTTCTCATGTTTCTCATGTTGTTTTTCTTTATTTCTCTACAGGGTTCCCGTGAAAGTCTTTGAGGCCCGTGGAATTTTAAAGTAATTTAAGTTGGTGAGTAAATTTGTTAAAGTTTTGGAAAAGTCATGGAATTTAATTTTTTTTGTCTTAATTAGGTTATGTTACATTAGTCTTCCATGATCATTTTTCACATAGGATTTGGTTTAAATTTCTGTAGCGCATTTGTCATTAATCCTTGTGGACCTCTGAATTATGATTGTGTGTGTGTGTGTGTGTGTGTGTGTGTGTGTGCATGTAGTTAAAATGACACACAAATGAAATGAGAAAAGGTAACTAAATACAGAAGCAAATTAAAACAGAAATATCAACTTATGTCACATTTTATTAAGTTAATTAAGGCCTACATTAATTTTTTTATATTATTTTTGGTGTATTTAATGGCACATTAATTTATTTATTGAGTCATCTACCTAATTCTTTATTTTTGATTTTGGCCGGTCCGGTCCTCCATACTTCTGTTCATGTTCTTCAAAGTGGTGAATGGTCATGGACATTGTATTTTGGGTTCTTGAACCACGTGGTTTATGCTACAGATGTTGACTAAAAGAAAATGCCTATTAAATAAATCAAGGGGCAATATTGCTCACAAACTACCATGTTTTCCTCATTACATGGTCTCAAAACATCATTCATTTCCCCCTCGGCCTGTGTAAGGACTTGCTGTTTAATCTGCTTGTATGAGACAGGCCTGAGAGTTTTTGACAAAAAACAACATTATTATAGAAATTAAAGCCAGATTGATTTTATTTAGATTGTGGAAGAGATCAATATCAGAAAAACTGACCTCCATTACCTCACTTTTAGAAAAGCTCAATATAATGTGGAACTTTAAGCCCCGTAATTTGAAAATTCAATGCCAGATCTCTCATGTCATATTTGCCCGTACAGAGGGTAAACATTTTATAAACCCACAGGGGTTTAAAAAAAAAAGAAATGAAAGGCTAATAAATAATTCCTGTAAAGTGTCCATACCTGCTTTCAAAAAAAATCTTCTACCAAATTTACTTTCCCTGATGCTTAAGATCATTTTATTCCTCTTTCTTTTTGTGGCTGATTTCAGACCTGTGAAGCTGAGGCTTGAACTATAAGCTGAGATGAGATGTACATTGTGACGCAGAAATTGGTTTCTGTCTGCATCCTAATCTAAGTGGATGGATGTGATTGGATGAAGTCATCGGCACGTGTATGTGTGTGTGTGTGCTGTAGAAACCTCATTAGCATAGCTATTGGTATGGCATTGATCTCTTCATTCACCTCTAATGAAATGTCTCTAATAGCTTCTCATGAGATGCTGAAGGTAATTGCAGTCTCTCTCTCTCTCTCTCTAGTTCTTTATAACATCTGGACCATTTGACTTTCAAGATTTGATTTTCACACTGACTTATTATCAGGCGAATAAATAATTTAAAACAAAGCCTTGAACTAAATGTCGGAGACTCGTTTTCCTTTGGTATTATAATATAAAAAAAAACGCGTGATATTTCCGTGACATGACGCGCAGGAACAACAGAGCCTGATAACTGACTTGACCGGGGTGATGCCACATCTCCTGATCTCAGTTCAGATTACAAAGCAGCAGTAAATCTGCTGTGGGTTTGACCATCACTGACAGCCTGACGCGCGGGCGCCAAACAGTCCCGCAGGAACCACCTCTTTATTTATTTATTCATCACCACATGTCCCATTGATAAGACCGTATCTCCGCTTCCATCGTGCGCGTCCACTCATCTCCATAGACTCTCCTCTGCGTCATTATCTGCCCAGCTGTCCAAAAAGTGTGCCGCAAATTATCCCCGAACGATTGAAAGTGCGCAATAATTGAATAATAGCTGATTAGAGAGAATTAGGTTTGTGAAGACAAAAAAAAAAAGAATATTCTCGCTTCATTTCACATTTCAGTGAGTTTGAATCTGATAAATGAGTGTGAAGAGAAGCTGCAGGTGATTTCCCCTGGCTTTGCTCTCACTTCCAAAATCGGATGTATGAGCTGTAACACTTTAAGTCTTTGTCACAGCTTTAATTCTATTTGATACTAGACTTCAAGCAAAAATACAAAAAAACAACAACAAAACAAACAAACAACAACAACAACATCAAAAAATCCTCATGAGGTAAATAAATCTGTTGCTACATTGTGCACTGGCATTTGCTCCACGGTTTGTCTCGTATTTAATTGCCACCCTGGTGTGTCCTAAATACCCTGAACTGGGACATTGTATTCTTTATCATGTGACCCGTCAAAGAATGAACAAAGCTTAATAACCTATCAACAGATGCGCAGACTAGAATATGCAAATCACAGCACTGTGAGTTATATGGGACGTTGGGGATGGAGCTCGACTCTGGTAACAGATCAATCAGTTTGTAGTCTTTCTAATAAGAAGCTGAATTGATTAATTAACTGATTTTAACTGAAATTGGCTGATGTGAGTTCATAAGCATTAATTTCAGTATGTGGCCTTCAGGCTTGTTATTGGCGTATTTAATAGGAAATAATGAAATAGGCCTTTGGAAAAAAGGATTATGAAAATAACTTTGCAATACACACTACAGCTTTGCGCCAAGATGACTACATCTTGGTGTAGATGCTGCATCACACCGGACTATTAATGAGCAGCATCATTTTCTCCATGGATTACCTCTGATTTTTTTTTTTTTTTTTTTTTTTTTACATTATCTGGGTCTCACACACTCAATTTCACACTCATGTCTTTCAGTTTGGACAAACGTGCTGCAAATGAAGCTGGTTTTGCTCGACTTCAGGGCTTAATCCGGCTGATTGAATCTGTTGGACTCCCGGATCAGATGATCAGCGACAAGATCATGAAGAGCTGCAGTGAAAGTAAGATCTCTGATGGCTTCTTCTAACTCAGGTTAATGCAGCTATAACTTAAATAAAACAACACACTCTCACTTTACTCCCTCGTTAGAGTCGAAATCAAAACAGTCACAAGGAAGTAGCCTAAAGCTGTTATTTGCCCTGTTTTTATGCGCATGACATAAACACAAATAATGTATCAAACTTAAGAAAAACTCTTTTCTGTAAAAAGCAATGAGCCTAACCCAGAGTGGTTGACACCATCTCTAAGAGATGACGTCACTTATTAGCCTGTTTGTCAGGGACGTAGAAAAAAAAAATCCATCCACAACCTCACAGTTTGAAAATATAGTCGGGCTATTCTGTCACATGTAATTGCCAGATATCTGCTTTATGTTTAGATAAAGCTTATTGGGGCTGATGGAAACTTCAGTGTGCTGTCTCCTCTCCTGTGATTGGCTGACGCCTGTTGCCTGTTGGATAAAAAGCAGCGGAGAGGGCAGGGAGATGAGGAGGAGCAGCACTCTGCACATTGCACCAGGGACTCTGGAGTGAAAAACAAAAAGTGTCATCGCATAACCATGACAGGGAAGGAGGGAGTTGTGCTTTCAGACACCGAGAACAAACAGAAATCAGCTTCTCAAACCAGCGTGAACCACGGGGGATCCCAGCAGCCGCCTCCTGTCTGGAAGATGGCCCCCACTGTGCACCGGCGCACAGGTTTTGGGATCCAGGAGCTGCTCGGCCTCAACAAGGAGCCGCCGGCGGCACCGAGGCGGCCGCTGGAGGCTCTGCCGCACAGGGCGCACGTCCTGGCCGCAAGGTCGGCCCTCGGTCACGGTGGGCTCGGGGTCGGCATGGGTTTGCTGGGACCAGAGGGAATACACTCGTTTTATAGTCAGCCTGCTTTTCTGGAGGTGCTGTCAGAGGCGCAAAATGTGCACCTGCAGCCTCTGCACAGAGCGGCGCACATGGAGGCGCAGATGGATGCACAGCACTCCGCCAGCTCCGGTGAGTGTCTGAAACAATGTCCTGTAGGCCTCCTGTGACACGCTGTGTGATTCTGATGCAGAATTGAGAATAATGAAAAAAATCAACTCTTAGTTGAATGAGTGCCATGCAAAAATTTCTCGCACCAAAGAGAAAAAAAAAAGAAAAAAGAAAAGAAGCACAAGTGCAAAAGCTTTCGCGCCCTGATCGAGCAACAATAATGGATTTAAAAATTTAAAAATCAACCTACATTGGAATATTTTTTTTTCTTTTTAAAATCATCTTTATAAAAGCTTTTGTTTTAAAAATTGGGAAAATACTGAAAAACATGTAGACGCTAAAATATTATTGAAGTTTTGTTCTTTTAAAAAACATTTTTTTCTATCATTTGGGACAAATTCGCGCTCAAAAATCAGAATAGAAATAACCACTTTACATCAAGAAAGCAGACTTTAAAAAAAAAAAAGACCTGTATGACTACTTTTTCCTATCATTCGTGTTATTATTATTATTATTATTATTATTATTGTTATTATTATTATTATTATTATTAGTATTAGTATTAGTATTAGTATTAGTATCAGTATTAGTATTAGTATTAGTATTAGTATTATTAGTATTGTAATTGTTATTGCTGTTGCTGTGCTGGTATTTGAAGTTGGTCACGGATGTGTTTCCTCACAGATTCTGACGATATGAGTTTCTCCTCCGGTGATCAGAAATTCTCAAAATCATCCCTGAGTCAGAGCAAGAAAAGAAAGAAACGACGACACAGGTAAAACAAAAACATGTGGATTAAAACAAGATTATCGAAAGACATTCAGAAATATATCTTCATTTTATACATCGATGATGGCACGTTATGTATTAGGCCCTGTATTAATTTCAGTGCAGGCCGCTTTCGTTTGGTGTCAGTGACAAAACCCCGAACGAAAAACAAAACACATTTAATACCTGTAATTTCATTTGTTTGTTGTATGTGTGTGTATGTGTGTGTGTGTGTCTGTGATGCCATGAATATGTTATTATATAATATGAAATTAGCCTAAAATTCCTCGTAAAAAAAACCACCATGATCTCCTCTGTAAAATACACTGTTGCAATATTTTTCGTTAGGAATAAAATCGCATCTCATATTCAAGTTGTTTTTTTCAATGCAGAGAAAAAATAGTAATAATAATAGTATTGTATTTATTTTTAATTACTTGAAAATTGGAAAATTGGAAAAGTTGGAAAAGAAAAACGGACTGTTTGTAATTTTTTACAAATGGGAAAATATGGAATTAGTGTTTGACGAGAACCAAATGTATAGATGGTATTTATCCTCCTGTGTTCTGTTTTCTTTTGTGTGCAGAACCATTTTCACGTCCTATCAGCTGGAGGAGCTGGAGAAAGCTTTTAATGAAGCTCACTACCCTGACGTATACGCCCGAGAAATGCTCTCCATGAAGACTGAGCTACCAGAGGACAGAATACAGGTGTGTATTAATGTGTGTGCCAGCTGCAGACATGTAGCATCTATGCTCTGTTATAATTTCACATCTTGAAGACGCTTTAATCGTCTCGGTTTAAGAGTGGCAAAAAGACAAAAAATTAGACCCTTTTTCAAAATAAAAAGTGTTTATTCAGTCAAATCATTTACATATTGACTGCAAACTATGATTTTTTTTTTAAACATTAAATCAAGGTTAGAATTACTTGCAGTCATATTGCATGCCACAAATTCAGGTTACAAAGTGTGGAAGACAGACTTGTAACACACAACAAAAAGAAGCAAGTATTGAGGCAGACGGACAGGTGGAGCCTCTGGTCATCTGCTCCATCATCATCCTCACAATGTCTCTCCCCTGCTCTCACATTAGCAGCCAATTCAACCTCTCTGTGTAATTAGTTAATTGAGGAGAACTTATCACCTCTCTCCCTGCGAGAGGCGGGCCACAGCCCTGAAATGAAATGATAACTACACAGAAATTAATTAGCAGAGGTCAGCGGCTGAGCAGAGGCTCTGCCTGGCTGCTATGAGCATTTTAATTTCCCGTGATATTTGAGCGCCTGTCCCCCATCGATCGGGCCTGGAAATTAACTTATTTTTCAATCAGCCTCTTCGCCCCCCGGGTCACCTCTCGCAGGAAGCACTTCACACACACACACACACACACACACACACACACACACACACACACACACACACACACACACACACACACACACACACACACACACACACATACACACCATTGCTGTCAAAAAGCATGATTGCTCATCTGAGGCCCATCTTTTTATGAGATGGAGGTTATCATCAGATCTACCTGAATAGCTTTCCCGACTCGGCTTTGATGGTTTTTAATTCCAGGTCTGAAGAAGACACACACACACACACACACACACACACACACACACACCATCCCCACAATCTCATCCAGCCTCCTCGGCCATTTTAGGATGCTCATTTTTTTTTTTCCTGTTTTCCTCATCCATATTCACAAGCTTGCTGAGGCTATTACAAAGTCTGGCTTGGTGGAAATCAATTTAGGCACTTCAGGAGCCAGAGGTAGAATAATGCACGAGCACACACACATGCAGAACACTCACACAAATGACAAAAGACGATGTTCCACAGATGAAGTGAATGATGAGAGAAAAATAGTAATATTAAACACTGAATTTTGGGGGTTAGTGTGGTAAACCTGTTTTTGACATCACACAATACTTACATTTTGGGTCCATAATGCATCTACAATATGGGATGGAAGCGCCAAAGCAAATGCTCAAATTTGAGGCAAGACCAAGATTATGACAATGGAAACCAGTCTCTCTCAAACATGGCCTCTTGTTTTAAATCTCCAGCAGATGTCATTGTTCTACTGTTCTGTGATCAATGGCAAAATGAGAGGGCGGTCCTTCATAGTGGTTTTAAAAATATGTTTAAGGTCCCCTTCACATGTTTTATGAAATATAAAAAATAATCTGCTTTGATTAGTAATTTCATTTATACATCTGCAATTGTTTTCATTTTCATAACTTTAACTGCTTGAAACAAAACGTCTCTTTCTTTACTGTTTTACTTTACTGAGGCTTCAAGTTTCCACATTACACTTGTGTAAGCTAGATGTTGAGTCATAACTGGACTCTAAACTATTTGTGATGTTACAAAATCATGATCAGATTCAAGATGAGCGCAGAGAGAAACTTTCCTCCTTTTGTGGATTAATGTGGAAACAGCCTGCTAATGTCAAATTCTGCATATGCATCATTCTGCACAGCTGAAGATCCAACAAGTAATAATAAGCAAAAAAAAATAAAATTATATGTTAAAGTGAAGGGAGGCCTGATTTTGTGTGTTTTGGTTGGTTGGATTTAATTAATCCTTATCTGACGGTCATTTCTCTAGGTGTGGTTTCAGAACCGCAGGGCCAAGTGGCGGAAAAGGGAGAAGTGTTGGGGTCGCAGCAGTGTGATGGCGGAGTACGGCCTGTACGGAGCCATGGTCCGTCACTCCATCCCCCTGCCCGAGTCCATCCTCAAGTCTGCCAAGGACGGCGTCACAGACTCTTATGCTCCGTGGTTACTGGGTGAGCTGCTGCAGAATTATCTTTGTTACGTGTCAGATCTTTTTCATGTTGACGTGTCACAGTAAGAAAAGCAAATGAATGAAGGCTCAATTCTATTTAGCTGCTTCAGTTTCAAGGTGTTCACTGTCACGCTGCTGTGACATAGTGGGACACTTGAATAAAACAGAGCTGGCCTGTACTTCTCCCCCTGTGACAAATGTCCGCTGAGAAAAACACCTTTTTTTTGTCCTTGATTGTTCTCTATGGGAAAACACTGGCAATGCTAAAAGGACAAACTCTTTCCTTCCATGTCTGTTGTCCCTTCAGCTTGTAACTGACAGGTCATAGTTTAAAATAGAGATTTGTAAGCTTGCTCACAGCACACATGTCTGGTGATGAGGTCATAAGTCATAGAGCACCATCCTCCATCACTGAGCTTGGAAATGAAAACGGTTGGAAATAAACTTGGAGTGTATTGAAAGTCCAACATATAGGTTTTTTTTTTATAACGGAGTAAGAAAAATCTACAAATGCTTCATTAACTCACAAAGTTAACTCGAAGTTAATTTCTTTGTCATGCGAGGGGGTATACTATTTTTAAAAGCTGCCTGACCCAGGCTGTCTTCTGTCTGAAACCAATAAAATTTGGCATTTTCTATATTTTTATCAGGTTTTTTAGATGGGTTGAAGAACAAGGAATAGATGTATTCTGACAACAGGAAGTGGGTGCTAAGCCCTGCTCAAGTTAGGAGCCAATAAAAGCGTCTGCATGTCAATAAAAGGTAGCAGTCGATACAGTGATAATCCTACTTCATCAGGACAGATTAGGCCTAATCTCCTCTCTCGCCTCATGTCAATTGATTAGTTCTAATCAATTAGATGACTCTAATTGAATAAGATGTCTCACCCACCCATACATCCCCTCCCTAGTTATTCTCTTTCACACTTTTTCAATGTCAAATACCTCACTATAAAACAAGATTTCATACTTCTAAGCAATAGATACATTACTTTTCATTGCTCTTTTTCCCTTTTAGACATTAAATCACTTAAATGTACCAAAACCATGAATATTCTGCAAGGCAACTCTTTACACCCTCATAGTTACATCATCTAATCTTAAAACAATTCTACCTGTACAAGACCTAATTGAAAATACTGTCGCTTCCCTCCAGGTATGCACAAGAAGTCAGTGGAAACCACGCACACTTCTCCAGGCAAAACTAGCAGCACAACCCCAACACCAGCACAGGAGAAACCAGTTGACAGAGAGATGGAGGAAGAGATGGAGCAAGAGAGGAAAGACACTAACTCCCCAATTTCTAAAGAGGAACTGAGGGAGAACAGTATTGCTGCACTGCGAGCGAAGGCGCAGGAGCACAGCGCTAAGATGCTCGGGACAGTTTCAAACAGAACAAACGGCCACATAACGCACAAAGAGGAAGCTGACGATCATGTGACAGAGCAGGAAACAGCAGAGGAGGAGAAGAGAAACTGAACAGGGCTGCAGGATACAGACTAATGGTGAAATCCCTGCAAAGTGGAGTTTGCAAACACTTCTCAAAGGGAGAGGTCTTCTTTTATTGACTGAGCTGAACCTCAGCGGGGGGGTGGGGGGGGGGGGGGTGGACCACACACATGGAGTCACCCATAACCTTGTTAAATAAACCACTCAACTTATACTGTAAATCAAACCTGCAGTTCAAATATTATGATTGGAAATACATAAAAAGAAAAATGTTTACCCAGAGATGATTTCTTCCTCACTGCTCATAGAAATGAATGTACAGGTAACAAAAACTGTAAAATACAGTTTTATGTCATTGAAAGGGACTGAAGGACGCTTAAACACTGGGATGTTCTCACATGGAGCTGCATTAAAAAAAAAAAAAAGATATATATATATTTTATTTTCTTTAAAACATATTGTGGACCTTACAGTTCTGTGACACGGCAGCTTTCATTTAACTTGTGTTGAAACCCTCATATCAGTGAGCATGTTGAGCCTCTCCACCTGCTCCAGAGGTGTTCATTAGGAGCTGACTGTGACCTCTGACCTCCTCGTGATGACAGATTTTAGCTGGGATGACTGAAAAACACAGTTAAGTCCAACACCCTTTGTTTTCTTTCAACTGTTTCAATTATTGTGATGTAAATACTAAAAAATAATGTCCAATAGTTAATACTGTACAATTATGTATAAAGTTAACATCAATTATCTGTTTGTCTTTGTATAAATGTAACTGTAGCTGTATTAAAAGTTACAGCTTTACTGCTGAATGATGCAATTTGTTTTCATTCATCAGCTGAAGATGCAAAGTTTCTGTGTCACCTTAAATATGAGTTTAACACATGTATGTACACGTGGGATTTGTGACATTTACAACTAGTCTGAAACTGTTACACTTGGTGTGAGTTGGAAAATTGAAGCCTCCAGTTTCTAGAGTGAGAATGGACATCCTGTGTCCAGTAGTTAAAGGTCTCATATAAATAAAATAAAGTGAGATTTCCGTGTCTTTTTTGATTATAAAGCAGGTCTAGGTTCTATATTAATATTATGAAAGTATCAAAGTGCCTAGTCCACAGAGCCCACAGCCTGTATTCAGAAACTGTGCCTTGAAATGAGCCGTCAGAACTTCTGTTACTTTGTGATGTCACAACAAAGTAGTCATGTCCCTCAGCCATGCCCCAAGCCCAGCCCATCCAGACCCACCCTTCAACCTTGCAGGGTTTGGTTTCTCTGAGTGTTTACCTGAAATCTTCTGTATTATATCCAACCACTCAGGAAACAGTCAGAAGAGAGGCTCAGAACCTCTCTTCTGATTGGCTCACAGACCTGTTGTTACTACTGCCCCTGAGATAAGCCTAAGAGAGGAGATATAAAACTACACTGGGATAGTTTTTGGTACTTAAAACCCAAATATATCATCTTATGGATATATAAAATTCAAATGAAACAGTAGAAAAGTGTAAAATATGGGACCTTTAAACTTTTGAAAAGAAGAAATATTTGCATATTTCTACATTATTTATTTTTCAATGAGCGGGAAGGAGTAGATGTAAAGAATTGGTCACTTAGAACCTTTTTAATGGAAAAATCCAATCAGACAACTTATCATTCAAAGCACTGTATTATTTAATGTTAAACCGTGTCTGGAGATCATCTGTATATAATGAAATTACTTAGTTATCTTTTCTATTGCAAGTGATACTGAAATCCAGCTGTAGCTTACTATACTTTCCAGGAAAAAACTGTCGGCACATGGGGGTTGCACCGCCCTTTAAGGCGTCACTTCTCCAGAACTTCCTCCGGAGTTTCCAAGTTTTCCCAGTTCTGTTAAGTTGAACAGCGTAACTTCCAAAATTGGTTCAACAAACTGTTCTCTGTTGCGAAAGCACTTTGCAAGCCTCTCACATCGCACTGAGCACTGGCCACTTTCATTATGTGGCTGTCTTCTGGATGTACTTCAAAATACGTCATGGCCTCCTTCAGTTGTCGGATCTTCAGGTCTTGTTTCCATGGTTTGAGTCGAAGGAGATGTAACACAGCAGCTTTTATGCCGGAGGCTGCGGCGTTTGAAGCAGTGTCGGACCGCTCAGCTCTGCAGGAGTTTTCAGTCTCCTGTAGCGAGAGCTTCTGGGCCGCTGTGGCGCGTCAGAGACTGAGCTGGATCAGTCCTTTCCACACGGTCCAGGACTGTGACCTGAGCCGAGGCAAGATTAAGTGGTTTGAAGGAGGAAAGCTTAATGTGTCTGGTAAGGTTAACTTCAGAATGTAAGTAATAGGCATTGTGGGGATAGATTTGATCAATAGAATAGAAATAGAAACTGATACATTTAAGAGACAATAGAGTTAAATTTGATATTCAGGCACAATTTTCCATGTTAAAAACGCGTCCAGAAACGTCAGACATCCTGATGCAAAACCTATCAGCACATTTAACCAAGGGCGCAGGTTTGGTCTCATTGGTAGAGACGCAACAACTTTGCCACCGCTCCAAAACAAAGATATTGGCCTTTTAATGCAATCAACCAAACGGTTTATTAACATATAAGATCTGAATATTCATTCAGGAATGCCCATACGCAAATGTTATATATGTAGCCTATATGTGTTGAATTTCCATATATGAAATAAATGTTCATATGAAGTAAAATCATATATGTTTAAAGTATATCCTATATAAAAAAATACATGAAACATGCTAGAAATAGGAACAATATCATATATTGAAGTATATGTCCAGCTAATAGCCAAGAAACATGTATTTTAGTAAGTTTGTTTATATTATAGCCATATGTTAAATGAATATATATTCACCCCAAAACCTGTCAGTATAAGCTATGTTCATATTATATATGTAAATATAAAAGATAGATCTCTATTTTTTAAATATAATTGGAGATTATTCAGAAAATCAAATACAAATATATAGAATTTAAAAAAGAATGCTGTTTTAATAGAGTTGCATTTGAATATGAAAATTCTGAAATACATTATGAACTTATATCTTCATATGTCCAGAGGATGTATATATGTCTTAATAATGTATCCTCTTATAGGTGACACATACGGTTACATCACCCCTGATATAGGGACATATATGTCATACATATGTCATAAGTCATAGTATATTAAGGCATAAAAAAGTCATTAGTAAGTAGTAAGTCTGGAGCGTGGGAGGGAACAGGAGTGTATCTAGTGAATCCTCGCAAGCACAGGGAGAACATGCCAACTCAACAAAGACCAAGGACGGGTGTTTGAACCCATAACCTTCTGATTGAGAGGTAACAGTGCTAAACACTGGACCATGAAGCAGCCTCATACGTATTTCATCATATAATAATGCATAAGGACATCATAGAATAGTAAGACATATAAAGTCATACTATGTTAAGGCATAAAAAAACCTAAAAAAATGTAATAGTATAGGAAGGCGTACAAACGTCAAAAAACTTAATTGTGTAGTGAGGCAAAAAACATCAAAAGACGTCATACTATGGTATGGCATAAAAACGTCAAAAAAGGTCATAGTATAGTATGGCATAAAACTTAAAAAAACGTCATAGTATAGTATGGAATAAAAATGTCAAAAAACGTCATAGTATAGTATGGCATAAAAATGTCAAATAATGTCATAGTATACTATGGCATAAAAATGTCAAAAAACGTCATAGTATAGTATGGCATAAAAATGTCAAATAATGTCATAGTATACTATGGCATAAAAATGTCAAAAAACGTCATAGTATACTATGGCATAAAAATGTCAAAAAACGTCATAGTATAGTATGGCATAAAACTTAGAAAAAACGTCATAGTATAGTATGGCATAAAGTGTCAAAAAACGTCATAGTATACTATGGCATAAAAATGTCAAAAAACGTCATAGTATAGTATGGCATAAAAATGTCAAATATTGTCATAGTATAGTATGGCATAAAAATGTCAAAAAACGTCATAGTATACTATGGCATAAAAATGTCAAAAAACGTCATAGTATAGTATGGCATGAAACTTAAAAAAAACATCATCGTATATTATGGCATAAAGTGTCAAAAAACGTCATAGTATACTATGGCATAAAATGTCAAAAAACGTCATAGTATACTATGGCATAAAAATGTCATAAAACGTCATAGTATAGTATGGCATAAAACGTAAAAAAAAACGTCATCGTATAGTATGGCATAAAGTGTCAAAAAACGTCATAGTATACTATGGCATAAAATGTCAAAAAACGTCATAGTACAATAAGGCATTAAAATGTCAAAAAACATCATAGTATAGTATGGCATAAAAATGTCATAAAACGTCATAGTATAGTATGGCATAAAACGTAAAAAAAAACGTCATCGTATAGTATGGCATAAAGTGTCAAAAAACGTCATAGTATACTATGGCATAAAATGTCAAAAAACGTCATAGTACAATAAGGCATTAAAATGTCAAAAAACATCATAGTATAGTATGGCATAAAATGTCAAAAAACGCCATAGTACAACAAGGCATAAAAATATCTAAAAACGTCATAGTATAGTATGGCATAAAAATGTCAAAAAACGTCATAGTATACTATGGCATAAAAATGTCAAATAATGTCATAGTATAGTATGGCATAAAGTGTCAAAAAACGTCATAGTATAGTATGGCATAAAGTGTCAAAAAACGTCATAGTATAGTATGGCATAAAACGTAAAAAAAAACGTCATCGTATAGTATGGCATAAAGTGTCAAAAAACGTCATAGTATAGTATGGCATAAAATGTCGAAAAACGCCATAGTACAACAAGGCATAAAAACGTCAAAAAACGTCATCGTATAGTATGGCATAAAAATGTCATATAATGTAATTGAACAGTAAGGCATGAAACATCATAGTATAGTATGGCATAAAGTGTCAAAAAACGTCATAGTATAGTATGGCATAAAAATGTCAAAAAACGTCATTGTATAGTATGGAATAAAAATGTCAAAAAACGTCATAGTATACTATGGCATAAAAATGTCAAAAAACGTTATAGTACAATAAGGCATTAAAATTTCAAAAAACATCATAGTATAGTATGGCATAAAATGTCAAAAAACGCCATAGTATAGTATGGCATAAAAATGTCAAAAAATGTCATCGTATAGTATGGCATAAAAATGTCAAAAAACGTCATAGTATAGTATGGCATAAAAATGTCAAATATTGTCATAGTATAGTATGGCATAAAAATGTCAAAAAACGTCATAGTATACTATGGCATAAAAATGTCAAAAAACGTCATAGTATAGTTTGGCATAAAACGTAAAAAAAAACGTCATAGTATACTATGGCATAAAAATGTCAAAAAACGTCATAGTATAGTATGGCATAAAGTGTCAAAAAACGTCATACTATAGTATGGCATAAAACCTCAAAAAAAACGTCAAAAAACGTCATAGTATAGTATGGTATAAAAACGTCATATAATGTAATTGAACAGTAAGGCATAAAAATGTCAAAAAACATCATAGTATAGTATGGCATAAAATGTCAAAAAATGTCATCGTATAGTATGGCATAAAAATGTCAAAAAACGTCATAGTACAATAAGGCATAAAAACGTCAAAAAACGTCATCGTATAGTATGGCATAAAGTGTCAAAAAACGTCATACTATAGTATGGCATAAAACGTCAAATAATATCATAGTATAGTATGGCATAAAACCTCAAAAAAAACGTCATAGTATAGTATGGTATAAAAACGTCATATAATGTAATTGAACAGTAAGGCATAAAACGTCAAATAAAGTCATAGTATAGTATGGCATAAAATGTCAAAAAATGTCAAAGTACAATAAGGCATAAAAATGTCAAAAAACGTCATAGAATAGTATGGCATAAAATGTCAAAAAATGTCATAGTATAGTATGGCATAAAATGTCTAAAAACGTCATAGTATAGTATGGCATAAAATGTCAAAAAACGTCATAGTACAATAAGGCATTAAAATGTCAAAAAACGTCATAGTATAGTATGGCATAAAAATGTCAAAAAACGTCATAGTATAGTATGGCATAAAAATGTCAAAAAATGACATTGTATAGTATGGTATAAAAATGTCAAAAAACGTCATGGTATAGTATGGCATAAAATGTCAAAAAACGTCATAGTATAGTATGGTATAAAAATGTCAAAAAACGTCATAGTATAGTATGGTATAAAAATGTCAAAAAACGTCATGGTATAGTATGGCATAAAACGTCAAAAAACGTCATCGTATAGTATGGCATAAAGTGTCAAAAAACGTCATCGTATAGTATGGCATAAAATGTCAAAAAACGTAATAGTACAATAAGGCATAAAAACGTCAAAAAACGCCATCGTATAGTATGGCATAAAAACGTCATATAATGTAATTGAGCAGTAAGGCATAAAACGTCAAATAAAGTCATAGTATAGTATGGCATAAAATGTCAAAAAACGTCATAGAATAGTATGGCATAAAATGTCAAAAAATGTCATAGTATAGTATGGCATAAAATGTCTAAAAACGTCATAGTATAGTATGGCATAAAAATGTCAAAAAACGTCATAGTATAGTATGGCATAAAAATGTCAAAAAATGACATTGTATAGTATGGCATAAAAATGTCAAATAATGTCATGGTATAGTATGGCATAAAACGTCAAAAAACGTCATAGTACAATAAGGCATAAAAACGACAAAAAACGTCAGAGTATAGTATGGTATAAAACTTAAAAAAACGTCATAGTATAGTATGGCATAAAAATGTCAAAAAATGACATTGTATAGTATGGTATAAAAATGTCAAAAAACGTCATGGTACAGTATGGCATAAAATGTCAAAAAACGTCATAGTATAGTATGGTATAAAATGTCAAAAAACGTCATAGTATAGTATGGTATAAAAATGTCAAAAAACGTCATGGTATAGTATGGCATAAAACGTCAAAAAACGTCATCGTATAGTATGGCATAAAGTGTCAAAAAACGTCATCGTATAGTATGGCATAAAATGTCATAAAACGTCATAGTATAATATGGTATAAAAATGTCAAAAAACGTCATGGTATAGTATGGCATAAAATGTCAAAAAACGTCATAGTATACTATGGCATAAAAACGACAAAAAACGTCTAAAAACGTCATAATATAGTATGGCATAAAACTTAAAAAAAGTCATAGTATAGTATGGCATAAAACTTAAAAAAACGTCATAGTATAGTATGGCATAAAATGTCAAAAAACGCCATAGTACAATAAGGCATAAAAATGTCAAAAAACGTCATAGTATAGTATGGCATAAAAATGTCATATAATGTAATTGAACAGTAAGGCATGAAACATCATAGTATAGTATGGCATAAAATGTCAAAAAATGTCATCGTATAGTATGGCATAAAAATGTCAAAAAACGTCATCGTATAGTATGGCATAAAAATGTCAAATATTGTCATAGTATAGTATGGCATAAAAATGTCAAAAAACGTCATAGTATACTATGGCATAAAAATGTCAAAAAACGTCATAGTATAGTTTGGCATAAAACGTAAAAAAAAACGTCATAGTATACTATGGCATAAAAATGTCAAAAAACGTCATAGTATAGTATGGCATAAAGTGTCAAAAAACGTCATACTATAGTATGGCATAAAACCTCAAAAAAAACGTCATAGTATAGTATGGTATAAAAACGTCATATAATGTAATTGAACAGTAAGGCATGAAACATCATAGTATAGTATGGCATAAAATGTCAAAAAATGTCATCGTATAGTATGGCATAAAAATGTCAAAAAACGTCATAGTACAATAAGGCATAAAAACGTCAAAAAACGTCATCGTATAGTATGGCATAAAGTGTCAAAAAACGTCATACTATAGTATGGCATAAAACGTCAAATAATATCATAGTATAGTATGGCATAAAAACGTCATAATATAGTATGGCATAAAAACGTCAAATAAAGTCATAGTATAGTATGGTATAAAAACGTCATATAATGTAATTGAACAGTAAGGCATAAAACGTCAAATAAAGTCATAGTATAGTATGGCATAAAATGTCAAAAAATGTCAAAGTACAATAAGGCATAAAAATGTCAAAAAACGTCATCGTATAGTATGGCATAAAATATCAAAAAACGTCATAGTATAGTATGGCATAAAATGTCAAAAAACGTCATAGTATAGTATGGCATAAAATGTCAAAAAACGTCATAGTACAATAAGGCATTAAAATGTCAAAAAACGTCATAGTATAGTATGGCATAAAACGTCAAATAATGTCATAGTAGGTGTGTCGTGTGGCGTAGTGTTCTAAGCAGGCGCCCTATGTGTAGAGGCTACAGTCCTCGTTGCAGTCGGCCATGGTTCGAATCCTGCATCGGACGGACTTTTGCTGCATGTCATTCCCCCTCTCTCTGCCTCCCCGTTTCCTGTCTCTCTCCACTATATACTGTCAAAATAATGGCATAAAAAGCCCAAAAAAAACGTCATAGTATACTATGGCATAAAAATGTCAAAAAAATATACTTTAAAAAAAAAATAATGTCACAGTATAGTATGGCATAAAACGTAAAAAAAAAACGTCATAGTATAGTATGGCATAAAATGTCAAAAAACGTCATAGTATAGCATGGCATAAAATGTCAAAAAACGTCATGGTATAGTATGGCATAAAATGTCAAAAAACGTCATGGTATAGCATGGCATAAAATGTCAAAAAACGTCATAGTATAGTATGGCATAAAATGTCAAAAAACGTCATAGTATAGTATGGCATAAAATGTCAAAAAACGTCATTGTATAGTATGGCATAAAACGTAAAAAAAAACGTCATAGTATAGTATGGCATAAAGTGTCAAATAATGTAATTGAACAGTAAGGCATGAAACATCATGGTATAGTATTGCATAAAGTGCCAAAAAACGTCATCGTATAGTATGGCATAAAATATCAAAAAACGTCATAGTATAGTATGGCATAAAATGTCAAAAAACGTCATGGTATAGTATGGCATAAAAATGTCAAAAACGTCATAATTACAATTCATATAATTCAAACTCATAACCTTCTGATTGAGTGGCAACAGTGGACCACCAAGTATCCCCACATATATTTCACCATATAGCAATGCATAAGGACATCATAGCATAGCGAGGCATATAAAGTCAAACATCAAAAAACGTCATAGTGTAGTATGGCATGAAATACTATACTATACCATACTGTCATATATAAATACTATGTACTAAGGTATAAAAAGGTCAAAAAACGGCATACAATATATATAAGGCATAAAAACAAAACAAAAAACGTCATAGTGTAGTACGTCTGGACTGTGCGAGGAAGCATGAGTACTGGAGAGAATCCTTGCAGTCACAGGGAGAACATGTCAACTCCACAAAGACCAAGGGCTAAGATTCAAACCCATAAAACCCTGATTGAGAGGCAACATTGCTAATCACTTTAACTACAGAACACCTTGAACTGCTACTGTGGTGATGAGGGAAGCAGATAAAGTGTAATTTTCTTTCTGTGTGTATGTAAGTGTGCATGTGTTTTCTTTATGGGCGCATTCAGTGAACTGCCTGGACCGGCACGTACACACCTGTCCCGAGAGAGTGGCTTTGATCTGGGAGAGAGATGAGCCGGGGTCAGAGGTCAAGGTCACCTACAGGTTAGCAGATTTGATTTATTGTATAAGTGTGTGTGTGCTCCTGCTTCATTTACCTCAGTTCACTGATATGTGTCTCTTCATAGGGAGCTACTGGAGATGACATGTCGCCTGGGAAACCTTCTAAGGCATCGTGGTGTGAAGAGGGGGGACTGTGTCACCATCTACATGCCTCCATGCCCTCTGGCTGTGGCGTCCATGTTGGCCTGTGCCCGCATTGGTGCAGCCCACAACGTGGTGTTTGCCGGGTTCAGTGCAGAGGCCTTGGCCGAGCGAATTAGAGACGGTGAGACAGTATGACTGACCTGCTGATGCTGTCAGAAATTTAGGTGACAGCATGAGAATGGAAACAGATTTCCACTGTGCATTTTAAAGCTGCACTTATCAACATTTTTATTTTAACAACGGAGCAAATGGCTACATGTATTGTGAAAAAGGGTCACTTTTAGTGGACAACTCACAGAGAATTACCCCCTGACTCTGCAGTTTCACTTAGTTCTATAGAGATTTGTGTCTTTAATGGTGTCTTTCACCTCTTTGTTTTGGTTTTACGTCCTACAATTTAATTGTCTCCCATCAGATTGTTTCAAGCAGCAGCAGCAGACAGCTATTTTCCTCTAAAATAGACTGATATTTCCTCCAAGAGTTAGCTCGTAAAGATCAAAAAGTGAGTGAAAAGAGTGAAAAGAGACATTTGCCAGGTGGACAAATACATGATTTCAGATGGATGCTACTGTTGCTATGGGTCAGCTGGATGGCAATTAGCAATTGCTTGCTAATATTATATTATAGACAATTATAGGTGATATGTCAATGAAAAAGATTATTTTGCTCTGTAAAACCATAACAGTGAGCTGAAAGACACCAAAAAGCACCATGGGATTAATACTGCAGGTGCTAATTCTCAATGGGTTCATCCCTACGAGTGACCCCTTTCACAATGTGCATCGTAATTTAATTTCACTGTTGATATGAAAATATAGTTTGGGCAGATTTAAGTGTTAGATGAACCCTGGCTGATGACAAGTGAAGATATTATGATTGGCTCCGTACTTCTTCGCTTATTTGGAACACAAATAATTCTTGTGTTTTTCCATGCAGAGCAAATGTGTTACACCATTGGGTTTGGTGGTTTTTTAATATATTCGAAACACAGTCAAGGGAATTTTTTTCAGTCACAATATCCAGGGATTGCAATCAGATGCTTTTACTTCTAGTGTTTCCTTCACCACAGTATTACAATATGTTGAATTTAAGTTAAAGGCAAGGCAAGTTTATTTGTATAGCACATTTCAACAAGGCAATTCAAAGTGCTTTACATAGAGCATAAAATGTATCAAGACAGAATATAAAAGCAACACAAATTATAAATTATATACAGTATAAATTGAATATTGACAATTGCAGTTCAATTCAGTGCAGTTAATAAAGTTAGTTTAATAAATATAATATAAATAAATATAATATAAATAAGTATCAGCAGTCTGATTTTCATATGCATCACATTTTCAGCCCGATCCAGCACTGTCATCACGGTGAACCAGGGCGTCAGAGGGGGTAAGGTCACAGAGCTGAAGAGGACGGTGGATACAGCGGTCCAAAGCTGTCCGACAGTACAGCAGGTGTTTGTTGCTATGAGAACAGAGAATCCAGTTGTCATGACAGCCAAGGACGTCGCCATGGAGGAGGTGAGAGAGCAGGTTCCTAACAAATGCAAACAGCAGTCACTTTCCACGGATAGATGAAGATAGAAAAAAAAAATGTCTGGTGAATGTTTGACATTTTTGTTTGATGCATTTAATTTAGAAATGAACCAGTTAACCACAATTGTTTTGACTTGATGGATGACTTGATTTATCAACTAATCTTCGAAGTTAAACATTCATTCTTGATGCTGAAAATAGCAGGTGACAGTCCACTAGTAGCTGTTCTGGAGTTTTCAGTCGTACCACATGAGCTTCCTCAGCAGAAGAAAGATGGAGAATTGAACATCTACAGTTCTATAAGAAACTGTCTGATCGAAAGCTCCAGAGCAGCTCCTGACTGGATTTGCCTTTTAAAATGTTGCTTTGTCTCCTAGTATCTTCAAAGGTTTTACTGCATGTTTGGCACAACAAAAGCAATAAAGTTTCTTCTGTTGTGGTCCTATTACTATGCTGCAGTTACTGGATGTGATTAACAAATAATCCAGTAAATTCACTGTGTGATCCAGGAAATGCTGAAGGAGGACGTGGTGTGTGAGCCAGCTGCCATGGACAGCGAGGACGTTTTGTTCCTGCTTTACACATCAGGCAGCACAGGGAAGCCCAAAGGACTCGTCCACACTCAGGCTGGGTATCTGCTGTATGCTGCACTCACCCACAGGGTAACGTCAAGCACAATATGTAGTGTCTTGCTGATTTTATTTTCCTATCATGCAGTGTATAGTTACTGTACTCTATGCCAGTGAAGGCCATGGACAGCCAAAATGTGATCTGTAATCCAGTGTCCGACCATCTGTCCAGGAAATATCAGCCTGTTCACAGGAGCTTACCCAAAAATGGTGCTCTAGTTTTAACATCATGTATTTACGTAATATTCTGAGTTCAAATTGTGTTTATATCAAATGGGTTATTCAACAGTATAAAATGGATGTAAACACTATTTTTTCATCTCTAAACAATGACCATGAGCATATAAACATTTTCTTTTTTTTTAATCCAATCATCTCATCAATCTTCCTCCTCATCCCCAGTATGTCTTCAGCTACCATGATGGAGATGTATTCGGCTGTGTGGCAGATATTGGCTGGATAACAGGACACAGTTACAGTGTCTATGGGCCGCTGGCCAACGGGGGCACCACTGTCCTTTTTGAGAGCACTCCCATTTACCCTGATCCAGGTATGAATGCCAGCAAATGTATGAATATATCCAACTGGTTGGCACTTTCATAATAAAAGAAAATTCATCGTACGTTACAAAAACTCTAAATACCTATAGTTGCAAAGCAAATCTTCCAATTTGTCATGTATTCATCTTAGGACGATATTATTAGCTGTAATGGCATCGTTTTTAAGACATTTTCATGATCATGTTATATGCTGTGTAAAGTGTGTTGACACACAGCTTGTCAGTATTTCTGTCCTTTGCCAGCAGCTCTGCTCGCCTGTGTCCGTCTGTCTATGAATAACTGTTTACAGTTGAACTTGAACTTGGCCGTAGCTTCTGTGCTAAAATTATCTTCTGTTTAAACAAGAGTCAGGGCCTCAGTCGTCAAATGTGTCAGCACACACACATTGTTATTGTCAAGGTGAAACTGATTCTGATTATAGGTTATCAGTATCTTCTCAGCACATGGTAGCATATCTCTTTGGGCCATGCTAACTCAAGACATGTTTTGTTTTCCACAGGAAGGTACTGGGAGATGGTTCAGAGACTTAAGATTAACCAGTTTTACGGGGCTCCCACAGCGATCCGCCTGCTGCTCAAATATGGAGACCAGTGGGTGCACAAGTATGACCGCTCCACCCTCAAAACTCTGGGATCTGGTACGCCTTTATATCTGAATATACTATTATGTGAACAATCACAAGACCAGAGTCCAGAACAGACAATCAGACAGAGCAGAAACAACTCTACAGTTCAACCACATGAACTCACAAAGTGTTTCTGTGCTGGGGTGGGAATTATTTTTATTTAGAAATTCAAATACATACAAAAGTGATGTAGTGTATCTCCAGCTTCCATCACAAACTAGAGTCTGCAAATTGTGTTGACCATCAAACACAGTTTGTACCATACAGCATTATTAAGGAAGACTTAAGAGTGTTTAAAACCACATGTTAAACTACACATACACACTCATGTGCTGGTGAGAGACCAGAGATTCCTCTCCTGTGGGAACACGCACGTGTTACATACTTAAAGTACACTGAAAGTTAAGCCTGGCTAGCACGTCAACATGCCTCAGTAATCTACAGCGTTCATAGAAAAGTCCAGCGAACACACAGTATATACATACCATACACCTGTTCCAGTGAAACATAAGGCTGAAGCTATAACACAAAGCTTAACATATAGAATATAAATCCTGCTACTAAGCAACATAGACATCTCTCTTTACAAACACCTCTGGCTTGTTAATATCAATCTAACCAATTTACATTAAAAATGTCTGTCTTTCTGCAGTGGGTGAGCCCATCAACACCGAAGCATGGGAGTGGTACCACAGTGTGGTTGGAGATGGCCGCTGTCCTGTGGTGGACACCTGGTGGCAAACAGGTAACGGTGAACACACCGACATGTGGAATTTATCAGCTACTGGAGAAAAGTTTTTCTTTTTCTTTTTTATTAAATTGTCACCAAAATGTCAGTTGGTTATGTCAGTGGATGGGATTTACATGTTAGATCATAGAAAACAGTAGAGCGACAATGTCCTTTCCCAAATTTGAAGACACCACATGTTCGCTCGCCTGGTTCAAGACCTCTTTATCACACACCTCAGATTTGTAACGATTTACATTAAGTGAAAAGTAATGTAAAGTCAAATCAGTCTGAATTCCAGGCTAAATGTACAGCTTAAGAAAATATTTCTTTTAATCCAAATTTTTATTTGTAAAAACAGAGACATTAGCAGTCATGTCGATTAATGAATCAACCCAAATAATTTTTACTTTATTTTTTTGTCAGTTGGCTCATCATTAAAAAAATTAAAATAAAAAAATCAACACTAAATTCTACCTTCATACAAAGGCTAAAACAGTTATTTGGCTTCAGGGATACTCAATGCTTAATGCTGAACTGTTGAGTCAGTCTCTTCTGTCATACGCTTTTTGTCTGTACTTCACGTGTGGCTACAATCTGACCTTCACTCTACTGTGATCTCTGTCTTGTTTAACATTGGGGCCAGTTAACTAAATCACATTTGTTGAGCTCACATAAAGCTTGGTTTTGTTTCTCATTGTGTGACTCTTAAATTATTTCCTCACTTTCACAATGACTCCGGAAAGGGCAGCTCAGTTCACGAACTCTTCCTCAAACACAGCCACATCTGCAGGTTCTGTAACAGCCCATCGGTCAGTCTTAAAGGGGTGAGCAGTTTGCTCCGTCCCTCCAGCAATAACAGTGTTACATAACATCAGGAATGTGGTTGTGTATGCGCAGACATGCACAATATAACAGCACATGGGTGTATGGGCGCGCGCACACGCACACACATGCACGCACGCATGCACGCATGCACGCACACGCACACACACACACACACACACACACACACACACACACACACACACACACACACACACACACACACACACACACACACACACACCCTCTGAACTCCCCTGAATCAAACCAGATGTTTTCCTCTCAGAGTTAAGCTTCTGATTTTGGGAGCAGTTGTCAACATTCAACTTTTTATGGTAATATTGAATATTAACAACAGTCATCATCAACACCAAGGCCATGTAGGGAAATATGGGGGGGTAATAATTTTCTTCCCTGTTTTCATTTTGTTTGTCAATTCTCACTTTAGCCAGTTGGATACATGTCGACTGCAGACTGCAGCTGTTTGGGGACACTCTGATAAGTCTATAAACTTCCCACTATCAGATGAGTCGCTACAGTGCAGCTTGTGCTCTGACTTGCTCTTAAACCCACAAAAATGGGAACTTGTTCTGCAATTTGTCCTCACAGAGAGAAAGAAAGAGAAAGAGAAAGAGAAACTGACTCTATTTTTAGAGTCATCTTGATAGTTTTTGTCCTCAATTATGGTTACATAACAAGATAAAAGTGGGAAAAAGAAACAATATAGTGTAAACTTGACTAAACTGCAGTAAATTACAGTAATTGCAGGGGGTTTGATACAAAAATTGTCCTTCACCCTCTGCTGTCCTCTGAAGTCACCACAAAATAACCACTATTCCTTTACCAAAGCCCTTATGACTGGACATAACAACAACATGTTTGAAATCAGCTGATTTCGCTAATAAAATCAATTTCACAGATGAACACAGGAGCCGACTGACACTATGTGTTTCATCCTGAGTCTTTCTAAATTAGATTGAGTAATGACCAAATGGAGCAAAAGCTGCGTTAATTACCATACAAATGGCAAAAATCTATAATTAATTGACGATAATTAAACATCAGAGCATGATGAGCTTGAGAATTATAGTCACAGATATGACCCAAATACTCTACCTCGGTAAAAAAAGGATTATGTTTTTATGTTATTTTCCTGGACCACTGTTTCCAATTAGGACTAAGTGGCATTATTCATAAATGCCATTTGGTTGATCTGGGAGCAAGTAGCCTGTTTAGAGAGAAAATTAGATTTTGATCTGCCGTTGGCATACGGCCTCCATGTTGGATCACACAGGACTGGTGAGGTGAGAGGATGAGCAAAAAAAATTAAAATAAATTTTAGTAACTACATGTTTAAATTCTTACTTCTGAGCATTTATTGAAAGGAATAGTTTGACGTCTTGGAAACTACTGTACATCTATTTTTCTTTCTAAGCTAAGCTGCCCAGCTGCTGGCTGTAACTTCATATAAAATGGACAGATGTAAATGCGTTACCAATATTCTAACCTCTAACTCTACAACTTTATTTCCCAAATGTTAAAGTAGTAAAGGTCCCTAGAGGCTCTTGTGGGGGGTGTTGCTAGTGCTATTGTGGGATCATCTGTTGTGTCCTACTTTATAACGGGTCCCCTCTGCTGCCACCAACACCACCAGGCAGATTTATCAGAGTCCCTGAGGCTCGGACAAACCTAATTGCATTTAATTTACTTAGTATGGCTGTAATTCCACAATCTAAATCTGCAGCAGTGAGAAGGGCTTATCTTAGATTTACAAACTGTTAGTTGGCTCTGTCATCTACCTTGTACTACTCCCCTCTCTGTTCCTTTCATTTGTCATTTCACTTTTTCCCCAATCTGTTCTTCTTCAGTGCTCTGAACAAAAAATGTGTTCTAGTCTGAAAACTACTTTGTTCGGTTCAGGTTACTCAACAACTGTATTTCTGAGTCCCACTGAGTGTCCTCAGTAACGTGCCTACATTATTTTTCTGTCAACTTCTGGGTTTTAGTAACTTGCGGGGATACAACAATTAAAAACAAACACATGGTAAATATGTAAAGGCTGAGTCGCACCGGGAGTTTCGGACTTGTGACTTCAGTATTTCTAAAATCCTGGACACAGTAGTTGTTGTCCTGGTGGTTCAGACATAGACAGTAGCTTACTGTACATCCCTGGTTCGTTTCTATCTGGGACCTTTGTTTTCATGTTATTCCTCCTCTCTGTCTTCTTGTTTCCTGGCGCATCTTAACCTAGGGCAAAATTTGAAAAAAGCTTTTGTATCGAGCGTTGCTCTATAAAAAATTAAATGTTGGTCTGAGGAGGTTCAGTCATACTTTACAAACACAGATATTTTCTGATTAACAGTAGCCTTTTAAAAAGGTGTTTTTTTTGGTTTGTTTTATGCACGCTGTATATACAGCACTTTATATAATCTGTTGTATTTTTCCTCTGTTCCCAGAGACAGGTGGCATCTGCATCGCCCCGAGGCCATCAGACCCAGACGCAGAGATTGTCCCAGGAATGGCTATGAGACCTTTCTTTGGCATCAAGCCAGTACTCATGGACACTGAGGTATGATGCTCATCCCTACGTGTGTGTGTGTGTGTGTGTGTGTGTGTGTAGCATGCCACCCTGCCAATGCTGGATGGCTGGGAACAGCCCAGAGGAGAGGGTCAGATTAGGATTATAAAATAGTCACCAGCTGTGTCACTTTTGATACCCACCCTGCTCCCACCCATAAGTCCCATTCTGTGCGTGCCAAACCCCTTATTAAAAATCTGTCAAACTACTTTGTGCCTATTGCAGTTGCTCGTTTCTGAAATGCGCAGATTGTGCAGACAGTTGGGAGTGGTGACTCTGAGCTGATCTATCATCCTCCCTCTCAACACACAAACACACACAATCACCCACGCAGCATTCAGAGAGCACAGGGTCCCAATAGCATTAGTACACTTCCTAAAATATCAATAACACATTCTTACATGAGTTCTTTCTTACTTGCAGTAATTATATCAGTTATGTAACCAGCCCTTGTTTGGTTGTCCATTTCTATTGTCTTGCACATCATCCACTTTCTACTTAACATTTATCACTCCTGGGTTTCTTCAGGGCAAAGTTGTGACTTCCAATAACACATCTGGAGCTCTGTGTATAGCTCAGCCATGGCCCGGCATGGCCCGAACAATTCATAACAACCACCAGAGATTCACTGAGACCTACTGTCAGCCGCATCCTGGTACAGTATGATGCGTCCATGAACAACCTGTCACTGTCGTTATGGTGTTTCTATATTTCTCTTCTTTGCTGGACGCTTCATTTCTTATTGCAAGTTAACAGTCTCTAAAATGCCTTTGTTAGGTTATTTCTTTACTGGTGATGGGGCCTATCGATCAAAGGAGGGGTATTACCAGATCACTGGGCGCCTTGATGATGTCATCAATGTGAGCGGTCACAGGATTGGCACGGCAGAGATAGAGGATGTGGTGGTAAGTAGTAAAAAAAAAAAAAAAAAGTAGAAAAAAAAATCTCAAAGTGACTAAATATGTCCATAGTTTGAACAGGGTTAAAGTAATTTCAGTTTCATTAAAGTGCAATTTAGTTAATTTCCTTCAATGTTTATCCAAAGAGACATTTATACTGTTGAGCCATTCTTTCATCTAAAACTTGAAACCATGAAACGTACACACGATCCTGATCCTGTCATTTCTGTAACAGAATCAATGTTCTGCAGTGGCTGAATCTGCTGTCATTGGATACTCACATAACATTAAAGGACAAGGTAAGCAACACGTTTTTTCCCACATTACACTGTTCACCGGGATGAATAAGAATTTGAAAGCGGGGTTCTCTGTCTCTGTGCTTTGTCAGGCGTTTATGCTTTTGTGGTGCTGAAAAAGAGCGTAGAGGTGGAAGAGGCGGACGTGTCCAGGCAGCTAACCGTCATGGTATCTAAAAAGATCGCCAAGTACGCCTGTCCAGACTGCATCCAGGTAATTCTGCTCCACTGACTTTAAACTGCAAACAGACATTTAAGACTAACTTGCACTTAGTAACTTCGGCCATTTTTTGGTCTTTCTCACAGTTTGTCCAGCGTCTGCCAAAGACACGCTCAGGTAAGATAATGCGCCGGGTGCTGCGGAAGGTGGTGGAACGTGAATTGAACGGGTTGGGTGACCTCAGCACGCTGGATGACCCTACAACAGTTCAGGAGATCATCCAAGGTCACCGCGACCTCTTAAGCAAACAGCAGCAGCAATGATGTGTTTGCTGAAAACATTCTTATCGCACTTAAAACAGACTTGTGTCTGTGTATAAACAATGAGTTTAAAGGCCAAATATTTTTATTTGTTTTTATTGCACATATGAAAATTGTATCAAATCAGGTAAACAAGTGTTTAAACTGTATGTATTGTCCACAGATGGATCTGCTCTTGGTAGGAATTACTAAAAGCATAAAAACATTGTGTGTTTTTAATACAAAACTTAATTACACAGTAGTAATAATATTCCCATGTATTAACTGTGAACATAACACAATAAACCACTGTAATTTAACATAAAGACAAACAACAAGTATAAAGTTTACTGTTTCTTTCCTGTTGTTTTCATTATATTTAAATCATGCTGACTATTACATAATAATCCAAACCATTCGTTTGTCTTTGGGTCCAAAACATTTTGGCTGGTTCCAGACCCAGAGCCTCTAAACCATCATCCTGTCTGAGAAAATGTGTCTATGTACCTTATTGAAGAGCACCTGTTAGTAACTGAGGAGTTCAGGAGTGTTTTCTGTTCTCGCCGCCCACACTAGTGCTTCCTACATGTCTGGGATTTCAGAAAGATGAGTCTGAGGTCACATGGTTTCATCTCTGTGATTGAGGCTGCCGCTGCCTCCTTTTAAATTTGTTAACTCCCATCGGCCGCCTCCACACAGCTTCAGCTGAACATCATGGTACTGTCGGAAAAATGAAACAAAGACAAACGGAATTAATATATAAAATAAAAAACAGATTTGGTGATAAAGCAAGTGGAAGTATTTGTTAAACTAGAGGGAAATGGAGATATAGACATTGCATCGAAAGATTAAATAAAGCACAAGTTCAGACGATTCAGAGGAACTGATAAAGCAATCGCCCTTGTGGATATAGGATCTAATCAATTAAGGGATTTCTTGGCATTTAGCAGAATTTGGATATACCGAGGATTACTAGCAAAAATAACTATAAAATCTCAATTTGGCTCTGAGACGCCTGGTCAGGGATGTGCGCTGTATGTGTGTTCAGTCTACCTTCTCCAGGCTGCTACGGTGTCCCAGACTGATCAAAGTCATGCCAAGCTGTTTACAGGTCCGGTACAGTTGTGCCTCCGCCTCCTCTGTCAAAGCACTGGTGGCCTCATCCAACACTGCGAAGAAAAAATCAACAAAAATGAAAATGAAAAAACAAAAATTAAACTAGTTGTTCAATTAAACAGTGGGTCGGGCAGCTGTGTCAGAATCACAGAATGAAACAGCTTTTAAAACACACCTGCATATTTGGGCTGCAGGTAGAAAAGCCGAGCAAAGCAGAGACGCTGCATTTCACCTGGAGACAGAACATCATACCTGCAGGGAAAAACTGAATTTTAACTCTGCACAGTAACACACAATGCAAACAGCTATTGTTGCACCTTGCTGTTCTTGTTGTTGCTCTTACCAGTTCCAGTCCACATTTTCATCCAACCCACCTGTCCGCTTCAAGAGACTGGACTGGACAACAGATAAAGAAACTTGCAGATGAATAAACAGTGCGGTAAAACACATGAAAGATTTTATTTAAAAAGCAGAACACTCACCACTCCAGCTAGTTCCAGGAACTGTATAATTCTGTCATCATCCACTGACCCTGAAGAAAGAAACTCACTCAGATTAGCAACTATTTCAGTCATTTTATGAGGCAGCACTGACACAAAACCAAAACCAGGTTTATATTAATTAGAAATATTGCTCTATATTCATTCATCCACTTATATGATCATACACAAACTTCCCAGTTATTTATTCTGCCAGAACAACACATTTTGATTAAATGAATTAATATTTTTAGCCTTTAGCTGTTAAACAGTTAAATGTTCAGTCACAGTGAAATCAGATACCTGATACAGGGTAAATATCCTTCAGTGGGTAGATCACCTGTTGGAGAGACAGTTCTAGTAAATCCTCATTTAACTGGTAGTTTGATCTCTTCAGATGTCAGCATTTTACAACAAGCTCAGCGTCTACACGGGTTTTGAAAGCAAATGACATTCAGGAAGAAGCAGTGACCTGTTCGCGCAGCGTGCCATCGGTCAGGTAAGGTTTCTGCGGCAGGAAGAGGGTTCCTCTGGGCCCGAAACATGTCGTCATGTGGACAAAACCTGAGGAAGAGAAAAACAAAATTGGCAGACAGACAGTGTCATGAAGCTACTCATCTCTGCAGATGTCACAGAATATATCTTTTGCAGTCATTTCACTTTTGTGCAATATTTGCATTTTTTTCCTGTGGTCTTATTGTAAAAAGTAAGAATAACAAAACAGAACAGTAGTACATCCTGCCATTCTCTGTGCCACTTATAGAAACAAAAAGACTGAAGCACAACTCCGGGGTTTTTTAACCTGGGCCTTAATGTCCAATTTTTTTGGGTGTAAATGATTGATAGGGACGAAAATCTTTGCAATGATGAATGTAATCAAACGCGACTTGTGTCCACATCAAAGTACGTCCAATAAAAGTGCTTTTTTTTTGCCACTGATAGGTTCCGATTGTTAGTATAAGTCTCTCACAACATTATAGATGTAATTCCTACTGCTGCCACAGTTGGTTAGTTTGTTGGGAAAATAAGGCCCTGGTTCAAGTAGACATGAACAATGGTTCAATCTAGGTCTGTAACTAATGATTATTATCATTACCAATTGATCAGATTATTTTTTTGCTTAATCAAATAACTGTTTAGTCCACAAATCAGAAAACTGTGACAAATTCTAATTTTTCTGAATCCAAGGTGACGTCGTCAAATATCTTCTTTTGCCTGACCAACAGCCCCAAACCCAAAGATATTCAGTTTACAATGATCAAAAACAGAAAAGCAGCAAATCCTCCTACTGTTGTAGGTGCAACCAAAGAAGGATTAGAATTTCTGCTTGAAAAACAACTTAAATGATAAATCAATAATCAAAATAGTTGATTTTCTGTCAATCTACTAACTGATAAGTCAACTAACCATTGCAGCTCTACTTCAATCACCTGTTTCTGTCAGCTTCAAGTGATCAAAAATATGTTAATGTGCATCTTTAACAAAAAATGTTACAAGGCCTTAATGTTGGCCATGCATATCCTTTCACCCTTCTCTATTGTTTCATACACTGACCACTTCATTAAAACTCTTCTGTCATATGTGCACTCGCATTAAAACAAATTAAAATGAATCAAACTTCATCCTTCTGTCCCTATTATCTCACCACTGTGTGCCTCCCAGAGGCGGTTGAGGACCCTCAGCAGTGACGTTTTGCCCGTCCCTGTGTTTCCCACCACCAGTAGATGAGCTCCCTGACTGATTTTCAGACTGAGGTCCTCCACCAGAAGCTCGTCTGAGTAAGGAGATTTGTATGAAAGATGGTCCAGGATGAAGGCAGTGTCCACTGGGCCTGCGTGGACATTGAAGTCACTGTGTGGAAAGAGATTAAATTCATTTATATAAGTACTTTATATTCATTTTTGTCCTCGTGTTTGCTCTTTGTTTTTTAAATTACATCTAATATTATCAATATGCTAAAATGTTAAATCACTTCGCATCCCTTTTTTCTGCAGCAGAGATTATTGTAAAAGCTTTCACACAAACCTGTCAAAGTCGTAGCTTTCTCCTGACGCAGGGTCATAGTCACACTGCTTGCGTAGGATGTCATCCATCACCTCCCTCATCTCCCCAATCCTGACCACAGCACACACACAGATTCAGTGATAGAAAGAAAAGGTGGATGGCATGCACCAACACTGCTGTCATCATCTGTCCTCCAGGAGTTGAATTTAAGTATGCTGCGTGATACCTGTGGGTGTATCCAGCCACATCTGACAGAGTGGTTGACAGGTCTATAAGCTGCGTGAAGCCATTTATCAAGTAGATGCACACAAAGGCGTTCTGAATGTTAACAAGGAGAGGGAGAACCAGAGCAGAGAGTGAATAAAATAAAAGATTATTTTAAAAAGTGTCTGGATACAGACAAAAGGCAGCAAGGCACAAAGTAGACTGGAGGAATTTAAGAAAAGAGGAATACTGACTGATGATGAAGACTTAAATATACTAATCTATGAGTAATTATGACCATTATAAAGCTACTATAATGCTTCTTAAGACATATGAAAGGGACATCTCTGTCCGAAAACAGGCAATTTGAACTCAAGATGAATGGAGTTTAATGGATCTATCAGGAGAGAAAGGCTTTGCTGCCACCTAGTGGTTGAATTAGCAACATTCAGTAGCTGCTGTTCTGTAATGGAAACTGGGACAGTGAGCAACACTCACACTTCCATGATCTTTATGTAAATCAAGGAGTAATCACTGTAACTATTATTTATTTTTAGGTGTGTCTGATACTTTTTACATTGTTGGCTTCCTGAAAACATTTAATCATTGATCACATGATTCAATTTCCTATTTTTTAGTTCCTATTTTCTAAAATTTCTTCATGTCAGACATTGAATGTCCATCTTTATCTTGATAAACATTGTTGGCCTGTGTAAATACCTGAGACAACAGTGCAAATAATCCAGAGGCCTGTACTATGAAGTAGGATTTGAGGTCAGTGAGGTAACTTGAGGTTTTACCCTGGATTTTTCAGGGTTACGACAGTGGTTCACTTCTTACCAGGGTAAATCACCATGGTAACTTAGGCTAACTTCAGAGGATCAGATCAAAACTAGCCAACAGCCCAAATACTGACCAATCAGATCATTGGAAAAACTGAGTCATCATTCCCACAGGACCTTGACAGGGACAAAATAGTTTACAATAAAGTGACAAATAAAGAGCAATAGATATTTTTATAGATCAGTTTTGCTGTTCGAGTCTTTCCGTGTGGCCATCAGTCTATCCCTGCTGTCAATAAACCAAACTAAACCAAACAAGGTCTTGCATTTTTCAGGATCTACTATTTCTAAGACAAAGGGAACAGGAAGAAAGCCTACCTTACTGATGAGTGCACTAAGCTCGCCAGGAGTGAGACCATCATAGATACCAGTGAAGATGGGAATGGCGATAATAATGTAGCTGAGGAAACCTCCGAGGTAGTCAAAGGTGTTCACCCCGACTGATGGTGGAGAGGTCAGAGGTTAACTCTACAAGTTTAAACAATATCATAGATATGAGTGAGTGGGTGTGTGTAGGATGGTCTTACTATAGAGCCATAGTTCTTTATTTATTAGACTCTTCTGAGTTTCTAACAGAGCCTGCAGTCTTCGATTGGTCCTCGTGTGCTCCACTTTACCAGCTCTAAAAACCCAGAGAGCAGCATTTGTTCCAAACTGCTTTAACCACATAATCTGTTGGATCTGATGTGTCAGGAGAATTAAGACAGACCTAGAGAATATTTTTTTTAATCACAAGAAAGCAGACTTCCTGTTTAAGATGTACATGATTGTCTAAACTTTCCAGCATTGTCTAGATCTTTCTGTGCAGCACAATCATGTCAAATAAATCCCCTCACCTGTAAAAAGCTGCAGACTCTGCATTAACACGGATTTGCATGTGCTTGAATCTGGAGATACAAAAACATTACATTTCTGTAAAAATTAGTTTTCACTGTCAACACAAAATCACATTTCAACATATGACTGATGAAATTACAAGTCCCCTCAGGAAAAGACTACACTGCAAACTGACGCATATCCTGTTATTTCCTAAGAGGCAAAAGGCACCGGGCCAAAGTCTACAGATACTTCCTCTTGACAAGGGACTGGTTTCCTTAACAATAAATACTGGAAATAGTTACATTCAAATAAAACCCATAAAACGACAAACTGCTCTGTTAAAGGTCGAGGAAAACAAATGTTGACTGGCCATTTCACTCAGCCCTGCGTTGCCCGTCTATCAGAACAAACTCCTCGACACACAGCGAACATACAGTATACTTAACTTTACCTGAAGTCACCCTCCAGCTTTTCTTGCTCAAACAGAGTCGACACAATCGGCCCCATGAGGATTTTATTGGCAATGGTTCCAACCACAAAGTACCCAAAGATACTCACAGGGCCGATCCAGCCGGTGCTGCAAAACAAGGCAACTTTATTTCTACAGCACCGTCCAAAAAGGCACAAAGTGATTTACACTGGGTATTAAAACAATGTTAAAAGACAATCAGGGGAAAATAAATTACAACTGAATACAATTATACTAAATTAAACAGATGAAACAAAGAAATAAAAGTTGTAGTTTCAGAAAATAAAGAACCCCAAATTTAACAAAAAAGCTATGGCCAACTTTTATTGCCAGTATTTAAACAGTAGAGAAAACAGACACATAGGAATTGTCTCTCTTTCCCTTTCACAGTTTTTCTTGACTGTTGACTTTCAGAGACACTGATAGATTCACTGAGGACAAGTGACCATCTCTCATCTCTTTGTAAACACATAAAAATAACTACATATAAAAATGGATGCTCTGCTTTTGACAGCTTTCTGAGTTTCCTCTCAGTATTTTCAAATGTTGAAAATGTTACTATAATAACACAATTCTCAACTCAACAGAACACCGTCTATGTTTCTCATGACGCTTTTTCAACTTCAGAGTAGGTGTTAAATGCTCATATATGGAGGCACGTGTTGCCACAGTACTCCACTACAAACCCACCTGTAAAAGCAGTGGTAGGTGTAGTAAGCCAGCGTGAACGGCGAGACGATCAAGCGACTAGCCATGGTGCTCATCTGCTTACACAACCTCTCTGCATCCTGACTGATCCGCTGGTCTCTGGAATACAAACGAAACAAACATGATGAGAAAAAAAATCACCAGGATTAACCACCTTTATATTGTTTTCCACTGCAGAATCACACAACATACTCAAATATCCACATGATCTAATACATAAAACCTTTCAAATGATTCATTTTACTTACGGATTGTCTATGTCCTCTCTAAGTACATTGAGTGTGTAATAAACCCGGCCCTGGAAGTAGGCCGTGTGGAGGCTCTCGGTTAGCGTCTTCCGCCAGCTAACATACATATGATTGCAAATGTACTGGTCAAGACTTTTCAGCTGGGAGAGAGAAAGAGAGGAACACAGAGAGGGAGGAAGAAGAAAATGTCTATTAGAGAGATAAATAATCAATGCATACACAATACACAGTAAATATAAGAGTTTCTATGAGACTAACAAGAGCTTGTTGAGGCCTCAAGCAATGTGGCAAAATAAACAGTATGTAGAATATTTGTTTCCTATGAGGAAACTCATTGTGTTTGTCAGGTTTACAATCCAAGTCAACACGACCAAGATTGAGAGGATTCAGGCCATAAAATGAAGATGTCAGGATGTCCTAACCTGATAAAGGTGCTACTGTGCTTTATGGCGGCAATTCAGTGAAAACTAATATGATCACACAATGAGATACAGGGAATAGTGTACCTTATTTTTGATTTCGTTTCAGTACATGGGGAACATTGGATTTGGATTAATCACATACAAACAATGAATTGCCTTATTATGAGTAAGAGCATTGCTGTGGCTCTGCTTATTATTGAACAAGTCAACTTTCTGAATATTGTACTGTATTTGTATCTGGTCAGTAGGTAGGTTAACTTCTGCCAACCCTCCCAGCTACATCAACTTACTGTGGAGTTGATTAAAATGAGCACCATAGCTTTTCCCACCAGACGCCTGAAGCCTGAATAATCTTTTTCTGCCAGCACATTGTAGAAGTGACTGGGGAGGACACCCACTTGGTAAATGATCAGCTGCTCTGATGGCAGAAAAAAAAGATGTGTTAGCATATTGTTACAGAGAGAGTTCAAACAGAGACTCGTAAAAACAATGCAGGAAAATTATACAACACTTTTAACTAAAGGTCAGTGTCAAAAAACATAATATGCAGCCTGCTGTTCACAGATGTGTAGCATTTCAAGCTCACAAAACATATTATCCAACAGGCAGGGAATGTGTCTCATGACAATTAGTGTCGTCATTACTTCCTTCATTCACATTAATTTGATAGATAGCATGAACTATTTATTTCCCCCTTGGGCTGCCATACTGCCATACAGGTAACCGCAGCAGTTACCTGTCAGAGTGACAAAAAGCAGCGTCCCAAACATCAGGACACTCTGGCTGCTCCAGGATGGGAACAGGACCTTCTGGATGCTGCAGAACCTCTGAACAAACTTCCAGTCCAATCTTGGTCTGAAGTCGTGCAGAGAGAGAGAGAGACTCATTAAGGTGAATTAGACTTTTTTTTTTTTTAAACTTCTGAACTTTGATATGAGGAAATTCTTGCATTTCTTTGCATCAGTCACTTACACCAACATATAAAATGCTTGTCGAAAAGCACAATGACTGACCTGCTAGTTTACTGTTGTGCTATATGGTGTATTTGCAAATTTTGATTTCGGATCTTTTAAATTTTTGTCTGGAATAGACAATTACTGAAGCGGTTTTACTGTGCAGCTACTTATGGATAATCTAATGAGTGAACATTATTTATATGATAAAATCTCTAAAAACAAAAAGACGAACAACAGAAAACCTTGCTGCTTTAGTTGTTAGTAATCACAGAAACTTTATCTCCTCCACTAGTTTCCCTGCAGGTGTAGCTTCAGTCTTACCTTTTTGTCCCTCTGCCATTTGACTTTTCCAGACGAGACATTTGCTCTCCCGGCAGAGGACCGATATTCTTCCCAGGTAAAACTGCACATACGTTTTTCCGATTTGATGTTACTGTTAACCAGCTAGTCAAGCTAACTTCAGACCAATGTGTGAGGCAGCCGGAGTATCAGCGGGTTAACAGTTGACAAGGTTATCGAGGGAAGTAACGAACAAATGTCTACAAAATTATCTAAAATTACCACCTTCTTCATTAATCTCACGGCTTCGTTAATCGTCTTAAATGTTGCCTAACGTGTTAACTATAGCACTGTCTAACTGGGTGCTGACTACCTGACTAACTACCTTACGTCTCCACTGTAAAGTGAGGTAGAGGGGATTGTTTTGGAAGTAAGAAGTAAAACCCGGACTTCCGGTTCAGTGTACTCCGATTTTTCAAAATAAAACAATTTCGTTCGAACTGCACTAACTGAATATAAAAAAAATATATAGTAAATGACTGAATTACATTTAGCCTTTAAATGGATCTATTAATGATTGTGGGTTCTTGAGAGAAGCCCGCTACACCAAAAATAGACCATCAGGCAAAGTTCAATTTATCAGAACAGCAGAGACACCTTATCTATGATGCTCAAAGGTTGAGTGTGACTCCACAGTGAGATTTGGGAGTAGGGAGTTAAAAAATGACCCTTGCCTACACTGCATACCTTCCCTAACCACTGACCTTTTGTGTTTTGAGCTGTCAAAAAATCTATCAGAACCGACAGCAAGCAGACAAGCTATTGCTGAAATTCTCAGATTTCCTTGTTCAGTTGTCTGAGATTGATTGAACTGAGATTACATCATTCATATCTGACAGAGGAAGGTCACAGTATTCAAAAGCAGAACACACACTTGTCTTAAATTACAGATGCATTGATTGGACCTCCTCTGACACTCTTTTACAAGAAAAATAAAACCAGAGTAATTACGAAAATAACATGCATTCAAAATGTTTTTTTTTCCTCTTTTTTTTTGGATTATTTTATTTTTCCTGTTCCATATTTTTCAGATACACTCTTTGCATAACAGAAAAAAAGATGAGTTGATGGTAATATTAGATCTATAAATATCCCATGAGTACTTGTGATGTGAGAGCTCTGGGATTCATATTCTGGCATGAACATTAGAGCAAATCATTATTACAACATACGAACTGGTAAAAACATCAATTACAACATTTAGACAAGTCCTAGAGTCAGTGTTTTATATACTGTAGTATAAGGACACCTGAAATATCTCTGTAATTCATAGTAATAGATTTAGATTTTTTCACTCTAGAGCAACATTTCAGGTCAAGATAGTTAAACTGGTAAAATAATTTATCAAAAATATTTGCTTTTCTTAGTTCTATGCTTTTAAATGATTATTCAAGAGACCACTTCGTTTACATTTGTGCCAAAATTACAAATGTGGCACAAGAAATGTACAAAAAGAAGGCGACAAGATAATGCTGACTATGGTAATGTAGAAAACAGTAATAACACAACAAGCCTGCGCAATGATAAAAACTCCTCCGGATTTTTATAGAGATCGCCAATTACCCTGACACCTGTGAGCTTTAATACTTACAGTATTTCATTGCCTCCAGGTTGTTTTGCATTTGAATATGGCAATAAATGAGAAGTGAAGTGACTTCACACTGATTCATGGTTTAGTTTATTCTTAGCGTATGTAATTCACCAATAACATAATATTTTATATTTCAATCAAATGATGGAAATGTACAACTGATCCTCCTTATTAATGAATACAAGCATCATAACAGTACAGCTGGGAGATTTTGTATTTGCTAAGTTCCAGTTAACACTCAAATGTGTCGACCACAGGAGGATCTTAAAGGATGAGGCAGATGATATTCTATATTTTTGAGTCTGACAACAAATCCCATGAAAAGGCCAAAACCAACAATGTGTTAGTCGGTCTCTCGACACTTTCTGACTTCCCCCAGTTTGTGGCTCCCAGCCTCAAACTCACTGGTTCCTAATGCAGATGTAAATCTTTAAAAATGGGTCACAAATATAGACTTTAATTTTAAAAAAAGACAAAGTAATTTTCCTAAAACAGTCAGGCGCTGCAGTTTTTAGCCGGTGACACTCAAACTTGAATAAATAGCTCATTTGTTAGGGACTGTTTTGAGCCATGGATTAATACATTTTTGATGTATTTACAACAGCACATGTGGGATTGAATCAAAAACTAGAGTGGTTATTTTCATTGTAATAAATAAACATGTCACCCAGTGCAGCTGTGTGGCTCGCTGATGTATCTTAATAGCTTTAGGATCACAATGGAGCTCTGTGGCACAGTGGAATGTCAGGCTTTGGCTACATAGACAATACTTGTTAGTAGGATACATTCATTGTTGATTTGGGTCTGGAATCTGTTGACAATAATAAAAAAGAAAAATATAGAATATAATAAGATCGATCCTTTAAATCTTTAATTTCTGTCATGCATTTATCTGCATGTAACTAAGTGCTGTTTGCCTTCACTGTGTAGGTGAACATGTCAGCAGTACACTGACCGTTTGAACACAACACTCAGGCAAGGTTTAAGATCCTAAAGAGGAGGGGCACCACAGAGACGCAACTAAAACCCACAACACTGTAGACGATGTAACGGTATGGCAACTCTACTTTCATGTGCTGCCTCGCTCGTCTTACATCATCTGAGGCCAGCCCAAACAGTCGACATAAGAAGGGAATAGTCACTGCTTTCATAACCATTCTCGTGACGAGGAGGGCGGCAACTCCGATGAGGAAGCGCAGCAGGGAGCGAACCACCAAGCCAATGCTGATTGATGGTAAAGTTAGAGGAAGTGAAGACAGCGGCGGATCCAGCAGCAGCCCCAGCTGATAGTTCACGTGGGTAGCCAAAGCAGCTCCTGCCCCGGTGCCCAAGGCCTGAGCAGTATCGCCCCGAGAGGTGCTCCAGGAATCGAGGGAGAAAGCTACGAGTCCGAGGCTCACGTGTGAGAAGATAATCATAAGCGGAGCATAGTGGTCCGTCATGTAGAAGGTGTCGATCTTGTCCAAAAGTGGCTGGAAGAAGGCTAGAATGAGAAGGCTGTACAGGAAGCCGGTGATTACCTCCTGTAACAGAAGTACGGCACAAGTTATTGTAAACTCAGCATCAACTATTTTCATATGTTTGATATACCAACAGTCTTACAAAGCATGTTTACGATTCATGAAGTGTTTCACTGCATCCTTCAAGTTCAAAACAAAATGTATTCTGACATGATCATTCGGTCTGAGGTTCAGTTTCTGCAGCATCGAACAAAAAGAAAAACATTGCTGTTTCCACCCTGTAGGTGACACTATACAACACTCTTCACCTTGGCATTTCACATTGGTCATAAAAAAAACTCTAAAAGCTGATGACCTGCTGACTGATAAACAGGTGTTACTGTCGGAGAACAACATAAACAATAACTCCTAACATCAGTTGCCTGGCCACAGAATCTAATCTAACCTTATCTTTTGGCTTTAATGTGTTAATTGACTCACAATTTTCCATCATCATCATCATCATCATAAATTTCTGTGTATGTAATCTAAACGAATAATGGGGTCATTAGTGTATGCTATGCACATTCATGTGATGTTTTTATTTTAAAATATGTACAAAAAAGGATATAAATACACACATTTTAAAAAGCCACTTTGCAGCCAACCGCTTTGCAGTTTAGTTTGTTTATTTTATACTTGCGTTATTGGTTTGTACTTCAAAATAAGTTCTTGTGTTGAGGAATCCTCCATGGGATGATTTTTCAGAGGTCTATGAATGACCATGAATGATGGTCTTTGAGTTTTCTTTTACTGCTAAAGTTAATTTCTTCATCAATCGCTGGCTTGAAAGAACTTCTTACTACTGACTGAGAGATGGTTTTATTAAAAAAAAAAAAAAAAAGAGCAATTGCATGTTAGTGTGCAGATAACAAAATTATATAATCTTTTTCTTCTCATGCCTTAAACTATTGACTGACAATATGTTTTGTGTCCTTACAGAATCCTGTTTTTAACAACTGGTCTGACAGCTCCTCTGACAGGCATCTGTCCACCCACAGAAATTTCAAATATGCACAGATGAGTTGAACAGATAGATAAGCCTGGTGCTAGGATTGGTGGTTGAGGGTATTCTCCATGAAAGACTGCACCATCATAATCACTGCATCAGAAGTTATACTGGAGTCATGCCAGCATTTACAATCATCCAAAGTGTGTATCATGTTGCATCATGTAGGATCAATGACACCAAGTGTGCATGTAGGGCAGCAGGACAGCGTACTGTATACCTTTCAACTTAATTCGTATTTCAGTGAGGGATTGTTTGATTGATATCATTTATTTAATATGCTTACAAGAATAGAATGCATCCCCATGTAGACTCTGCTCACACAGACCAGGACACTCCAGCCAAGAGCCACACAAAAGCCAAAGAGGAAGGGGTACTGTGGGAGAGAGCATAAAGACATGGCATTAAAGAATTAACACAGATATTACAAAAGGTGTCTGAAGATGAGGCTTTGAAAGATACAAAAACCTAAACCATAGTTTCCTAGAAGGAAGCACTTATTCACAGGGCTCAAGACTGTTTTTTTTTATCCCCTAAAATCCTGTTGACCATGACTGGAATATACAGAAACTACAGTAGCATTGCCCCTTGCAGGGAATTACAAACTTAACACTTAAGCTACTGTCAACGTTGACAGTTGATTGCCAATGGAAATATTAGCTTTTAAAAAAAACCACAGTGCGTAGTCCATTTTGTAGAAATTTCCCTGATATCGTTCTCTGAAAGTATCCAGGCAAAGGTCACTGCATTAGCACAGTGTCTTCGAACACCATTTAGTGAACTCTTTGAATTGTCCTCCTGCCCCGGTGGCTGTTAATAGTCTGCATCTTATCTTCTGTAACCTTCTGTAACCCTCTGTCTTTTAAATCTTTCAGTTTCTCGGCCTTGAAGGTCACGACACTGGAGGGAACCTGATGACACCAGGCGAGTTCAGGCAGTTCAGATGGTTCAGCTGCCTGTGTTCAGTTCAAAGCCCTCCCACGGGTACAACAACATAAAAACCATTTGTGGTGCTCAGCTCTTCCTTCCTGGTGGTGACCCCTTGGTCTGTCTCTTTCCCCGACAACCCCTGCCCTCTCTCTCTCTCTCTCTCTCTCTCTCTGTTACATCCTTTTTGTCTGTCTCTGCCCATTGCCAAACAGTTAAGTATAGATTGCTGATCTACTGAGTTTATCTCTTTGTGGTGGTAGAAAATCCAACTGCTACATGCCATATCAGTAGAACAAGTTTTGTTGCTTTGAGCTCTGACCTGGGTGATACCACACTGCACTCTTCTCTATCTTGACTCTTCTGCAGCACAGTAACCACCACATCACCCTTCCTTCCCTCTTAACCAAATATTTAGTCTAGGAACAATTCTCTCAATGTTCTCTCACACCCGTCTGTCTTACATTGTTCATTTGCACTACTGTTATTAAAGCAATTACTGAAACTTTATTTGATACTTTCTCTTCCTGTAAATATCACACTCACTAGTTCCTTCTCTTGTTCTTGCTGACAATGTGGAACAGTGAGTCTTTGTTTATTGAACAAAAAAAAAAAAAACAAAGCTACTTTTTCACCTCACCTGTACTTTTCTGACACACCCTGTCATGTCTTCACGGTCTGCTTAAACAGAAGAATGTTTGCTGTCAACAGCTGCAGGCATCAGTTATAACATAGTCTATATGTATTTAAGCTCTTTAATTATTCAGCCTGGGCTCTTGTGCTTCATATAAGACTGGGCTACAAGGATTAACAGGGATTTAAGTCTCTGATTTTTCAATCTTCTGGCCAAACTGACCCTCATTCAGCGCTGAGGGGCCCTGCTGAAAAATGTCATATGTTCTGTGTGCTTCCTGAACTCTGGTCTTTTGTTTGGATTTTACCTGACTAAACTTTTTTTTTAAGTCAGATTTTGGATGTGTAAAGAAGCTGTGGCTCTTGGGGCCTTTTAATGTCTGGGACCTTGGTGCGTCTGTCCACCTCCCCTGGGGGTTTGTCAAAGCACGTTCATATCCTGTGGGTGAAAGCTAGATCACCGAATTCTAATAAAACGTGAAAAAGAAGAATAACACTTGCATAGCATTGTGAGTTTAGACATATCAGATTGTGCCTGGTACCAGTGCTCTGTAATAACACATTTTCAGTTCCACATTGTGTATTTCCTCAGAGTTGGCTTAATACAATAGGACGAAGGGGCTAAAAATGAGCAGTGGACTCCATTGAGCCCCCCCAACACCCACCCACACACACACACACACACACACACACACAATTCCTCCCACTCCCGTTCTCCTACTTAAGGTATTTTACAAGCATGGCCATTGTTTAGTCAGTGTACTAACTAATTCGATAGGAGACAAGATGTGGGCGGCTTTCCACCTCGGTGGAACAATTTCCTGGGAGGACATTGTTCATCTTGAGCATTGCCAATGGAATTAGGGCCACAAAGAAAGATTATTTTCATTATCAGTTTTAACTGTTAATTACTTTCTTAGTAAACTGATTCATTGTTTGATCCATAAAATGTCATAAAACAGTGAAATCTGTCCAAGTTGACATATTCAAATTGTTTTTGTCCAAAACCCAAAGATATTTAGTCTGATATCACAAAACAGGTGAATATTCATATTAGAGAATTCAAAACATTACCAATTCCCACCATATCAAGGTACCAAAAATGCCCCTGAGGGTCTGGGGCAGCTGACCCCCTTGCCCCTGTTGGCCTTGGCAACTTTAGCTCTCAAACAGGACATTTTGACACAGACTGCACATCTTCTGCCTGCAGCACCTGCACTACAATACTTTACTATCACCTGCATTTGACACTCTAACTTCTGCAGTGCTTACCTCCCACCGCCCATAGGTCAGCATGAAGAGACAGAAAGGTATGGCCGTCCCGGTCATGGCGTGCGTGGAGGGCATACTGTACTCGGAGTTGTAGAAGACCTCCACCTTCACCACCGGTGGGGAAGCCGGCCGGGACCAGCGGACCATATCCTTGGTGGACTGGCCCACGAACAGGTTCCAGGCCCAGACCACGATGAGTCTCCGGCTGACCAGGGCGTCGATGTTCCAGAAGAGGAAGGGAAAGAAGACGATGAAGAACATCTCGTTTCCGAGCTCAGTCCCAAACGTGAACAGGTAGAACAGAAACTTGTTGTGGATCAGGAACTCCTGACCCACATCTCCGGTCAGGGAGTTTTTCCGTAGGGGTTTTGCTCTGGCCGTGTCTGAGTCGACATCATCATCATCAGCTGCTGCTGCCGCCGCTGATGATGATGATGATGAACCGTCAGGCCTAACGGTAGTATCACCCTGCCTCCCGTTAACCTGCGGTGCCGTGGCATCCACGGCTGCTCCGTTTCCGACACTAACATCTGAGCTTTGGACCCTCTTCCTCAGCCCGGGACAGTCCGGCTCAGACTGTCCGCTCTCCGGCTTGGTCGATTTATCCGGAAATGTCCCTCTAACGCCGCATAAATTTTGAAACCTCGCTACATGGCAGGGCTGCTGAAGATAATTGCACATCTGTACAAACGACTTTACAAAGTCGTTCGCCATGACTTTATATACGAGTTAGTTTAAAATACACGACTCTGCTGTCTGCGTAAAGATGGAGTTCATGTTCATCGACTGAGCTTTAAGGAGAAGTGCAGCTCGGCGGCCGTTGCATTCCTCTGTTTTACGAAATAAAAACAGTGATTCAGACAGCAGCGCAGAGTAGTTACAACTAACCTCTACCCGGTAACCGCATTCAAAACACCGACTTTGTACAACGACGTAGAAGTTTTGAACGACAGCATCCAAAGTCCGTTAGAGTTAACCATTACTTAACGGTAAAACAAATTCGCACTACCACCGACGACTGACAGACAGCCCTGTTTTTACGCTCCTGCTTCTTCTTCACTGCCTCCGCTACTTCCTATTGGTCGACCAATGTCCACAACCTCCGAGTATCACCCCCTGCTGGACATGTTATGAACTACACGCGATAGAAATTATAGCACTAATGCCTCAAACTTATGCATACACCTTAAAACTTGATACAGGAATTGAGAGGATTCAACAAATAATTTTTCCATTAAATATGGTTATGTGGAAAGGTTTCAGGCACTAACAGTAAAGTGAGGATGCTTTTAAACCTAAATCAAATCAGTATTTGGTGTGACCACACTTTGCCTTTAAAACAGAATCAAATTCTCCTAGACTCCTACACTCGCACACAGTTTTTCAAAATGTAGTAATCTGGATTTAGGATGTCCCTGTGTCCTCTGTCCCTTTATGTAATCCCAGACTGACTCCACGATGTTGAGATCAGGGCTCTGTTCTTCTTGTCTCTCAAGATAGCTCTTTATGACTCAGGCTGTATGTTTGAGGTTGTTGTCCTGCTGCAGAATGAGTGATCAGATTTTTACTCAGATATAGTGGGTAATGGTAAGTTAGTAAGGTAGTTAAGTATAAAGTTGCATCAAATGGAGATAAGCAATAAAGTCCTTTTAACTTTCAAAACATTTGGTGACATGTCATTATGAGCATATTATATTCATCTGTGGATAGTGAAATGGAGCAGAAATTGTAGGCCCGCATGTTACATCATAAACAAAATTTAAGTTCATATTAAAATTCAACAGAAATTCTAGCTCTGAGGAGCCAGAAACAAAAATACCAGAATAACACCGGAAAATGAGGGGTCGAACCTTCAAAATAAAAGTGCCTCATTATTATTATTATTATTATTATTAATATTATTATTATTAATATTATTGTTGTTGTTGTTGTTGTTGTTGTTGTTGTTGTTGTTGTTGTTGTTGTTATCATTATTGAGACTGATGTCATTATCAAGCAATAGTGTAGTAAGACATCTCCAAACATTGATCTCCTCATTTGGCAGTCTTGTTGCTGTGACTTCTTATGTTTAAGCCGCTGTAAATGTGTGAAAATGACACTGTGAAGATAAAAATTACCATTTATCTTAAATTCCAATGAATTAGATAGGTGAATTTCATTAATTAGGTGTAGTCTAACAAAAGAAAAAAGAAAAATGCCATATTCGACAATGGGGTTTCCCTTTTAGAAACCTCAGCCCGGATATACGTCTTTTAACTCTGGTTGACTTGACACTGGCGGTCCACGCTCCTGTCGGGCACACAGCTGAGGGGTTGTTAACATCAGGACTACCACCGAGCAGCACCGAGCCTCTGTCCTGAACCCTCATAATGCATGGGGGCAAGAGAGGACTGGTGGCTCCGCAAAACACTTTTCTGGAAAATATTGTCCGGCGCTCCAGCGGTGAGTTCTCATCTAAAAGGAAACATGAATTAATGGATGTTGATTTGGCATGTCACTCAAGGGACCAGCCAGGTCTGGGATGCTAAAGTAAACCTATAATGTAATTTATGTCAATTAATGGGAAGAAGCATCGACTAACACGTCATTGTAATATCCTTTTTTTTTTTCAAAGCTACTCACAATATGTGCACTGATGAATTATGCAATAAGTCTCATGTCCAAATTCCCTGGTTTAATGAGATAAAATCAGTAGGCTATAACAGCCTTTTTATGATATCACTAAAATCATGTCAAAATGTTTCTTAAATATCAATATCTGTAGAAACAAATAGGTTTACTGGCCTGCCCGAGAAGACTTTGTTTGTTTTGTGATTTAAGTAAAACCGAAGAGTTCAAGAGAAGCACCTTTTATTTTTCATTTAGGGGATGTAGGATATAATGTGATTTGTGTTAATGGCTCAGTTGCACTTTTCTTTTTTCTTTTTTTTTTTATATCTCTGTAAGTGCCTACATCCCACTGAGTGGTGTATTGTTTTTGCTGTAATATCTTTTAAGGCAACCTGTCTCAGCAAAACATGCAAAATTGATTTTTGCAGACTGACAGTCTGTACAGGAGGCAACTGGATAGTATTCTCATGACAGTGAATGCGTGTGAGATTGGCAGGTTTTTAGTACAAATACAGACACAGTGCATGTCAGTGTAATGAAAGGTCATGCAACATGGAGTGAAAGTCTGCAAAGTTATTGTTTACATTAATAATGTGTTTTAAGCAGATTTGGATTCTGTGACAAAAATCACCTAAGCACTCATTTGAAGATAAACATGCAAGTGCTTTAAGTTTGACAGCTTTCGTGGTGACTATACATTTTTATTTGGAGGAAATGTCCTCGCTCTTTTCTCTGGAGACTGCAAACTGTTGTAAAGCTGGAGAACTTTGCTGCTCGTCGTTAATATTTAATTAACATTAAGGGTGGAACATAAACATTTTATCAACCACAATTTCTGCCCACTGACTCATCTGATTACCTCTGTTGCATTAAATATTAATGATCTTTGCCCCTTGTTTACATTGCATATGGTTATCAAAATAATGTGGTGGGAGAGTTTTCTTTACAGCGATTTAAATAATTGCACTGAATATTTCAGGCACAGATTAACCTTTATGATGAAGTTTTCTAATGGCATTGATCAGCAGGATTTAAGGGGAACTATAAATAAAAAACATCAAAATGTCAGATTTAATTCTCTCATTGGAATTTACAACACAGTTTTCAGAAATATCAGTCCAGTTTCAATGAAGTTACATTTGCATAACTTCAGATTTCCAACATTTACTGACGAAAAACACCAAAGTTTGATCAACAGGTGCCGCAGTCTGCAGGTGTGTTGTTAGAAGCATCTAGTTTTTTTTCCCAGACCGCTGTATTTTTCTGTGTTTTGTTGCAGAAACCAGTTTCCTGCTGGGAAATGCTCAGATCGTGGAGTGGCCAGTCGTATACAGCAACGATGGATTCTGCAAGCTGTCTGGTTACCACAGAGCTGAGGTCATGCACAGGAGCAGCACGTGCAAGTAAGCTGGGGTTTTGTAGTATCATGACCAGAGTGTGAAGGTTCAGTAGATGCCTTACATGTGGTTCAATTTGCAAAACAGACGTGGACTTAACTCTTTGATTATTTCTACGAAAATGCAACGACTAATTCACAGCACCTGCGGTATTCATTAAAAGGAAATATTTGAAAAAGTATGAGTAGTAGCGGTTGTCTGTCTTTAATACTCTGCCTTTCTGTCTCCATGACCAGCTCATAGCAACATGCTCCCTTTTGATTCTTGCTTTGTTTCGCTCTTCTTTTTTTTTTTTTTTTACAGTTTCATGTATGGTGACCTGACTGATAAGAAGACTATAGACAAAATCAAACAAACCTTTGACAGCTATGAGTCCAATTTCTATGAGGTGCTGCTCTATACTAAGAATAGTGAGTATCGCTATTGAGTCAAATGTTTTTTACTGAAATCATTAAATGCATGAGTAAAGATTGCATTTATGACATTCAGTTTCTCTGTGTGCTCTCCCACAACTCTCATTTTCCTCCTTTCCTACAGGAACACCGATATGGCTTTACATGCAGGTTGCTCCGATCAGAAATGAAAAGGACAAGGTGGTGCTTTTTCTCTGTACCTTCAGAGACATTACACTTTTCAAACAGCCTATTGAGGATGAATCAACAAGGGGTGAGAGGTCATATTCTCTTCAGTATTTAAATTTAGTTCATCAAACCATTTAGGGGGCAGTGCAGCCAAAAGTGTCAATCACACATGAGTGGGTATGACTTAAGAGAGGTTAGCTTCTCGATGTGTAACATACAACTGTCCAGGTGCTGTGCGTGCGGGTCAGTGAACACTGGTCTCCGTGGGTCTACGCAGTGCCATGTGCCTGAGGATAAGTGTGCCACTAAGTCTCTTACATACATCAAGCAGAAACAAAGGACACTCAGACCACATGGGGATGGTTACTGTATGAAAATACTGCTTGTGCATGAAGGAAATGAAGTCCCTCTTAACACAAGCATTTGCCGGCTCCCAGAGTACAGCTGACCTGCTTTACAGTGAACATAAACCATCGAGCATACAATATATGTGCTACTGTATCGCACTTTATCTTGACACAAAATGCCCATCAAATGCAGTTTAAAGTCTGGATTTAAAAATCTGATGGGATGATGCCTTCAACTACAATCGCATATGTTGTAAAAATGACTTACCTAAGGGTAAGTTTCCAGTTTTTCCACTTGTTAACTCCACATTGCTGGTACGACAGCAATTGAACGTCACTATTGCTATTGGTAATATTAAAAGGTGACAGTTCTGCATTGTTCACTGCCGCTGAAAACACTCTTTGTAACATTAAAATGTAGGAAAACTTCACAGTGTAACTTAATAAGAAGTATCTGTCTTTTTGTCTCCAAGCGGGATGGACAAAGTTTGCCAGACTGACACGGGCTCTGACCAACAACCGCAACCTGGTGCAGCAGTTAGCACCACTAAGCAAGACTGAGGTCAGCCACAAGCCCTCCAGACTGGCTGAGGTGAGTCAAGTCTGAATGAGGATATTAATTTAAAAAGCCATGGAAAATAACTCAAGTTCAATTATGAAAAATTTGCTTAAACAGAGAAGGCAAGAGGTTTCCCAGTGTAAAGGACAAATCCACTCAGACCTACGGTTACATTTGCAATAATATCAACATAAACTTGGTTTCTTTCTGGACTCCAGATTTTCTACCAATGTTCAACAATCATTAAGAGAAAAACTGATTTTGGAAGATGCAAAAATAACAAATTTCCTGCTGAATTTGGTCCAAACAGACCACAATGCAATGCAGTAACAAGGCAGGTTGTGTTTTGATGACTAATGATCTTCACCTTTAAATGTCCATAGATCAGACCACACACCTCAGATTGAGAGCAGAAACATAAACCCTCCTCACAGGTTGTCAAAGGGCAACTGGGGAAATAGGGAACAACAAAACCTCATATATCTCCCAGTGCAAGAAAACCCAAGGGTGCACCTGTCCTTAAACCATATGTGTGATTCATGTCACATTTTTACACACATCTAAACAGCCAGATGAGTACATGCGTGAGTGCACTGCTCCTTGATACATTTACCTGCTTCTTTATTCATGATGCTAAATTTTCCCTCTGAATGAAAGGCTCTCCAGCTGGGATCAGACATTCTCCCTCAGTACAAACAAGAGGCACCCAAGACGCCCCCGCACATCATTCTCCATTACTGCACCTTCAAGACCACTTGGGACTGGGTCATCCTCATCCTCACCTTCTACACTGCCATCATGGTGCCCTACAACGTCTCCTTTAAGACCAAGCAAAACAATTTGGCTTGGCTGGTGCTGGACAGCGTCGTGGACGTCATCTTCCTGGTCGACATCGTGCTGAACTTCCACACCACCTTTGTGGGTCCTGCTGGAGAGGTTATTTCAGATGCGAAGCTGATACGAATGAATTACCTGAAGACGTGGTTTGTCATTGATCTGCTGTCCTGTCTGCCGTATGATGTCATCAATGCCTTTGAAAATGTAGATGAGGTGAGTGGATTTATGATTTTCTGACAAATGTATTAATATGGGATTTGTTTTCTGCTGTAGACATTAAGATATTCCTGCTTGTTTGTCTCTGTGAAGGATGTCATCACGTCTGCATCTCCAGCGACTCATCTTCGGGAGTCTTCAAATTTCCACAGAAATACCACACGGATAGAAGATTCTTTACTTCCTGTAAGTAAATACATATTTTTCTCCTGGAATAGAGTCTGTTTGTTCAATATGACGATGCAGCCAGGAGACTATTAAGTTTAGCTTAGCTCAAAGACTGGAAACAGACCACACTACCCAGACTCTGGCCAAAGGTTACAAAATCTGACTTCTAAAACTCTTCTTTAATGTATTCAAAAAGTGTTGTTGTTATATCAGGGGTTATGTGTAGGACTATTTCTTATCCAGGCACAGAAGAGTCTTGGAATCTCCTCATGGTGTCGACGAGACCACAGGAAGTCACTGAGCCGTAACATAACACTCATTAAACCCTTGTTTCCTTGCTCCCGGTCTTTGCCTTAAGCTAAGCTAACTGGCTGCTAATGGTAGCTTCATATTTACCACACATGAGAGTTGCATCAATCTTCTCATCTAATGCTTCGTAAGGAAGTGAATAAGTATATTCCCCAAAAATGTTAAAAATATTCCTTTAAATAACCAGTGACTTTTAAGAAATATAACAAAATCAGACATATGATTCCTACAAGTTTCACTGAACGTTTATGAAATACTGAAAACTTATTCATGCTGTATCAGAAAAAATTGCAAAAAAAGTGCGAATTTAATCGAAGAATTGGTAAATAGATTTTTACAGACATGTTTCTTTAGTTTCACTTTTTGAATCTGAAGAGGAAAACCTTGTGAACAATCACCGCTATGTGTTTTACTCTGACTCGCTCTGTAGGGGCTCAGCAGCCTCTTCAGCTCCCTAAAGGTGATCCGCCTGCTCCGTTTGGGCCGGGTAGCCCGGAAGTTGGACCACTACCTGGAGTACGGAGCGGCCGTTCTGGTTTTACTGGTCTGTGTGTTCGGCCTGGTGGCCCACTGGCTGGCCTGCATCTGGTACAGCATCGGGGACTACGAGGTCATCGATGAGACCACCAACAGCATTAAGACAGACAGCTGGCTCTACCAGTTGGCTCTGAGTATAGGAACTCCTTACCGCTACAACACCAGCGGCACAGGCCAGTGGGAAGGGGGTCCCAACAAGGACACGCTGTACATTTCTTCTCTTTACTTCACCATGACAAGTCTCACCACCATCGGATTTGGAAACATCGCTCCAACCACAGATGGCGAGAAGATTTTCTCTGTGGCTATGATGATGGTGGGCTGTAAGTACAACATTAAGGACTGTGTTTACTATTTACTCCACACAATTTATGAAATCTCAAGAACTATTTCAAATCTTCTAAATAGGTTTTAAGCTCATTGCTTTTTTGTTTCAGCTGATTTGGTTTATTATAATTGCAAAGGTTTAATCTTTTTTAAATCACATATGAGAAAACAACAAACCTAATAGGTCTGATATTACATAACAAATAGTGTTTTTCTATCATTACTGTTCTTGGTATCAGTGGTGGTTAATGGAGCAGTAAATGGACATGCCATTATAAAGACAGTAAACTCACACAGGCATCTAATGTAGATACAAACATGCTCTTTCTATCACATGAACACAGACATTTAAACAGCTTCAAGTTAACACAAGGCTTCCAGTCTTTCCTGGTTTTTTTCCAAGCCTCTGACAAATAACACAAACCGTAAATGTATCAATTGCCGGTGGACGGTTTGTCCACTGAAATTCAAGTGAGGTTTTTCCAAACAGCTTAAATCAAAGTGACCACTGTCTTTCTCCTTCAGTGCGCAGGCGGAACAACCTTGACAGCCCAAATAAATCTGAGTAGAGGACAAAAGAACAGCAGCTTCACACTCGCTTCATTGGCGTACAGTATGAAAGCAATACTGTATGTGGTGTAAAATAAAAAATAAAAAGATTGCATCAGAGTTATGATTGTGCATTCCAGTTTGAATCAGCATCTGGACATGTCATTTATTAGTGCAATATGTCAGAACAGCTCCGTAGAAATAGCCACCCTTCAGCCTCCCCATCACTCCACACCAAACGAAGCGTACATCCTTTGATGCTGTTTTCATCTCGTTCATTCATTCATAACATGCCAGAAGAACCTCTCAGGAGCCGAAACAATCTGGATGCTTTTGCTTGCATGCAAACAAGATAATGTGCTGCGCAGCCCTGCTGGCTATCAGGCAGCTGCAGTCAGGCAACATATGGTAGAGAGGCTGTGCAGGTTCGTGAGAATCTTCACAGACGATGAGTAAAATTCAACACAATACATTAATGATATCAGTGAAGTATTCGTTTTAGATCATAAAGTATTGGACCTAGGGACAGTGCACATAAATCCATCCATATTTATCCAAATGGTTTGTTTTCATTTGTTGAACCAGTGTTATATTTGTGATAAATCTAAAAAGAATGGTTCATTCCTGGACGTTTAAGTGATGAACTGTCATTTTAAAGCTTATTTTCACCACTGAGGGAGAATTATAAATAATACTTTATGCTTGACAGTATTAGGTAATTCACAGTCTCTCTTGACTCTGCTCATGTAATTCACATTTAGCTGCAGTCTCGGTGCTTGAACCACTGGGGAGAGAGTTTAGGACTCTGCTTTGTCGATAATAAAAAGTGACATGTTCGGCGCCCAGCCTGTTCTATGTGTATCCGTCTGAAGGTTGGTCATCACTGAAAGAGGACTGTCTATGTGTTAATTCACTGAAATTATTCAACCGCCTCTCTGCTTTAAATAATTTGTTTGAATTCAGGCATCAATATAAAAAAACATTTTTTTATATTGTGCTGTCACTAATTCAGGACTACTGGGAAAACATCAACTTTTTCCATGTAGTAGAGTAATGTAAGCTGATGAGGGGAGTCCTGGTTTATTTGATAGATTTTCTTTTTAAATTTATAACAATCACAATGTAGTATTTTTTACATTCTGCATGTTGTTTGGCTTTGATTTCAGACCAGCTGAGTAGCAGTTTTTAATGGGACAAAACTGTAAATCCAATCATATTTAGTTTTGTGTAACATGAACTCAGTACTGATGCAGTGTTATATACCTCAGCATGTTGTGTAACACTGTTGGTTTATAAACACAGTCTATATGGTTTTAATAGTCTTCCAATGTCATTCATATATTCAGTAATTTAGGGAGTGGTGAACATTAAATTCACTAAATCTCAACTTCCCCAAATGTTTCATTCACAAAAACAATTGAGTTAAGTTATTATATGTAAAACAGTGAGTTAAATCCACCTCATTTAAATGAGTTTGAACCTCTTCACAAAAATAGAAATATCTATTTTTAGGCGTCACCACCCGCTGCAGTTACAGTAAGAGCCTCACCGTCAGTGTCACTGCCTCCACTGTCAGCCTTTCCTTACAGTTCCTCCGTCACAGCTCGCCTTCGTGTACTAACCTTTGGCCCACTCTTTTAAAACAGCATGTAATGATGCAATAAAAACAGTGAGGGGAAACACAATCTGACAGCCACGCTTAATGGTTTGTACTTCCAAAAGTAAACACCCATTTCTCTGGTGGCGTCTCGATCACGAAGATCACTCAGTCACACTGAAGTGTCGTCTTCAATTACGGCCGATAAATCTCCTGCCACGGATACAGTAATTATGTGAGAGGAGAGAGGAAGAGAGGAAGGGCAGAGTTTGCCTGCAGGGGCGAGTGTAGTAACTGGACAATGAGCCATCACGTTAGATATGTATCCTAACCTCTGTGATCCTGCTGTGACGACTGGAGACGACTCTTTCCTCTTGAGTGGGTAAAACCTCTGGATAAGAGATACTGACTGACTCTTTGAGGTCACGGCAGCGCTGCAGAGCAGTACTCAGGAAATGTGCATTATGAATTATATTATAAAGACTCAAGCCACCACTCGTTGTGTATGTGGCTGTGTATGTGATAACTTTATTGAGAACTGTACTGTCGACTGTAGGGTATTAAACTTAATTATAAGAAATTATTTGTAGAATACATGTTCATTAAAGTAAGTTATCCAACAAAATCCCATTATTTGCACTAAAATGTGCAGCAGGTTTGGATGAATGAAAATCAGTCAGACATCGTTTACTTTATATTAGTAATATTCATACTGATATTTTCTCTCCCTCTTAACCTTAGATTACCATTAATTTAGCCATTAATAATCATGTGATCAAGGTAAATTCATTTGAGGGGGAAATTAATGGATAAAAATAAATGGATCGTAATATATCAATGATGTATTTTTAATGGATTATATACATGGATTTAAAAAGAGAGCAAAACCCCTTAAGACTGGCCAATAAATATGAAAACCATCTCTTAATTTATACCTTAAGACAACTCAAATATTTAGGATAAGGTGAAAATTTTAAGGGGGGACAATTAATGGATAAATTAATGGATTGTTAAAGGCTATATGAAGGTCATTTGAATAGGATTTTATAGGGCTTGGCAACATATAAATGAATGGATTCTAATGAATTATGGCACTTTAATGGTTTATATGCCTGCAGGGTTTTTAATGGATTAAAAACACATGAAAATCATCTTTCAATTTACACCTTGAAAGGGCCTTAAGTTTCCAATTAAGGTGAAATCTCAAGGTTTCTTTGTGAGATTTCAGGGGGTTTCAAGCTGCTTTCATGACGTTACTCTATATCTTTTGTTTTAGCGCTGCTTTACGCCACCATCTTTGGAAATGTCACCACCATCTTCCAGCAGATGTACACCAACACAAACCGCTACCACGAGATGCTCAACAACGTGCGTGACTTCCTCAAACTTTACCAGGTTCCCAAAGGTCTGAGTGAGAGAGTCATGGACTTCATCGTCTCCGCCTGGGCCATGTCCAAGGGCATTGACACAGATAAGGTATCATTCACAGTAGTCATGGTTACTGGTGATTGTAGCACCAGTAATTTATTAAATGTCCCAGCATTAAGTAACAAACTCTAAGATTCTAATGATCCAAAAAGTAATGTACCTTAATCTGTGTGTCACCATTATTTTATAGTGAAATTGTATGTGGGCCATTGTCGTTGTATTCTGATAGGGTTATCACAGTGTATTCTATGGAGGTTTTTAGTGCACACGTTTCATTTGTTCTGACCGAGGGAAGAACTGAGAGCTGCGTCACTGACTGTCAGAAAGTCAGAACGCTATGCTATCATTTTAAACATTATATATGGTGCGTGGTGAAAGGTGAACATGGTGACGTAAACCTCAAAGGTCAAGAGAGGATTAAGTGCACTCGTTGACACTCAGGGTTCACTGAAACTTTGCTGGATCTTGTGCACGTCTACCTCCCACAGCTCTGGAAAGTGATGTCGTAACACAATACAATTCATAATCATCGACTGTAAGTGATATTTGTGCTGCAGGCCAAAGTAGTAATGGATTTATAGTTGAGATTTAATCATCGGTGACCTCAATCCTTAATTTTAAAAGGGGTAAAAAAAAATATGCTCTCATCCATAGAAGACAAGTGTACAGATAGGTGTGTATTTTATAGCACATGAACAGATATTTATTAAAGGCTTTTTATTTTCAACATTCCACTTGAGTGCTTACAGCTGGATTTTTATGCCACAGCCCACGCGTGGATAAGAGCTTATTTGAACCTTTTTTAAAAAGACTTATTTTTTCACCCAAAAGCAGCAGAAGTTCTCTTGTTGTCAATCTCTTTTCACCTCAAAAATTACTTCAGTAGTTGCAGGGATTTCTGGCCTAAACCCTCTTTCTGGTCCATACTCTGTTTCGCACTATTTGCTCTACATGTCGACTGACAGATGATAAAATATGGAAGATCATTCAAAGCTTATGCACCTTTGTAAAAAACATTAACCTGTTAAAATGTTTACTGTGGCTGGTTTTCTATTACTAAGTCAGTTTCATGTTTCTGCCAAGGTTGTTTTCTACAATGTTGAAATGTTGCCAGCTCATCTATGATAAGTAGTTAATGTCTCTGCTCTCATATATCACCCTCTCTCTCAGGTTCTCTCAATTTGTCCCAAAGACATGCGAGCGGACATCTGCGTCCACCTGAACAGACAGGTGTTCAACGATCACCCGGCGTTTCGTCTGGCCAGCGACGGCTGCCTGCGCTCTCTCGCTGTGGACTTTCAGACCACACACTGTGCACCTGGAGACCTTATCTTCCACGTCGGAGAGAGCGTCGACACCCTCTGCTTTGTTGTCTCCGGTTCACTCGAAGTCATCCAGGACGATGAGGTCATCGCAATACTAGGTAATCCAACGCAATATTATGAAACAGACCAGGGTCAAGTTTTATCTGTATGTGTTGGCAGGAAGTAATAAAACTAGAGTGTGTCATACCTGTATACAGCCACTTATATTCAATAAAAATTCTACAACTTTTATCTGACACGTGAGGTGTTCATAGTAAAGGATTCAACGCTTTTTCCACGTGATAAAGAAAGTGATAATGTCCCACCCAGGTAAAGGTGACGTGTTTGGAGATGCGTTCTGGAGAGAGACCACGCTGGCCCGTGCTTGTGCAAATGTCCGAGCTCTGACGTACTGCGACCTGCACGTCATCAGGAGGGAAGCTCTGATGAGGGTGCTGGAGTTTTACACAGCATTTGCCAGCTCGTTCTCCCGCAACCTCATACTCACCTGCAATCTACGAAAACGGGTAAACAGGACTGAAACACTCAAATTACAGCGACCATTCTTCTCTCTTTCTGACTTTGTCTTCAGCGTATATGAAACAAGTTCATTGCTTGAATGTTAAAACAGATAAACCAAACAAGTTTAGTTAATTTTGTGTTAACTCAGAGATTAAAGAGGAGATCCCTCTATAAACTCTATAAACCTAGAGATACCAAATATGTCAGGATGAATGTTTGGGACATGTGTATAAAATTCTGCACATGACATGTAGAATATTGTAGCCACAAAAACAAATGGGGAAAAGTGCATGTTAATGGGGTTTTAAAGCCTCATATAAATTGGCATGTTGGAGTTGATCCGTTGGAAGCGGCAGACACACTACCTGCTCCGCTTTAAGTGGCAATAGACGACTTTTCAACTTTTCTTCCCTATCGTTTCCAAGTGGCATTAATGTTGGCACAGCTGTGACAAAAAGACTGAATCTAGCAGAATAAAGTAAGTTTCACCTCTGCTCATTTTAGAAAGGAAAAAACAAATTGTCTACTGCCACCAATCAGTTCAAAAGATAAATGTAAATATTGTTGCAGATGCACATTTAGATTTCAAATATCGTGATGGAACAGGGCAATCTAATTTTTCAGTGAAAATTTCAGTGGAAAAAGAAATCTGACAAATAGTCCTAACTATGAATCTAATTAATATTTTAAGAGTTTTTCCAGGCTCTACATATTAATGCCATTAAAGCATTGTGACGTATTGCTTTCCAGTCTTGGGAGTAGTCACTCATACATATCCCTGTAATATCATCCTATGGGAACAATATCACATCAATTCTTAATGGATTCATGGGTAACGGGTGCATGTGATTCGTTATGCTCTTTGTTCAGGAGCAACATAGTGAAACATTTCTGAGTTACAGTAGATTTGAAACAAGAGTGTTTTACTGAATCTATCAAAATAGGGACTTATTATGAAAACGAAGTAAACAGACACATATTTACTTAAGGATAATCTTAGTATCCACCGTGCAGCTCTATCTCAAGTTACCAAAAGCAAAACACAGACATACCATAGCAGTGTGTTTACAAACGTGCAGGGTTATTCGACAAGTCTTTGCTTTAAAATGATTTTATAATATTTTAAATAACGATATACTTTCAAATTCTTCTGACTTTTCTGTTTTGTTGGAGCTCTAGTCTAAAAGGTCTCATGTAACCAGTTACACTGAAAACACACATCCTCAGAATCTAAATCTAAACAATTTCAAAGCAAAATGTGGCGACATGTTCAAAAATTTATGGCTTTTACTTAAAATGTATTAAATGATAAGAAAGACATCCATTATTAATCTGAGCCGCTTCAGAAACTGTTCATGCCTGCATTGGTTTAAGATTTATTCTCCACTATCTTTACTGTTTCATATTCAGGTCACTTGCATGTGCATGAATGTGCATTAAAACTGCACATGGACACAGGCTATAGGTGTTTGCTACATTAGAAAATTGTTCAATCACTGCCTGAGAGGAATTCCTCAACAGCATCTGTTTCATTTTTATCAGTTATGTTTTGTACAGCAACATTTTTGAACCTTTTCCTTTTGGTTTTGGTCAAACAGATTTCTTTTTGACCATAAAAACGCTCTAGAGCTTATGTGGCTGAACTGCCTTGCTCATGAGCATCTCAGTAAAACTGGATCAAGATCACGCCAAGAAACATCCAGTAATAGAGCTACCTCTCCTGCCGTGGCATTGAACATAACATCTTATAGTTAGACAGTTTCAGATTAATCCACAGATGAGTTAAATGCTTTTTACACATGTCATGAAAGATGCTGACCACAGGTTGTTTCTATGTGGTTTCTATGTGGGATTTAATCATTGACGTAACTGTCACAAGGACTGCTGTGGTGTTTTGTAGTTCTTAGAAAATGTTGAAATAGGTGAAAACAATTTAAAACTGCCTGCAGACACCATAGGTTATTCATCAGCTTCTTCATCAACATAGGTTAAAAATGAGTTTCTGAGTTGTATGAACTTTTCTTGTCTTTGTCTTCTGAGGGACTTTAGAAACTCTGTGGGTGTGGACATCGCTCCATTATTGCATTATTGCTGCATTAACTGTTTCCCCAGTGCACTGCTGCTTTCAGCTCTTTAATATTTAAACATACAGAGCAGATGTAGATGGTTATCCTCGCCTTAAAGCTGCATTATATATGTACATTCTGTTAGTAGAGCACAATGTGCAGTAAGAGTAGCTCTACGGCTGTAACTGAAAGTATAAGTCCTCATGCACAGACTCTCCCTCTTTCAGATAATCTTCAGAAAGATTTCTGATGTGAAGAGGGAGCAGGAGCGTCAGAGGAGCGAGGTGACTCTCTCCATTCCTGACGACCACCCAGTCCGAAAGCTGTTCCAGAGGTTCAGGCAGCAGAAAGACGCTCAAACACCGGGAGAGTCTCACGTTTACCTCGGTCCTAACTGTGTGCAGGTGGAGACGCACCACCACCATCACCGCCGCCACCATCACCACCACCACCACTCCGACTCCAACCCTTACACGCAGTGTCAGGCTTTATCTCCTCAGCAGCAGGAGTACAGCTCCACTCTGCAGAGTAATGACCCCTGTGCGGGAGGAGGGAGCACAGGCAGCGGATGTAACATGGCTGCGCCTCCACAAGCATTTGTCCACACCGAAAAGCCAGAACAAAGCTGCACGCAAGAGGCAGGAGAGTCTGTATCGAGGCCTTGTGCAGAGAATTTGAGGGTTAACAGTTCTGCGCGGGGCGGCGGTGCAGGTGGACCGGGAGCTGTAGGTGGTGCTGCCGGCAGCAGCAGAGGTGCTAGAGGCTGGGCAAAGTTTAGAAACGCCACTTCAGCTGCACCAGCGCCTCCTGCTGTCGAGCTAGAAAAGCAGACACAGAAAGCAGAGGCGTGGCCTAAAGGATCGCAGTCCTCAGGACAGTTAGCAGCCGCCAACAATGCAGAGGAAGGTGGAGAGACACGGGGCCCAGAAGGTGGCAACGGTGCAGGAGAAGCGGGTGAAGAAACAAACGCCTTGCACAAAACGGACTCGTGCGACAGCGGCATCACAAAGAGCGATCTGCGTATTGATCGAGCTGGAGATTCAAGAAGCTCCTTCGAGCGAAGCCCGATGGAAAAGAGCCCGATGGAGAAAAATCCGTTCGAGCACAGTCTCGGCGTTGACAGCGAGGTCTCCCTCAAACACTCTTTTGTGCAGCCGGTGTCTGAGCAAGCGCTCCTCCAGGCGACGCTGCATGAAGCCAAGCTGGAGCTGAAGGGAGACATTCAGTTCCTGAGCGGCCGGCTGTCGGTCCTCGAGTCTCAGGTGGGAGAGATCCTCAGGTTGCTGTCCATGAAAAGAAGACTCTCGCTGCCACCGACTTCCTCTCCGAAGGCGAGAGTCAGAAGTCAAGACTCAGTCGCTGCCTCCAGGCCTGTCACACCCAAAACAGACGATGGGCCTTTTTGAATTCACTCATGAAAAACCCATATGACTGATTTCTGGAGGCACCACGCATGTCCTGCTGGACTCTGGCCTGCCAAAGAAATTTCTTGCATTTGACTGCATGCAGAAATCCTCTTTCATGTTACCTTAGCACTACAATAACCCAGGGATTTTTTCTAATAGTCTTTGACTTATGAGGCACTTTTATGCTTCTGTGTATGCTACATTTCAGAATGGCAAGAAGAAACAGGAAACAGTTTATCAAAAACAATTCAAAAGTAACGCCTGTACTGTTATTCCTAGGAAATTAGTACTTTTTATTTATTTTTATTTTTTTACAAGCATTGTAAAACAACATGATACTCTGATGAAGGCTTCTGTTAAAACATCTTAGCCTGATAGGACCATCTGTAAAAAAAAAAAAAAATGGAGTAGTTGAGTTCAAGTTTTTTTCTATAGCTGTCATTTTCATTATCTTCTTCAACTTTTTTTTCCTGGATGTCAGTTTGTAGTTTTTGTCAGAACACCTGAAGGTTCACCTGCCACACAACTTTCATAACTCATGAAAAAAGCAGGAGCAGCTCGAGCTTTTATTATTCTGAACAGACTGGAGCTCTGTAAACATCCCGGATGTTCAGTAGATGTCTCGCTTTAACTCATTTAAGAAGGAAACTCAACAGTGTTTCAGATGTTTGTTGCCCGTCCTTGCTGGAGTGACACTGGTGACCTTCTTTCTAATACTCAGTTGTCAGGTAATTGAATATGTGCCTTACAATACAAAGCCTCATTCAGTGTTGTTGTGATGAGACAAACAAGAATATGAGATGACAGGATAGGAAAATAATTTTTTCGACTATGCAATCCTTTTAATGAAATTCAAAATATTATGTTTGAATGTCATTCCCGTGCATGTAAAATAGGTATGCAAATGAAGGACCTTCAGTAGTTTAAAGATTTATTTAGTTAATTCTCATTGTTTCAAGATTTGTTTTCCTTAAGCTAGACATGAATATTTCAGCAGGTAGTGCAGCAAATGTACTGTCTATTCCTTTGTGTAACTTTGCCTCTTGCTCAGGTATGTTAATGAATTTAAGTTTTTATTTCAGTGTTAATGATTTTGAATTTGCCTGCTTATAATATCAAATAGTGATGCAAATTATGTTTGTGGAAGATTTGAAATAATGTGTCACGATACACACCTCGCTATGTCTCTAAATCTAAATGAACCTACATCCCATTCGGAGATACAGACATTTGCATTCGTTTATCCTGTTTGGATAAAAAATTTGTAAGAAAGTTGTAAAGTTTTAGTTTAAGAAGTTTTCTAATTTTCTGTGTGGCTGCAAAGCAACACTTGTTAGGATCTAAGCATGTGTCTGTTTGATGATTTTATCTTAGATACATAAATGACCTTGCATGCACCAAGGGAACCTGTCAGCAGTGAAGTGAATAATGAAACTGATGCCTGATCACAATCTGGGGTTCAGTCTCCTCTGTTCTGCGACAAAACGACAATCATCAGATTTCCAAATACAAAAAGCAATTCCTTTACACTGACTTTTCGCTGCCAGTGTAAATAAATTGCTTAAAAATTATTTTTCCATCTCTTGAAGCTGTGGCTTCCACTCCATGAATCCGGACAGAAAAAAAAATGGTATTGAACGCTTCATGTTTTGCAGCCCTCCAGAACACAGGGTGGCACTAAAGTCTAATTTTTGTGTCTTTGCAAACTGAAACACACACACACACACACACACACACACACACACATAAAAGACTGAAGGCTGCAGAAGTTTGAGTCCGAAGTACAGAGAAACTGTAAAGAAGGTAAATATGACTCTTTCTGGAGTTGTATTAGTTTCAGTAACGCTGATCTTTTGCAGCATTTTATCGGAGAGTAGCGTCACGTTACACTTCGACCTTACGAATAGTCGCTGTCCCGTCTCCCCCCCATTCACTTCTATTGACAACACTTAGCTTCTAAAAGAAAATCTCAATTTTATGATAATTGGTTTGGTAGTAATATTATCCAGGTTGAATCTTGCGAACAAAAAGTGTCCTGCAGTGCTGATTCCAGTTTTGAATTGCTTTGGAGGAATTTGCAGCTGTTGTGGATGCGACCGCCTCTGGGATTTCCACTCTTCTCTAAGGTGCCGCGAACGCAACAGTGTGTGTCATACTTTATCACGGTCCAAACTGCAGTAGGTAAAAAAAAAAAATGTCTGTCTGAAATGTAATAACAGGTTTTTCTTTTTTGAGAAGGATTACATTCATTAAGTGCTGTTGTCCACACGAACAGTGCTGAGATGGAGATAACTTACTTTATGGAGGTTATCCGGAGTTTCTGTCATAATTATTCATCCTGCTCACCATTTTCTAAAAGTATAAGAATGAAATCTGTGTTGACTGGAGCTTTTCTAAATGGCACCCAGAGAATTCATCATTGAAAACAAACTCTCTGAAAATGTTTGTTTACAACAGTTCTGATGAAAATATAATTCATTTCAGTACAATACTGACAAAATACAAATTTAAAATTAAAAACCTATATTTTTGTGTTACTAATGGATAAAATCAAACAGCACATTAACATAATTAAAATAGCTGATATGTGCTTTGTTTTTGATGTTTCTATGTAGAAGACAAACTCCTCAGGTCATGGGTGGATTAACCACCAGAGGGACCCTGGGGCAAAGATTTGTTGTTGGGCCCCTACTGAACCCCACTATACAGTTTCATCATTATTTACGCAGGAACTCAGAAACCACTCTAGGGTGAGATGATTAGTTGATTAACCAGTTAGCTGGTTGACAGAAAATTAGGCAACAAGTTACAACTGATAAACTGTTTAAGTCTTTTATAAAGGAAAAATGTAAACTCAACATCTTTTGGGGTTTTTCCCTGTTGGTCGACAAAACAACAATGAATATATTAACTTGGGGTTGACGAATAATTTTCATTTTATTCACTGAAAAACCAATCAAATATTTAAGAAAATAACTGCACTGTTAAAAATGTTTTGAATCAGCACTGATATGGAAATGCAGCTTCCACCTCACGAGGGAGACGAGCTCTCAGTGGTTGACATGCACACCGGTGGAGAGCCTTTACGGATCATCCTCGGCGGCTACCCAGAGGTCAAAGGTGACAGCGTGCTATCCAAGCGGCGTTACGTACGAGAACATCTGGACCACCTCAGGAGGGTGCTGATGTACGAGCCCCGGGGACACTACGACATGTACGGAGCCCTGATCGTGGACAGCGAGATACCCGAGGCTGACCTGGGGGTGCTGTTCATGCACAACGAGGGCTACAGCACCATGTGCGGACACGCCGTCATCGCACTCGGACGCTTCGCTGTCGACTACAAACTGGTGAAGGAGACAAAGTCACCAGAGACGCAGGTGAACATACACTGTCCCTGCGGGCTGGTGATGGCGTTTGTTGAGTACTCTGATGGTAAAACAGGAGGAGTGAGGTTTCTCAGTGTGCCGGCCTTTGCATTTGCTACAGGTAGGAAACTCACCTTGATCCGCAAGAAACCAAAGTGTTTTCAGGTGTTTTTTTATATTTCCCAGGACTAACTAAATGACTTGTCACCAGATGTGAAGGTGAGCGTGGAAGGGTTCGGTGATGTGACGGTTGACATCAGCTACGGAGGAGCCTTCTACGCCTTCGTAAACGCCCAGAGGTTTGGCCTGGACGTCACCAAGTCCAGGACTCGAGATCTAGTAGACGCAGCCTCAGCGGTGACAAACGCTGTCAAAGCTCAGGTGAGACGTTCATATTGCACATCCTGTGTAGAATCACTACACACAGTATCCTCAGTGTTGTGATTTCCCTCAATTGTAATGAGGGACCCAAGCCAAGCATCAAGAACATATTGCATATGTTGATTTCACAGTCTTTTGCCTTATTCACTCGTAGGTGAAGCTGCACCACCCAACCAGTGATGATCTGGCCTTCCTCTACGGCACTATCCTCACCGATGGAAAAGACGATTATTCCTCTGATCCCACCGCCAACGTCTGTGTGTTTGCAGAGGCTCAGGTATTTTACAGACGTCTTATCATTTGACACTTAAAGGAGAGCTGCTGCATGACTCAGTGAAATATCAAGTGTACTAAAGTAAAAAAGACAAAAAAGCACAGAACAGACACAACATGCCGTCTGGTTTGTTAGTATCATCTTCACCCGGCTTTAAACGTGTTGTCAGGTGGACCGAAGTCCCACTGGTTCTGGTGTTACAGCTCGAGTGGCTCTGCAGTATCACAAAGGTCTCATCCAGCTCAACCAGACCAGGACGTTTCAGAGTGGAGCCACCGGATCCCAGTTCACAGGAAAAGCTGTCGAGGTACCTGAGCTTCGCTCCTTATTCTGCAGAAAGTGAAGTCGATACAGCACTTTAAGCTGTCAGCATCTTTAAGGTTGAAAATCACATCGTCAAGATGTAAACCGATGAACGGATTGGATTGATTATGTTTGTGATTCTCTTTCGTGTTTCTCATCAGGAGACCAAGTGTGGAGACTTCAAGGCCGTCGTGGTGGAAGTCGCAGGCAGAGCTTTTTACACCGGAGTTTCTCGCTTTGTGCAGGAGCCGGACGACGAGCTGACTCGTGGGTTTCTGCTGAAGTGAGCTTCAAATGTTGTTGTTGTTCATTTAAACGTGGCTGTAGATGAAAAGGTAGTTAAAAAATGAAGAGTTACAAAAACGCTTTGTACCGAAAGCAAATCTCTAAACTCTAAGAGGAGAATATGAGTTATAATAAACTGTTTTAAGGATATACAGTTAAAATGTTCCTTTAGTTTTCTTTATAAGAGTTAATTATTGCCGGATTAACCTAAGTAGTAAATTGAGAAATAATGTACCTGCCTTTTTTTATATTTCATGGTGGGTGAAATGAACCTGGTTTAAGAAATAGACAGATTAATTTGTCCTCAACTTAAACTGTACATTAGCAAAGTCAATAGCAAAGTAAATAACCAAGGATGTGGATGTGAAACTGGCTGTTATCCTAAAAACAATAAAGAAAAATTAAAAAAAACTTCAAAGAAAATTCACGTAATTCAGAGCAATGACATAACAAATCTAGGCTGAATAAAATATTCTTTATACTGCACTGTGACATTTGAATTGAAAGCTACTATAATAAGTTACTGAGCTGTGCACTAATGTAGAGAGTGCGACTGTCTCACCTTAAGTCGCTTTTAATGAGAATTCAAAGAGAAAATTTCCGAATAGATTCTATGACAACAATCACATATGAGGCTTCAGTGTGAACATTTGCAGGTTGTAACATCAGGAAGAGTTTGGATTAGTATGAAATGTAAGAATGTCCAGTCTGAAACCACACTGGACGGGAAGGAGCACATACTGACCTGTAGATGGAGCTCTGAGCCTGGGTGCTGTCAGGGTCTTTTTGAAGTTAAGTACTACAAAACAAAACAAAAAATTCTTCACACACAAGAATTCATTGAAGTGTGCTCCTTAACTGAATACAAAAACTCACGACTGTTTTCTCCCATTTATTTCCATCAGGTCATTGTACAATGGAAGGCGATATTTAAATTATAAAAGTTCAGTGGGGGTGTGTGACGCTGGATGGATTCACACAGCTGCTGAGAGGACAAATTAAAATCAGAAGTTCCATGTCGACATGTGAGGTTCTTGCTCTTGAAGACCTCACATGTGGATCACAGGCTGTAAAATCAGGATGTTGATACTTACTATTTTTCTTTTTAAATGCAGTGTAAATCCAGCCAGCGTGCAGAAAACATCTTTCATCTGTTCAAATAAAAACTTTAAAAGGAGGGCACTCCCTTCAGAGAGGAAAAACAAGTGTATTGCATCGATTGGGTATGGTTTTAATGGCATTTAGCATAGTAATTATGAATTCATATGTGCATGTGTAACAAGCACGCAACCTTATATATAGATATATGTAATCTATGACATGAGTGTCCACACTTGTTGAGAAATTGCAGATTAGGCCCAGGCCTTAGAGAGTATCAACTCAACAATTAAAATCAACAGAGTTAAGGCCAGCTCTTAACAGGAAAACGTTCAAATAAAACATACAGTGATCAGATATATAAATGCTGTGTGTCAATAATGATGAATAGAAAAAAAAAAACCTCTGCCTCTCAACTGTGCTACTTGCAGTTAAAACCGCGTCTGTTTAAAGATGCAGCCCCTCAGTCCTCTAATGGTTCTGACTGCAAGGGAGTGGCAGCGTCAAGAGGAAGTTCAGATTCAGTCTTTGTCTTTGTCTCTTGGACAAAACCCTCTCAATCTATGAAATCAGTCCGTACAAAATGGCCCCTTGTGTTTTTTAATGGAATCATCTTCCTGTTTGGAACGAGCATCAAGCCCCGAACGAGTCTAAAAGCTGCACATTTCACTCTGTGCATAGATTCTGACGTACAAAAAACAGCACAGAACGCATCCTATCAAACAACTGTGACCGTCTCTCACACCTGGAACGAGACAGAACATCCTGGTCCTGCATGACAGACTTCTTAAAAACGTTTCATTTGGCCAAACTGATCCTCCAGCAGGAATTATCAGATTTGGTCGATAATAATAGTTTTTGGCTTCTGCTCCGTTTAACATCAAAATCTGAGAGGATGAAAGGTTTCGAACATGTTGTGCCGTGTGTGGTTTTTGTTGCGATGGTGCAACCGTGGTTCATTCAGGCGGCGCTGGGTCGGTCTGGAGGAGGGTGCTGAGGAATGTGAATGTCAGTTTGACCCAGAGGGAAACTAATGATGAGCAGGGGCAAGGCTGGGCGGGCGAGAGAAACTGGGATGATGATCTCAACCTCTGCTTAGAAGTTGAGCTTTGTGACCGGTCGCTCTCTGCTCGAGTCTGTGGTCTGGTTGTTGATGCGTTTGCGGTTGCGTTTCATCTTGGACAAGTCCTTGTCAAAGACTTCGCCTGATCGCAGCGCTGACACCAAGTCATCAAACTCGCCGCCGTCATCCTCCCCATTTGCCTTTGCTTTCCGGGCCTTTCTCTCCTTCTCCCTCTGTTCTTTCAGCTGGCGACACACAAAAGGGATATTTAATCAGTTTTACTTAAATAGTGCCAAATCATAACATGAATTATGTCAAGACACTTGTTAAGGTTGAGACTTTAATTATAAAGGGAAGCCCAACAGTTCCCAGAACTGCTAGATGAGAAGATTGATGCCATTCTCTTCTCTGTTCAGTGAATAGACGTTACAGTTAGCAGCCAGTTAGCTTAGCTTAGCAGAAAGATTGGAAGCCTGAAGCCTGAAGCCTCTGTCCAAAGGGACAAAATCCCCTTTTAAGGCTATTTCTTGACCAGGTGCAGTGACTTCCTTCTTGTCAATATTGTGAGGTTGCTGGGAAACCAGCTGAAAAATAGTCACACATATAAAACCTTTTTTTTTTTTACTTCTGCTTTTGTACAGATTAAGCAAAGGTATGAGAAATGGTTTGCTAATTACTGAGCTTTAGAGGTGCTGCTAAATGAATTTTGTTATCATTGGGAAGAGCCAGGTTAGCTGTTTCCCCTGGTTTCCAGTCCTTATGCTAAGATAAGCTAAGCTAACCGGCTGCCAGCTGTAGCTAAATGTTTATCATACAAACATGGGGGTGGATTCAGTCTTCTCACCTAACTCTCATAAAGAAAGTAAATCAAACTATTATTGCATCTGAGTAACGTTAAAGTGCGACAATAACACAAGCTACTTGTCATACCAGAAGAAATGAGGCTGTAGTAGCAAAACCCCTAAATGTTTGAATTAAGCGAGGGTCCATTTTATTGGTTATGAATTCAACTCTTTATCTGTATAAGAAAGATTGTGTTTTTCTCTTATTTCAAAAGTTACATAGTCTCACTTTAACTCTGAGTTACTTCTGATTTTCTAGAATATTTGAGTTAATACTCCTCAAAACTGCAATTAATTTAAGAAAATTGGGATCTATTGTGACAACTTGTGTTTTATAAAAGTTGTGGTTCTTTTTTGTCAAGAATCATATGGAAACAGCAAACGATTACATACCTGAGCTTCCATCTTGGCCCTGCGCTCCTCCTCTTCTTTTCGTTTTCGCATGTTCTCGTTCTCCTGCTGCGCCTCGCCGAACGACTGCAGGAACTGGTCAAAGATGCCAAAGAACTCATCTGGCTGCATCTTACTGGCATCTTCACCGAAGTGCTTTACTGCCCTCAGGAACTGTGGGACCAAAGAGAAAGGGGGCACACGGGGAGGGGCACATGGGATTAGATTTACAGCAGGACACAGCAGAACCATGTTTTACTCCATCTTTGACTGTTTTACAGGAGACTCATTAGGTCCCAGCTCTTTGAAATCAGAGCAGGGTACCAGTAGTCAGGCTTTGAAGCCCATGTTCACCCAGATCTGACCAGCTACTGATTACAGCTGAGGGCCGGAGACTGGAGCCAGAGCCCAAATTAAGGCAATGTGTTTGTTAGGTATTTTTCACAGTAAGTTAAAAAAGGAGAACATCCAGATGTGAGATCATGCTGAGAACATATACCCTCAAAGATCTGCACGCTAACGGCAGCTCTGACACGCAAACTCTTATCAGGTGGAGCAAAGACGCAGTTAAGTTATTTGTCAGTTGTTTTTTTTCTGAACTGAATGAAATGTTCAGTCAAATGAGATACAAGGTTTTTTACTTCTTCACAACAGGAATCAATGGAACATGATTTCTGTGACGCAAGACAAAAACACATGAAATGTCCCTTTTTTTTCTTCATATGGTGGTCTTCTGCAAACATTTTATTACACACACACACACACACACACACACACACACACACACACACACACACACACACACACACACACACACACACACACACACACACACACACACACACACACACACACACACACACACACACACACACCAGATGGAAGGAGGTGTTTAGAGGGTCAGCAGGGGCTCTCTTGTTCCCAATCATGAGTACAGAGGACAACTGTAAACACTCTCAAATATTTAACTGTGGGACACCGTAAATGATTCACAGAGACTAATGGTTGCCATGTGACCAGCTGAGCGTTCAGGTCAATGTAGCACAGACTCACACTATGGGGCGAAAAACATGCTCAAGATAAAAAAAAAAAAAAAAAAAACTCTTCCTGCCTTGCACCAATAAATGTGGACAGACGTATAAATCTGACTTGAGGGTGTCAAGCTCTCCATTAAAAGGTGAGCATGCTCAGGTTTCTGCTTGTAAAAAGCCCATTTCCCTTCATATGGCCATCTGCAAATTTGAGGTTTGTTTCTTCTTCTGCTTTTCGTGCTACACATGAGCTATGGAGGAAAGTGCTCATTCTGCTGGCCCACCAGAGCGCCTTTAGCCTCTAATTTTCCCACAGACCACCCACACTAAAATGGATTCACAAAGCATTCACAAAATGACGTGTTAAAGCAGTTGGCAGGTGTGATTACAGTCCCTAAAACCATGACACAAAGAGACACACAACGTCCATATAATGCAGAACGCAGTCATGTTAAACAATATCCAACCCTCTGCACCGGGTTTCACTCTTGACCCGCACATAAGACGACGAGCGACCAATAAAGTGTCAGTGGCGCTGCAGCAGGAAGCTGAAACACTTCACTCCCGCTGTTAGCTTTCCTAGAGAGGTGACTGATGAGGTCAATAAGGTGCGTAGAAACAGCTGCGCCAGGAGGAAATGGGACGCGAGCTTTCAGTGTCTGTGTCTACAAGTGACAGTGGTTCTGTCCGGTCTGCTCAAAGAGAAACACACCGCACAGACACGATGACTTACCAGTTCTTTGGACTCGGTGAGAGAGTCTTCCACATCGGAGAAGCTGAAGCTGGCCACAGTGATGAACTGACTCACCACAGACACAAATTTGTCTCCCAGCTCCTGCGGTCGCTTCTTCTGGTACTCCAGCTCCTAAGAAGTGAAAATCCAAGAGAGGAAACTGAAGGAGAGCTACACTAGATTTCCATGTAACAATGTACAACTGCATGACCAATAAAATGTCATGCAAATCTTTGTGACTCACACTCTCAACGCTCTTCAAGCCGCTGCGCAGGTTGCAGATATCTTTTTCCAGCTCTGTCATACTGCAAACAAACAACGAAAGATGTTGTCGCACACAGAGTGAAGGGAAACAAGAAGTTGAAAGTTAGGCAGCAGGTTCTCCGGGGCAATGGTTCCCAACCATCTCAGCTTATGACTCTTAAACACAAAGCCGTGTCTAATCATGACACCTTGGCCTTGTCGCAGGTTGCATATGTCTTAACTTGGGAGCAGAACCAGATGGTTTGATTTGAGTGTTTGGAAACATAACAAGGTAATGTTATCCAGTATTACATAAAGAAGCAAGGATTGTAAGTATTGATGAGGACACATGGGGGGTTTTTGGAGTTAAGCCAAAAGAGATAAACATCTGTACTTGAACAGAAGAAATCCTGTTTAGAATTATACATAGAATATACAGTATATTCCTTAACTGCAGCCAGTCTATTACTCTCTCTCTTGCCTTAAATGTAAAACTGAAATAGGTTCCTTGACCCATTGCCTATGGTCATGTTGTAAATTGCACAAGTATTGGTCTGAAAAAATATTAGACAAAGATTTAGAAATGGATATAATGTCGATTTTGGGGCCTCCCAAGTAGAAATATAACAACTGTAGATAGCAAAAGGTATATAACATTATCACTTTTGCTGTAAGGAAACATATATTAGTATAGTGGATTAGCGATAAGGGCCCTTCTGTTAAAGGCTGATGTAAAATTATATTTGAGCTGGTTCTTTAAGAATATCTCACAAGTAATCTACATATCAAAGCAGATCACTTCTATCAAGTCTGGCAGCCCTGTCTGTATCTTGGACCTGATTTTTATTCTATTATTTTACAAGGAGCCTCCTCAACCTGAATTCTTATAACCCGTAAAAATATATAAAAAATAATTTGTGTAGCAGAATATGTGTTTTTTCTTTCCAATCGTTGTTAATCATGTTGAAACGCATACATTTTCATCTTGTAACCCCTTGAGGAGTCCAACCCCCCAGATTGGGAACCACAGCTCCAAGGCTTCACCTACTTGACTTTGGCTGCCTCTGAGATACTCTGCAGGTCCTCCTGGAACATCAGGACTTTGGGGTATTTCTTCTCCAGAATGGTGATCAGGTAGTGCAGGAGAGTTATGTTTCTACAACAACACGGAGACGTACAGACACACTGAGCTGGAGTGAACGTGTCAAATGTTCAATATATTGCTTTTTTTATGTAGGTTCAGATATGAATAACCATATGGAGTTTCATAAATATCCCATTCCCAGTTCCAGATGTGACTTTTATATTCCATACATTCTCTCTCCTACTGCCTGCAAAAGGTTTAATGTTGTGACTGAGAAAGTGCACTTACTTGTCGATACTGGATTTGGTGTCAGCGATCTTGTTGAGTGAAGACACCTTGAAGCCGTAAGCGTTTCCTCTCTGACCCTTATTCATGTAGTTTCCAAAGGCCAGCACCACCTCCAACAGCTGCTTCAGGTTTCTACTGTGTAAGATCTCCTTAGATGCCTTGGTCAGAGCTGAAACATGAAGACAATGAATGTTTCTAGCGAATTCGAATTTATTTTTAGACTTAGAAGACATCTGTCTCTGGTAGCTTGCTTGTTAATTCCTTGGCAAATATCAAAAGGTAAAAATATAAAAACATGAGAGGTTTTAGAAGCTTTCCTTACTTAAAAACACAAGGGCTACCAGGTTAGATATAAATAGACTATAATACTTTTCAGCCCTCCACTTTTATATGTATATAAAAAAATCATGTTCATGGTGTATAAGACTTTTCCCACCTTCAACTTTGGGTTTGATCTCAGCTATCCTCTCTGCAAACTTCTTTTTGAAGTATAAAGACTGCAGCCTCTGCTGGTAGTGGTTTATTCTGGACAGGAGATGGAAAATGCGTGTCAGAAGAAGAGAACAAAAATAGACAAAAAATCATAAATTATGAACAGGGAAATCCACAAATTTAGACAAAAAGCCACAAACATGGACACTGTGCTCGCGCAAAATAAAGCAAGCCGCCTGTATGCTTATTGAATGACACATATAAAGTTTAGTTGTGGTAGTGAAGCTTATTTTTTTTAGAGGGTTTATGATTTCAGCTTATAAATCACTGAATCTGCAGCTAATGAATACCACTGTGACATCTGTCCGCCAGTCCATTCTGTATTCTGATGAAACTCAAATGTAACAACTGTCAAACTACAGTAAATTATTGAATTTGAAAAAACTGTTAAATATGTTTCTATTGTCACTATAATGTAGGAATCTCTTCGATCTTCGCTTAGCTTGGTCTCAATGTATTTATGCACTCAGTGGCCGACATGACATGTTTCCTTTGTTCCTTTAGTCTTATAGGACTTTGTTTACAAAACTGCAACTCAAATACTGTTATTACATTACGGATTCTATTTATTCACCAACACAATTCACAGTGATTCACACAGACAGCCATTGTTCCCGGCTAAGTAGAAACCCATGTGTCATTTCATTTATCTATGACGAAGAGGAAACAATGGCTATTGTTTGGCAGTAGATCTGCAAGTGCTGCACCGACCTGGGGCTGTCAGGTCTGAGATAACCACCTGTTTTGATACTGAATTAAAACACTTACCTGCTCATCTCATAGAGGAAACGGTCGGGTTTTGCCATTCGGTCGAGCTCGTGTTTGTGCTCCTCCAGAAGATCCACATCGCTCTTCTCTGGGACAAACTTCAGCAGCTGACGGAACAGGAACAAACTCTTTACTTAACATATTTACCAAATATTGGTATTGAGTGTAAACTGATGATTTTGTTTGTTTTAGTACGAGGCTGAAACAGAACCAAATGTGAAAAAAGTGAAGAGGTCTGAAGACTTTCTGAATGCACTGCACATGCAGCAGGTCGGTGAGCAGATTTACCCCGACATGACCTCATTTTGCACGGCTCACTTATTTCAATGGTAGTAGTGATACGATACACTTTTTTGGTGTGTGTGTGTGTGTGTGTGTGTGTTGGAGGATTGACAGCATAGTGATAGCATAGGTGTTCAGCAATGGAGAGGAACTTATTTAGTCTACTACAGGATACTTTGTGTTAGTTTAACTTTTAGTCTGACTTTGGATTGAATTATTTTGACAGCTTTCCTTTATTCCAAGTGAACAGCTGTCACATGTTTTCCCTGTTTAAAATGGTTGTCCCGCACATCTGCACATGTAAAAAGTCAATTATAAACCCAGTTACTACCCAGATACATGGCCAAAAGCTCTCCAGGAGAAACCCACGTATTACAGTAACCAGGTTTCTCGTTTACATGACTTTCTGTACTGACTGTAACCGGCTACATATAAACACACCGCACAAGTGGCAGCAGAGGAAGCACTGCTGCATGCAGGAAACCAGATGAAGTACCTGCTCCAGCATGTCTTTGGGAAGGTCCTCTTGTTCGTCCATAGTTAAAATAGCTCGCTTCATCTCCTCATTCGAAAGCTTCAGCCTGCAGCACACAGCAGATGAGTCCATTAAGTAAATATATTGTAATTTGGGATGTGTCAGTAATTTCTTTTTAAAAAGGGTTTTAGTGACAATGTTCTAAACTTACCTTGAGAGGAGGATGTTGCAGTTTTGAGCTCGACGGCCATCGATGACCGACAGCTCCTTGACTTTTTTCGAGCTCAGTGTGTCGTCCTCTGCCTCTTTCTGCGAGCAAGATGATAAAAGTTAGAGGGATGATGGCAATTTTAACATGCACAAACCTGTTAGATCTTTTTTTTTTTTGGTTAACGTCACACACAAACAAAGAGTGAAGATTGACTGACACATGCCCTGAAATCCCAAACACAAGCTGAAGACATACAGAAAGGCTCAAAACACGGTCAAACAAGAAAGAACATGACACACACACACGGACACAGGATGTTGACTTGATAAAAAGTCTAAAAGGTGTTTTTAGGTTTATAACGTGTTTATATTCTGCTGGACAAAAATGAAACAGATTCAAAGAAACACGCAGCTGAAAGTACAACAGGACATCAAGTACAACATACACACAAAGTCTGACTGAATCCACAATGAGCGACATGAATTCCACACTGTATATCAACTGTACTGTAAGTGCACTCACCTGTTTGCTGTTATTGATCATAAAGAAGTCCTAAAATGCAGGCAAGAAGCAGGGAAGATGTAAGCACTCATTAGAATAAGTAAAGCAGTTACGTGATTTGCGGCCCATAAACACAAACAGCAAATGAATCAAAGCTCATTCAGCACTTAGATGACGATGGATCCATCGGTAATGAAGTGAGCAGCAGTGACACACGAGTGGCTGTTCCAGGTGATCAATACGTGCTTATAGTTCACATGCTGTGCACATAAGAAATAAGTCTGTCAAGAGTGTCTGGGTTTCTTTTCGTCAGCTTTTTGTGAAACTAATCAGGCCAACACTGAAATGTGTATTTGCGGCTGTCATTAAAAAAAGTATTTACTTTCAGCCTCTCATTATGTGTATTCATGCTTAAGGTCTTTGTGTGTGAGCACTGCTATTTAAGACTGATGTGCAAAAAAACAAGGGTCTGTTGACATCTCATTCCCTTTTGTGCAACTAGGACAGACACTACTATTGATTATAATTATCTAGTATCTACATGGATTGCAAACTAAAGCTACAAGAAAGAAATATCAGATCCTGAGCAGCTCATTCATGCATTTTCAATCACATATGGCAAAATGATCAAAACCACAAACAAAAAAATGGCAAAATGTAGCATTGCAGTCAAATGTGAGAAGATATTTAAGATGATTCAAGCATGAAAGCTTTGCATCTAATAATAACCCCCCCAATAATCTCCCTTCAGCTCTTTTGATTTCTGGCTGACTTTTATTATCTGACCTCTCCCATTCTCCCCTCTCTAACACTGCTTAAGAAACCAAAAGTTGCAAAACATAAGAAATGTTTTAGAAAATCAGAAAGCGAGCCAAGTCTAAGTCCAAAAATGCAAGCCAGCTGAGCTCTCAGCCACCCATCCCACCCTCCAGATCTACCCCCAGCCCGCTCTGACACTGGACGGCAACAGTTGGTGAGTGGATGAATGGCCTCATCTTCAGTACCTGCTGCCTCTGATAGGCTGAGAAGGTCTTTTCAAGGTCCTCCAGATCCAGGATTTTGAAAACCTTGCCATCGTCCACCTCCATCCACACAGTGCCCTCCAGTTTATTCTGAGCAGGAGAAGAAAAGACATTTGTGTCATATTTTCACTCAAAGCATCAACATACTCAGGTCTGTTTGTGTCTCCACTGTTCTCACCTCAGCTAACTTGGACCAGTTGAAGGACTTGAGTGGATTGGCCGGTTGAGGAATGTTTTTCTTCTTCAGGGATGGTCCCAGCGGCGCTCCTGGCGGCGGAGGGATGCCTCCAATGGGTGGGCGTCCGGGAGGAGGTGGAGGGCCACCTGGAGGAGGGGGCGGGGGAGGCGGAGGAGGCATCATACCACCAGGAGGCGGTGGGGGAGGTGGGCACAGACCTGCAAAAGCTGGCATGGGTGGAAGAGGCAGGGGGCCGCCGGGGGGACCGGGAGTGAGGGGAGGGCCTCCGGGAACAACAGCCGCCTGCCTCTGCAGGGAGAGAGCACAACAACAGTTGCGGAGTTACTAATGTTTCACCCATAAACCTGGACAACACAATACAGTACTTAATGAATGTTTGACTTTTTGACGTTGGATAGTTTTCTTAAACTTATAATAAGTTTGCTCAAGTCTTTCTTTACATATATTTTAGGCGTTAAAATCTTACACATTGTTTACAGTGACTTCTCTGGTCAACAATTGGTTTTCAACATCCAACAATATATTAAGTAAGGGTTTTATTTTAAGGGGTGAATATGAAGGGCAACGTACAGTGCTGAGTTCGTGCAGTCGTGCAGTGAGTTCAGCCACTTGCTGTTTGACATTCTTGTGCTCGGTGCTCTCCTTTTCCAGCTTCTCTTTCATCTTGTTGAGTGTCTGCATCATGTCCTCTTTCTCCTGGGTCTTTGCATCACATTCACGCTCCTTCTTCTCAAACCTCTGCTGCAACTCGTGGTGTTCTGTGAATGGACATCACTCAGTGATCTTATCCGACACCTTTAATTTACTTATTTTGTTATAGAAATATTTCGATAATTCATAATCATGCGCACCTTTTCTCATTTTCTCTGCCTGCTCTTTCCATTGTTTGACCTCGTTTTCATTGACCAGCCTGCAGAGAGGATGACCCACATAATTAACTGCAGTGTCTACAAGAACACCTCCTGTGATATTTTTCAGAACTTAAAGGGAAGCTATTTTTGAACCGACGCTGTCGAGCACATGGCTTTCAGATCTTCAGCAAACACATTACAGCTCTACATTCTTCAGCCAAGTCATCTGTTCCGTGCACTTATTCATGTGTCAGTCTGTTCGGGGAAACTGGGAGACTCACATCCGGACGACGTTCTTCACGTTAAAATTCTCCAGTGGTGTGACGTCGGGGTCGTGACCTTTGTCATTCTGCAAGACCATCTGCTGGACGATACGATCCAACAGCAGCCAGTACTGCACCGTGTTGCCACTTCTCTTGTCTGGAGAAAGACACAAATACAGAAAGTGACGCAAGTTTCCCATTAGTCTCCTGGCCTGAGTTACTCGTCTTCCCATCACTGACATTTTGTTAATACCTCAGAAAAATACTGATTGACGGCGGAGCCACACTGGCTGTTTGACTATGATGAAACACAAAGGAATGATGTGTCATGTTTCAAAATCACACTGATGAGCCAAAGAGAGGCAGTATGATTGCAGGTTACAGGAAGGTGACACATGTATTAGATTGGTGAGACAACATCTGTTATAGGACAACATGTTTACTGCCGCCTTGTTGTTTAGCCCGAAAACTTTGTGAACAAACACACACACTAACACACAGACACATTACCGTTGGGACACATCCAGCTTTTATCCTTGCCAGGGTATTGCAAATGTTCAATGCACCATATCATATTCAGTAATATTATTCAGATTCCTCTTTCCATTCAAGTGCCATCAGAAGCAGCTGATTAACTCTCGTGTATAAACGTAACACTTGTATTCGTAGCTGAGGTGTTAATTACACTCTTAATGCCTCAGCAAAGTAACTGAAAGAGGTCTAAGAGCCACTTAGAGGGGAAGGTGCGCGTCAAGGAGAACAGCTGTTTGACTTCCAGTCAAAAGATGTGGGAAAGCTGGCTAACTGGAATCAGACTTTATACAATTTCTGCAGAAAACCAGATTGACAAAAAAAATATTAGCCAACAACAGTTTCTGGCTCTGAATATGTACAGCATTCAGTTTGCCTGGGAATGAGTTTATCCTACTTCTGGACAGTCTAATCTGAACAGAGTCAATATACTTATCTTTTTTGGCAGGAAATCATTGGGTACATATGTTCTGTGTATTTTGCTGGAGTAAGACTACTACCTTGTTTTGAGCCTGCAAAAGTTTGGGCACCTGTGGGAAAATTCCATATCTTACTAATTTTTGAAGGGAAGAGAAGTAAATACAACTAATGCGGCAAACGGACATCAAAATCTTCAAATGTTAATGCATAACGATAATGTTATTTCACAGGCTTAAAAACAGCCCCTTCTAACTTCGGGAGATATCCAGATGTTGCTTTTGCAGACTTCTTTGCTGGCTTTTGTGATGAGGTCATTTGTAAGGTTTTGATGTGATGAGGCCCTGTTTGTGCGTCAATGCTGCATCATACAGGGGGGTTTCGTTTTGCCCTTCTGCCAGACAAGAAGCAGACAAGAGGCTTTAACTGAGAGTGTTCTTGGTCTTTCAGATCATGCCATTTCAGTTTCAAGCTGGAAGCACTTTGAATGCTTTTTATAGCCTGCCCTACTTTGTGGGTATCAATTAGCTTCATTTTGTTACCATGAGGTTTGAAGAGTCAGCAAATTCATCATCAGCTGAAAATTCCTAATGACGATTACGACAACCTGCCAGAAGTCCTAACAAGTCAATTAAAGCGGAATAAGTTAATGAAGTTCTCAGTGTTTTACAAGTAGAAAGGTGCCAAAACCTTTGCACTTTTGCACACAAAGGCTCATTGTTAATGTCTGTTTGCTGTGGGAATCAAAAAAAATGTGTAATTTGCCTTTTGCAAATAACTGTACTTTTTAACTCACTAGGCTTTTTCAATCATATGTAACATAAAAAATATATTTGCATTTCTGTTTGGGATCAACAGTAGCTATCCAACTGTGCTAAAGTCATGGCACTGTGCTCTTGGGAACCTTCAGTTCAGTTTTTCGTTTAGAATAAATTTGCAAAGAAATTTGAAATTCAGTTTTCACTTAGTCTTTCATGGGTATTGAGTGTAGACTGATGAGGACATTTTTTTTTTGGGGGGGGGGATTTTAGCATAAAGCTGCAACATGATCTGAACACTTTCTGAATGCACTGTACATTAACTAATAATGTAAATAATCACTCACGTGGCATGAGGAGACAGTGATGAAGGACAGACATAAAGTGCGGGTATGCATCTGTGTGGTTCATCTTCTTGCGGATGAGATCGAAAACTTGGGTGGCACTTTTGGTATCTATATGTGCCTATAGGAGAAGGAGCAGAAGAAGCAACCCATGAATAAATCCGTCAAAATATTTAAAACTAACAAATAATGCAACAGTAAAGTCAGGAAATGTTTTCCTCTTCACTTACCGACTCAAATCGTTTTGACAAAGCCAGCTCATCCTCGTTCCGCAGCATCTCAAAGTAGTCTAAATGCCTGAGAGTGTCAGAGGGAACGAAGGGATTAGCAAGTCGCCTGCAAATGTGATGCACTAATAAACTTACAGTTTCATCTCAGAAGATCTTTCTCTTAAAAGTAGTGATGAAATACACAGTCAAATCCATTTTCTTTAGGGCAGTGGAGTTCCTGTCCCCCCACACACAATCTGATGCCATTCACATGAAATGGAAAAGGTGGAATGACCATTATACCTTATACAATATTTTGAGTGTAACAGAGTGTTTTCTGGATAAGAATTGGCTGTTTCTATTCATAACTTTTAAGATTTTACGAATTTGTAACTGTGGAAAGTGTAAATTGTGTTCTGGACGGACATGTTCTAACTCACCTGTCTAACGTGGAGTTTTCATGAGAACGTAGCTTATCGATCACAGGTTGGATGCCCAGCATAAGGAACTCATATCGGAGGTGGATACGGAATTCCAAACTCGTCTATATTTGAAAAAATAATGCAACCAGTGTTTAAAGGGACATGATGACCTCTTATTGTGAAAGGAAGCATAAAAAGTGTCTGCAGTACGTAATTCACCTCTCCAGCTCCTTGACTCAGCACAGCATTAATAAAGGACATGATGGCTGTTTTCAGGTTGACCTCGTCTCTGTATCGCCCCGTACTCCGGTCCAGATCGTTTATAAGTGTCTGTGGGCAGACAAGTAATTACACTTGTTAAATGTCTTTACACAATGCTGCTTTTCAACGACTTTATCTTTATCCAAAAGATTCAAAACCACAACTGTGCACTTGGCTTTCCTCCACCCACCTGGAAGCGCGTCCTCTCACAGGCAAAGCGCTGGTAGTGCAGCATGGCCTCCAGGATTTTTTTGTGACCGCCAGGCACCAGACACACAGCACCCATGATCTCCAGCACCGCCACCTTGGTCTTGATGTTCTCTGTGGCCAGGCTCTGGGCGATGATGTTGATGCTCTCGGAGTGAGAGAGGACGTGGGCACGGCCCTGTGAGTTGTTCATCAGAGCTTTGATGCAGCCAATTAGAGAGGTGTGGATTTGCGACTCTGTGGTCTCATAGTCCATGCTCTTCAGGAAGTTCAGGATACATGTCAGGCCGTCCAGGTCGATGAAACGAGTCACGAACCTGAGAGGAGAGCAGGCACAGAGAAGTCATCGTATGATTTATGGACAACTTTAATTTAGTACTTCTGGGAAGACTTGTTTTGATAGGAGATATAACTGCAATGCACAAATATCCTTAAGTAATGTTATAGCATCAAATGTCAAAAGGAAAATGTGTGTATGCATGTGTATGTCCACTCGTCTTCTCTATTCCCTTAACTTAGCCAGACTGTAACTAAATTGTCTGCAGCAAATTTAATAAGTAACTCAGGACATTTGCTTTTAAAGTGTAATGAAAATCTCAAGTTCCTAAATTGGAAATGAAATGTTTCGCTCGTCCCCTTTAATGTACACTGACGTCAATGAAAAATATTTATCCAACGCTGCAGTGACCTTTATGGGTGTTCCAATTCTTAAAGGACTCATTTACATACGGTTGTGAGGAATTGAAAAGAGTGACAGACGAGGGTAGAGGTGAAATGGAAGCGCTGATCCTTGACATTAAATGTAAAGAACACACAGAGAGCAGAGAGGAGGACACATTTTTACAAATCTGTCCACCTCATCGGTTGCGTCCTCAGAGCCGTCTTCAAGCTCTCTATGGTTTTGTTCCTCTCCTCCTCATCTTCCTTCTCCAGAGCGAGGAGCGTCTTTCTCTGTTCGACAAAAGATGAAACAACATGAAGATCTGAGTCAAAGTCAAAATAAAGCAGGATTTGGTTTTAAATAAGACAGCACCATAACATAAATGTCAAATAGCAAACTCCCATTTTCAATCACATATGGCATATGTGGGTTAAACTGAAGATAGAGAATGTGAAGAACAACAGCATGTGTGCAATCGTTGTATATCATTTAACGACACTGTTGTTGTTGTGTTCCTTTCATATTTGAATTAAAGTATGTTAAGTGTGTTAAGGGTGGCTCATTACCGGCCTCTCTTAGTTGAAAGTATAGCTCAGATTTTGTCTTTGATTTACAACGCTGCACCCTTGACTTGACAGATCCTTCTTCCAGGACTATTTTTTTTATCCATTTTGATATAAAAAAAAAAAGAATAAATAAAGTTCATGTTATTACTTACAGCTGCCATTGAATTGAGCTGGTCAATGTAGTATTCTGGCCAACTAGTTGCACTTTTGTTTTCCTCTTGTTCCTGAAAGTCAGAGAATAACACATTGGATGATGCTGTGCTGTGATACAGGAAGGGATTGTGTTTTTTTTTAAGTAATGTCACACAATGATAAGAGAAGACAGAGCATGAGACACGTTAATGGGAAAAAGTTGTCGTCTAATGAATATTAACTGTGCGTGACTTCCTCGGAATTTTAAAACGTCACATCATTCAGAAAGTCACACGAGGGGACAAGTTGTTATTTGGTTTATGTCACATGTTTGAATCCATCAAAGACGAGCTACAAACCAGATGGAATATTTCATACCATTGTTTTTCAGATCATGGGCTTTGAAGGACGTGAAACACACAAACACCAACAAACACACACAGAACATAAGGTCTGGGGCATAAATAGCCAAAAGCTGAAAAATGGAGCGAGAGCTCAAAGTAGGGCGACACAGATATCCTTCCCATTTTATCCTCCAGCGCTTCACTGAGTTTCAAGTGATGGTGAGAAGTGCCGAATAGAGAGCACAGCTGCTTGGTAAATTCTTGAGATTAGCAAATGAATGCTAAAACTGCAGATTAAGGACGTGGCCTGACTTATGCTGAGATTAATCTCCTGACAGGAATGTTTGTATTACATTTGAAAAAAATAACTGCAAGACATTTCTTAGATGATTTAATTTCCAAACTCAAGGGGAACGCTGAGGAGAAAATGACTTGACCCTGAACTTGGCTTGTACATAAAAGGCTCGCAGGCTTTCATTTTAACTCCTGCTCCATTAAGCACAGGCGAGCTGTGACCATAAGAAACTAATTGGGCGTCAGTTAATAAAGCAGCCTTGGCAGAGACTTGGCTGCTTTTACAGAAACTGCAGACCTTGGCTGGTCTGCAGGGATCGTGCAGTGACAGGAAGGCCTGATCCTGCTGTTCCACTTGCGACCAGTGCCAGCTTGACCAGACTGGCGCTGGAAGGAGTTCAGTCCATTAGTGGAGCAGATGCAGAGGTGGGACCACTTCCTTTCACATCTTTAAAGAGTTTATCTTTCAAATCGGAAGTTAGCAGTCTTCAAACAGTGACAGGTCATTTCGGGTCATGATGAGAGAGAAAAAAGGGGAGTGTATTTCAGGGAATTTTTTTTTTTTCCACATTTGAAAAAGTAAAGATCAAAGACGCATCAGGAAACAGGAATCAATCTCAGTTATTTAGGGGTTATAGGACAGTATGCTTGAAAGAGAAGCTCTGTCCTCTCAGAAGTCAAACTTTTTTCTTTTTGATGAAATTTGAAGCTGTACTGCTAAATCTCCGCTAACAACCAGATCAGTAAATCTGCTTCTTGGCAGATGATGCAGCCTAGTAGAGAGCTGACAAGAAGCAGGAAGAAGATTGATTCTCTGCAGCATGATTTCATCAGCTCAGGTGCCCAGCCAAACCAAACAGCCAGAGCTTTGACTGACTGTCGGCCCAGTCCGACTTCTGAAGGATCTAATTGCCAAGAAACGACTGGCGAAAAAGAGCGTGGTCATCGTTCGCGAGCTCGGGGGCGACCTGATAATGACCTCCCCCCTGACTCACATACAAAAGCTGCACCTGTGGAAGTGAAGCTTTCCTGTTTGCCTTGGACAACCGACCACTTCCTTTGCCTCTCTTCTCCACACACACACACACACACAAACACACACCCTTCCTCCCTGAGCTCAGATGGTGAGTTTGTATCTGTCTGGGTCGGGGCCAGAGCCTGCTGCCGAGTCAGCAATATTGATGTCTTTCTGTCCCTCGTCCCTCCCCCAATTCTGCAGGTCGATGCTGCACATAAAGATTTAGCTCAACTAAATCCGCCTCCACATTTACACCAACACTGAAACATCCCTGCATGTTCTCTTGAAGCTGAACAGAGGCAGAGCAACATTGTTTAGGTTTATCATGAGGCTACTTCGGGCCCCGGGACTTTGAGGCCACTAACTGGGACACAGTAGGAACAGGGGCATGCACATGCTGTTTCCATCTCCACTATCTTCTTCACTCGCCTGTGTTGCTGCTGGCTTGGTGGACGCTGCGTGCAGCCAAAGTAAGCCATAAGTGCATCAATACTTAAACAAAGAAAAAAATCTGACAAATGTAATGGCCTGTGACATGGCTTTTAAGGCCTATTAGCACATCAACTCGAAAGTAGTTACTTTTCTGCACTATTTCTACATAAAAGCAAGCTGTCAGCGTAAACACACATTATTATGTAACACGCAATCTTTAAAAGGAACACTTTAATATTTTGCCAAGAGTTAGATGTGACAATTGATACCACTTTTATATCTTTGTGTTAAATATGCTACAGCTAAGCAACTGGTTAGCTTAGCTTAGCATAATGACAGGAGACAGGGGAACAGCTAACCTGGCTCTGTCCAAAGAAAAGAAAATCCAGCACATCCAAGCTTGTTTAATCCATACAAAAACTGTAGTTTAGTGTGAAATGCAGATTTACAGGGGTTTTTCAACTTATGTCATGCCTTCCTGCAGCTGTGTTTGTACTGTACACCGACATACCAACTATTCATCCATCAGACTAATTCCCAATACTCCTCACGTCCAGTTTGTTACCGGATTTAGGAAAAGACTTTTAAATCTGCATGCCCGGTCTGCATATTAGTCAGGACAGGATATCCTACACACTCATACCTACGGCCTTGAGAATCACTGCAGCAGAAATGTGAGGGCATATTCTGTGGTAGCAGGGAAGCTCGACTCGATTTGATCTAAATTACAGCAGGCGTCTGCGTTTTCCTGCATGCGGAGGATGAGTTCATATACGGGGGAAAGGAGGAACAGCTGACGTTTCTTTTATCAGGGAGAGAAGACGTAATGAAATATGACACTGTCACAGAGTGGCAGAGTATGTTATGGCTACGTGAATGCTTTGATGGAACAGGTCTATTATCTAAAAGGAGTAACCACATGATTAAAATATCCTCGCTTCGGTGGGACAATCGAATGACGAGACAAAAACCTTATTGTCTGGGAGAAAACACTCTTTGGAATAACAAGAAACAAGATACTACTTTTACATTCTACACTCCCGCAATATATTTCGGCATTTTATAATTCCTGACACTGCCTTCCCTGTTAGCGGATTATCTAATGGAACAGGCTGGATTTAGCCTTCATTTTACTCCCTCTACACATCACTATTTTTATATCCACCTTGTGTAACATCTATTCACGTTAAGTAAGTGAGTTATTCATGGTGGAGCTTTGAACAGGTAGTAAAGACTTTTATGTTGTGATGGAGAAGAGTGGCTGTAATAGAAGAGAAACATAACAGACCGGGACATAAAGCTACTTAACTATACTAAAAGGAACAGGAGCGGTATGTTTTCTATTGTAGCGGTTTGACATGTTTAGGCATGTCTGTCAACAATATGTTTGATAGAGGTGAACCTACCATTACATTATTGGGAATTTATAATATTTTGTGAGCTTGATCACTGCAAATGGTTTACTTGCATGACAGCAATGGAAAGTCTAGGACTTTATAGTTCTATTCCCCAAATAATGCAGTACTTTATATAATATATTAGAATGTTGTTAATAAAGCAAACCAAGCCTAAAGCATTTGCACTGGCTGCTGAGTAAATGTTTTCTGATAAAAAGTTGTTTCTGACCTGCTGGGACAGGCCTGTGATGCCATGAAGGTTAGTTATGTCTTCAGGCGAAATGTTGTTGGCACCATTAAAAACAGGTAGGGGGGGGCACAGTGGAGAAGCTTTTACATTAAAGGAATAGTTCAACACCTGTGATAGACTGGCGACCTATCAAGAGTGCACACCGCCCTCGCCCAATGTCAATATTAAGTGGTATGGATAATGGATGGGCGGACGGAACAGTTCAACATGGTGAACAATTCGCTTATTCACCTTGTTGCTGAGAGTTTGGTAAGAAAATAGCTGGGGTGTCACATTTTCAAAAAGATCCAGTTTAAACCCATTTGACCTGGTATGTAATTTGTTCAAAGTCAACAACAAAGACTCATCATCTAACTAAAGCAGATCTTTTTTTAAATATATAAAACTATCCATATTGGTTTGGTTAGATGCAAGGAAAGAAAGAAATTGATTAGGTCCTGCAAGACATTTGGAACCTTCACCACTTGTACTTAGAGCGTCTTACGGGTCTATACACACCCCGGATTATAGCACAGAGAATAACTACTGCAGGTCGCACCCTGTGATTGGGTAAATTCTGCTTCAATCCAAACTCATGTTGAAGGCAACATTTTGACTGCAGTACTTTACAGAAATCAATGGATTACTGAAGAGCAATTGACAATATTATGTCCTGGATTTTAAGGCGTTTTTTAATTTTAATTTTTTATCTCATAAGCAGTTAATATACACCTGACATTAAAGATGAAAAAAATAATCATCTGCAATCCACAGATACAGTTTGCAGACACGCTCATGCTAGGGCTTATCGTAAACAGAGGACTACAGTGATGCAAGGCTCTGTGGTGAAAACAGCCTTCAGGAGTGACGCATGAAATTACACAAACATCTGAGACATTATTCAGGAAAAGCAGCCAGTCAGCAGCAAGCTTATGGAGGCTTATGTGGAGTCTGACATAAGGCACAGTGAGTCTTTTACCTTCTTTTTGCTGCAGTAGATTTGCCATTTCTTCTCTGCAGGCAGGGCGAACATGGCTTCCCTGTGTTTCTCTGTGAGGTCAAGCTCATCCTGCAAAGTTGGGGGGAAAAAATAGCAGAAAAGGTTAAGAAATGTTTGGGAAGAGGAAAAAAAAACAAAACAAATATTGTCTTCAAAATCCTTTACGGGTGGTTGAATGGGCAAGACTATCTTCACTGTTTGAAAATAAAGCACTGTTCTCAAAACATCCTTCACAAAATACAGACAAGTTCCACAAGCTATCAAACCATCATGCTGCAAATTTAGAAATATCTACATAAATCAATTTTGTTTCCCCCCCCCAAAAAAACCAAAAGCATGTGCCAGGAGTAGTTGCACCAGAGCTGTTTTCAGTTTCGATATCGGTTTGTGCTAAATCGCTCCATGTTCAGTGGGATATCATCGGGTGCTCGCATCGTAAATTCAGAATAACTCTGAATCAAATCAGATGTGTCGCAGGCTTCAGACGTGTGAGTAATGGGGGAAAAGATAAGGCGTGGTCTGCCTACTCGACATGTGGTAAATAACATCTGGAAACAACATGCTTCACAATGTGTAACAGATATTCCATTGAGGCACACAAAGGGTGCTGCTGGGAGCTGTTTAACTTTTGAGAGGATTTTGGACAATTGAAAAACATCACCGAGTTTTAATTGGAGTCCTCACTGGTTGAAGAGCATAAAGCTGAAATTTAAGTTGTGGTCAGGATATCGGATGCTTTGTTGGAAAACACTGAACATCACACATTCTTGGAGAAAAATAATCCAACGGGAGACGTGAAAGCCGCTAAATAATTTGATGGCACAGACAACAAAGAGTTAACGGTAGATCTGTAACTTATGTGAGAGTTTTCTGAGCTTTAACATATTTGTGTTTGGGTCCGAATTAGTTCCAGTCTTAAGACAAGTATAGCTAATTGAGCTTCATGTGATAGATGGTGAAAGTCATGAGAAGGCTTTTAAGCAATTTAGCGCTAAGAGACTGTACAGTGGCGTGAACACGATTTTAAACATAGGTTTATTTCTTTCTTATGGGTATTTATGCAACAAATGGAGATTAAGTTAACATGTTAACGTTGCTAAATGTTTTACAGCAACAACTCATCATTGGAATTGACTTTTGGGATGGTCTTTGCTAAAGCTGTCAACCCCAATGAATCAATATGTGCAATGATCAAATGTCCTAAAATAGTTGTGTGGGCTATTGATTGATTTAGTGAATTAGGTCCACATACTTACTCATAACCACTGAATGAGGAAATGGCAACTGATTCAACTGTATGCTTATGCTAATGATTATAAAGAGCAGCTTCAGGTTTTGTGTTGCCGATGTTCTGATTGATAGTGATAGTAAGAGCAACTCTGTCTCTCTGAATTCAGCATGGGGGGAAAAAAAAAAACAACACTTAACCTTGATTTACAGGTTTCTGGAAAACTGTTCAAGTTCAAAGGTCGGGTTTTATTGATCGTAACAGAGCAGAGCACAACTTATTCCACAACGTGAGTCTTTTTTTTTTTTTTTTTGCAGCAAACCCGTTTCAATTATTCACGCACATGGTGGCTCATACTGGGTGAAAAGAAAAGCACGTGGCCATTTTCTTTTGGTAAACAGAGCAACTGAAAGCCTCCTTGTCGTCACACTCAACTTACTCAATTATGTCTTCATAAAGGATGGTAGACAAAAACAAGCAATTAGCAGATGGAGGAGGCAGAGACATTAAGCACTCCTGAATGAGGTCTATTGATGTGCAAAAATGTCATGCTTACATTACTGTGGCAACCACGGGAGAGGAGAATGGGGCCAGAAGAGACAGGAGAGCACGACAAATTGGAAGTGACAATAAGACAGAGGAAGAATAGCAGCCTGGCCCCGTTACTCTCAAGATAGTGTAAACAGGGAGGAAGTGACAGTTCATTTGTGAACGTCATAAAATGTAACAAAGTAAACAATCAAGTAAGAATATATTTCAGAGACATTTTCAGTTTAATAATACGCTGAAATGGCTGTTATGCTAAATGTAAATTCAGTTAAAAAAAAAAAAGGGCATGTGTATTTTAGTGTTAATATTTATCTATTTTCCTTGGTTGGTTTTTAGATGTTACATGTTCTGTCAATAGAAGTTTGAGACACTTCCAAAACACATCAACACAGGGATGCTAATTATCTAAATAGCAATTATCTTGTTATAACAAAGTGATGTTAAGCATAATTATTTTAAAGTGATTATTCACAAAATTATTGTGATTGTGCTAATGTGAATAATTTGGCTTGTGCACAGTTGGGTCTTTTCCATTAGATCTGTATCACTCTTGCTGAGTGAAAACTGGTACAACTAGGGTTTATTAACGGATAAGCCTGATGTTATCTTATATTTTTCAATGCCATAAAAAGTCCAGAACCCCAACAATGTGTTAGTATGTTTCTAAATACTTTCCAGCTTTGCTTCCCCGTCCCTGGTGCTCAGCCCCAGGCCCAACTATGTCAAAATCAAAAGAACGGCTCAAACATGTATATTTTCATTTTTAAAAAGGGCTAAAACAGCTGGGCACTGTAGCTTTTGGCTGGCATTACCCAAACAGGAGTAAACGGTGTATTTGTTGGGGACTATTTTCAGCCGTGGATTAATACACATTTGGTGCTCTGGTGAGTGTTATGGCAGCAGGATGGCGTAGGTAGGATTACCTCAGTGCAAAAGTGTGACTACTTTGTGATTTTAATACATTTTTGTAAATCGGTGGAGCTCTGCAGCACAAAGGAATAATCTACATCAGGCTTTAGCTAAAAAGGCAACTCAGTACGATCAATTCACTGTCGATTTTTGGTCTTTGCAGAAAAGTGACCTAACTTGACATTTAAATCACAGTTAAAAGATAATTACTGAAACATGAATAAGACACATCTTTTGTTGATTATCTTACCACCAACTCGGAGAACATGCCATCCAACTCATCATATCCTGGCATCGGCAGTGCCGGCTCCATGGTCTGCAAGGCAAAGTCCTCCCGCAGCCTGTAGGTGATCTCTGGGTGATCGCTGCTGTTAAAACAGCAGAAGATGAAGGAGAGGCCGCCGCGCCCACCGCCGCCGCGCTTCCGAGGAGCCATGGCTGTCCGATGGGTCCGGCTGGTCAGGTAGGGAGGGTGGGAGGCTCCTTCAGGGCCTCTTTACAGCCTCCTCCACCTCAGAGTTTGGCCTCCGTCAGAGAGAACTGTGGACAAAGTGAGGGGACACGATGAGTTTTCAACACAAACACAAATCAAGCCTGACAAAGCATGATGAAGTCTTCACCACTTACGTTTGTGATTTTAAACTGGCACTCACAAAAATCTATTACAGATGCAGAGTTTTCCAAGAGACTGATAAACAATAGAAGATAATAAGCTCCATAAATAATAAGACATATCTATTTCAATGGTACTAAATACAAAGACTATCGCATTCTGTTTTCCGTTTCTGTTTCTGTTGTCTTAGATGAAATCCAAAGACCCATAGAAACACCCTAGGGGAAAAGTGACTTGGGCCCTGTTGTCATTACCACATCTGTTACTTTTTAGCAGCTGGACGACACAAAATCTATCAACACTATGATGTTTACACACTTACAACCTGAACCTCTGCCCTTGGTAATGTTTAATAACGTCAATTTCTGAAGGGAAACTACAAAAAAGAGAGATTTAATTACATTGTTTACACAATGGTGCCCTGTGAGAGTGTGACTTTTGAAATGGAGACCATAATTTGCCAGGATTAGAGTATTCAGACCTTTTCATCTCCCCTTCCTTCCTATTCAGCATCAGCTTTCCTCTAAAGACCTAATGAGCAATGATGAGAGGGGTGTGTTTACAATGACTGCGGTGAGAGGTGTGTGTGAGGCCTTTTGTTGTTTTGGAGACTGGCTTGGTCATCGGGGCGTAAAGAGCAACAAACAGGCCTTCTTATGAACCCGGAGATGAGTCGTTAAATCGTGTGCTAGTTGCCCTGAAAGTTGTTCAAATGACAGGTGATATTTACAACATTTGAAGCCCGCATCAAACTCCGACATACCCTGGCTCAATCGTCATCACCAGACTTTTCCTTCCTGGGTATTTGACTTAGAAGACACAATTACACATTTGGTTTGTTCTCTAGCAGCTGCAACTTTACTAGCAGTGTAGGAAATGTGTGCAATCTTGTTGGACTCTTGCCCCATCCGCCGCGCCTATATATCACGGATAAAAATACATAGAGATCAGCTGTCATGAATAAACAGAATTGCTGAGGAGGGCTGAGAACATTACAGGAAGTTTTCTCCCGCCAGATGACGGGCCAATGAGCTTGACAACATCGGCAGTTATGTAGGTTTCCCTGTGCTTAAGGGTATTTTTTTGGGTTTTTTTTTTTTTAGTTAAGCTATGGGTGGGGCTCATGAGATGGCAATGCGAGCATGTTTGTCTCCACAACTATGTTTCAGACTGACAACTCAACATCTGGATTACCATGAAATTTTGTACAGAAATTCATAGTCCCCAAAGGACGAACTCAACTCTGCCGATCCTCTGGCTTCATCTGGTGCAACAAGTTGACATTTGTTTTGAGTGAAATGTCTTGACAGACAAATGTTAGTATGGTAACATGCTAAACTACGATGGTGAACACCCCTAATACTCTATCTGCTAAACATAAGCATGTTATCATTATCAGTGAGTATGTTGCCATGGAAGCTTTAGCATTTAGGCCGTACACTGCTGTGCCAAAGTACAGCCTCACAGAGCCACAAGCATGGCTGTAGACTCTTGTTCTTGTGTTGAACACATGTCGTAGCCTGGGATCAGATCGAACTGTATGTGGAGCATTTGGTCCTCTGGTTACAGCAATCCCTAGATTTAACACTTTAGTGTGTCGCGAAAGCAAGAAACTGGAATACAAAGTAAGATTTTAAGACAGTCCTAAAATCTCACTACCGAAAGGATAAACTGGTCTGTTTTGTGACAAACCACTAATTCATACAAACATACTGTGTAAGAGAGGAGACAGCTGCAGTATGTTTTCTCTGACCTGCTGGCTGGACTCCAAGCAGGAATAATGGACAAGATAATAAGTGCACAAGACTTGTCTGCTGCATAGCAAATAAAGATGTGGTGTTCAGATATCCACGAGGACACTGTCGTCAGCATGTCACAAAAACAGCTCTCCAGTCTCCCTGCTGTGACCAGCGGTGTGACGCCAAGTATCATAAACCACAGAGGCTGTGCTGACCTGCAGGAATTTCTGGATGTCTTTTCTTGGTGACCGGCAGCCCGCCGAACATAACCACATTCACTTGACCTTTCCCAGTGATTTCCTATAAGTCAGAGGCTTCGCCCGGACAGAATGCATCATATGCCGAATAATGCATTTCTAAATTCAACCTGGTCAGGTCACGTCCCTCATCTTCTCTATGCTCAGTGGGCTGAGGCAACAGAGGACAGCTAAAGTTATCTCTTTCCAAAAGGAAAAGTGAGGACATTTCCTATGGCAACTTTGTCTAAATAGAGTCAGCTTATAAAAAGTACATTTTGTGGTCTACACAAATAAAGCCTGATGCCATCACTGTCCTATTTTAATCACTTTTTGGGTACATCTGTGTTTCCTCTATCCAGCAACTTTTTACATTTACATGTTTTAATCTTTGTTTTATACATGTCTGCTTTAATATACCAATGCTAACAAAAACAAAAGAAGCAGATCTTGCTAAAAAGAATATAATCAAATCACAAAGACAAAATACCATTTAACAATTTAATATTTTATTCCAAGGTAAACTCTACTAATAAATTGCTGCTCTTTGTGGCTAAAAAACTAGCTATAACTGGCCAAACTGTCAAACAAAACTAACAAAAAGACAAATTTAAATCATTACTAAAACAATTCTTCTCTAAATAAAGTCAGTAACTGTACAAACATATACAATGTCCAGTGAATGAAAAAGCGTAGTGTGTACTACACAGACAAGGTGCCTGAGGGCAAATGGCCAAATGTGGGGTAAAGTACACAGCAGCTCACTCATGAACACACACGGTGTATTTATTTTGACACATCCTTGACTTTTCCAAATAGACTACCACAGGCCTCAGCAACAGCCGCTTGGCTTCACGCTCACCATCTATTCTAGTATGAAGGGAAGAAGCAATTCAAAGCCCTCTTTGACCATATTAGTCCACAAAACTACCCATCTTTTCCATTAGCTAAAGCGAGCTGTAAACTTTGTATAAACCCCTGAGCCAGAGCGGGACCATGTTGGTCCCCATCCAGCTACAGGAACCCGTGGATGTGCCACAGCTCGGCCATGTGGGGAGGGTACAAAGACACACACCACAAGGGCAAAGAGACAGGGAAGGTTTAAGGTTTGAACATGCAGGCTGTGTCAATGTGAAGACTTTGTGTTAGTGCTGTAACTGTTAACCCGTGAGACCCTGAGTGCTCTGATAATAACCCCCGGAGGTTGTCTGTCAGACGGTCAAGGTTGCCAACATAACAGAGGCCTGTTGGAACAAGAGGACATTCCTCTCATAGCCAGGTGAGCCTTGTGACCCTGAACAACACCCACACAACAACACCTTCCACTGTCACCTGCTCGAACTGAGAGACAACACAGACTACCTCTATGCACTTCATGCATGTACAACTAAGCCTGTCAAACAGTCCCCTATCTGTCTAAGCAGTAAAAGATAGAAGAATCAATGGTTATGCCGGGAATTATCTTTGTATTAGCCATGTCTGAAATGTTAACAGATTGTAAAATGATGATGATGATATGTAACAGCTGCACTTTCCACATAATCTAGACAAATACTGTTTATACTGACATAAATAGACTCTTGGACTGCAGAGGAAAACATCATGACTTTTTGTAGGCTCCTGCTTACAGTACAAAGCAGCTTCTTTTGGCAGATTGTTTTGTACTTTTTCATTCATACACATCCAATAATTAAACCCGCCCACCCATATTCATACAAACACTTCTCCCTTTGTCTGAGGGAGATTTCTATCCTTGGATAGCCTTGTTGTTTTTCTTGACCATGTGGTTTGGTGGATGACCTGGCATGAGTCCAGACTGTAAAAAGAATCCCAGTGTTTGTAAAGTGAGTGTGAGCCCGTGCATGGTGCCTCCACTAAGACCTCTCCATTAAGACCTGCTCAACTGTCAGGTCTGCTGGAGAAAAGGCAGAAGTCGCATCTCAGCTAAACACAAAGAGACGCTCACGTTACTAAACATGTGCAAAGAGGAATGAAGAGAAGAATGAACAGAGAGCAAGAATTCAAAGATGACCTGACACTTTTCATCAAGCTGTCTCCTCCTCTTTGCCAAGGTCTCTTTTCCTTTTCTTTCATTTTGTTCTGTCTGTTTTACTCAACCTCCTCTCCTATTCAGTTATTTTAATTCTTCGCTGAATGTTATTTCAGCATACAGTACACTGTGAAATGGAAACACTGCGGGATAGATTTATAATCTATAATTGCCTGATAATTGATCATTGTGGTGGCCTTGTGGAGTGAAATTTGAGCTGTTGGTATCCAAACACTTAAAAATGGGTAATAAGGTTAAAGTGATGAATACTTGCAAGTGTTCAAACTACTCATTTAAACCAAAAAGCAGCTTTTATTAAAAACTAAACCCACTTGAATACATAAAATCTAATTATGTAGTCTGTCATTAAATAATTGCCATCATGAATAGGTAGGTTTGTGTTTAATTTATAAACACTAACAGGTCAACTTTAGGCTGATGCTAATAACCCGACATGTGCCTGACTTGTAGCAGGAATTCAACCTTGGAGAGAGAACACAGTGGACAGTAGAGTATTGAAAACAGATGTGTGAAATACCTTCTTCTGCACCAGCTGGCATCTCTCAGCAGTTTCTGGCTCTGAAGTGTGCTTTACTTTTAATTTTTTTGAAATATACAGCCACTAATGGCTGCCCATATCACCGGCCACCCTCTAATGTTGGTTGGGAGAAGATGCAGCTGAGCACTTCAGCCATGTTTCTAATTGAGCAGAAAAATACTAGAGCCAAAGACAATGGGGGAACCTTTGAATGAGGATGTGGATATTTAGACACTGTTCTGCTTGACCCTGACCTTCTGACCTCTGTGTGGAGGGAGAGAATGAAAATCAAATTTCTCTTAGGAAATGGAATCAATAAAGTATTATGGCACTAATAGGGCTGCACCATATTGGAAAAAACTGACAGACATTGCAATATATTTTTTTCTGCGATATATTTTCATTTTCTATCAACCCCAGCCAAGATAAATCTGTCACATCCAAAAACTAAAAGAAACAAGCATTTCATGAGATGCTTTAACTGTGATGAAGAAAAAAAGATCACTGTAACCACTGTTAACTGACTGCCTCAGTATACAGTGTATAGCTGCAGCTGTGTTATAGGCGGAGCAGAAAGGCATTTGGTGCATGGAAGTTTAATCTTCTTTTCTGATTTAGGATTTGGGATGGATCAGACTTGCGATTTGATGATCATGTCATCACAGTATTTCCAATGCAAAGCAACTGGACATTGTGGGCAGCGTTGTTTCATACTATTCCATCACACATTGTTTCTCAAACGTACAAAAAACTGAAAATTATTACACACAAAAGTGTGCATATATTTTTAAAAAGCCACTAGAGATACAGTTCATGCTTTGAGGATTCCTATGTGCTTCATTCAAGAGGCTTATGGAGTTTTGGAAACCCCCACAACTGTTGTGCACTGCACTTGGTAATTTATTTTGGATCAATTTGGACAGCTGCAAACAAAAGGCTCAGGAGTCACACTGTGAAGACTATTGGTAGTCCGTCCATCACAACACATAGCCTGAGCCTGAGCTGACCAGCTGAAACTCAACCAGAAACCCAGATTTGGACATTGAGTGCTTGCTTAATTCGTGAAATTCAAAACAGTTTTGAGTCAAGAGGAGCATTAGCTCATAAGCACAAAATATGCAACAATAACAACAAACAAAATTAATAAAACAATCTCCATTTCTTAATGCAGCTGTAGTATGTATATTAAGAAAAACATAAATCTCTACTCTCATGCTTTTGGTCAAATTAAGTGAACATTGGTAACTGCTAACTGACAGTGAACTGATCTCTTAATAACCCATGTTAATCCCCAAAACTGGTAGCTATTTGGCAATTGTTTTCATGTTAAACATGGTGTTTCAAATCGTCAAATTGTCTCTGGTTTAGCTATGGTACAAATGGCACAGTGGTGCCCAATTGTCTTGCACAGCTGGATAGCATGCATAGTGCCCATTCTGCCAATTACTTAATGGCACCCAAAGTACATAATGAGTAAACACATGCAGACTTGGACACACATCAGAAAATAACTAGGCCATGATAGAAATGCTAGACTGGCAAGTTAAGAGGAGATTAAAATCCTCATTTTTCTCAGCTGAGGCCAGTTCAAAAAAACAGAGACCCGTCAAAACTGTCCTCAGTGTGAAAGCAGCAGTGCCACAGTAGCAGAGCTGTTTGGCTCTGATGTGTGTGTGCTCATGTGCCTTTACATTACAGGATTACATGTCAAGATATGACAAAAGCATCGGCCCCGGAGCATTATTGTCACATGGTTGAAGGAGTAGTGCTGAAGTGGCTCTCAGATTACAGGATTAACATACAGAGACACAGAGAGCGCGCAGAGAAAGGGGCAGCAGCACAGAGATAGACAAAGGAAGCATTTCTTCCACCAGCTGACACATTTTACACACATGGCTAAGGGTTAAAAAAGTTCAGATCATGTGGGACTCTGAAGTAGTTACTGTTGACTGTCACAAGTTTGTCTGAGCTGTGACTGTTATGAATAGAATTACATATGTTGGGATGTAGTGTGATTCTTTTGGTGTGGTTTTTCCAGTTTTTACGATGACATACAGTATGTCTGTGTGCGGGCTGATATATGTGTTGATTCGGAACAACAGGGCACTGCTGCTGTTTCTACTACATCTTTGCTCAACCAGTATTATTACTGCCTGTGCAATTTAACAAAAAATAAGTAAGGTGTTTAAAATAAATGTGAACTTTTTCAACTTTAAGCCTAAAGTTCCTCTATTGTTTTTAGTGTGTGATAATCAACAACTAATTGAAGACTTGATTTATTGTTTAAGTCATTTATCAAACTAAAAAGAAAAACGTTCTGGTCCCAGCTTCTTGAATGCAAGGATTTGTTGTTTGTGTCTGTTATGCATCATTTTAAAGTGATTACCTTTGGGTTTCTCACATGTAGTCGGATGAAACAAACATCTCCTTTGGGCACATCTAGTCTGTTTGCTGCTCATAAACACTGCATTTTGATGCTATGCCCAATTTCCAGATCATTATGACAACAGACTACTATGAAAAATGTTTCAGCTCATTCACGCCAGCTGCCGTGCGGTCAGCATAGAGGGGTGTGCCTGTGGAGGGACAGTCTGACCTCTGTCAACTCTCTTCCACGGAAAGTAGCTAAGGTTTATCCAAAGAGTCGCTAGATTTTTGGCTAGGTGCTTTTTTGGACAGAAAAAAAAAAAAGTCACATAAGAGGAAAAGTCAGTTAATCTAGTGACAAACACTGCTCGTTTGCGCAAAATCATCTTAATAAAAAAAAAACCAAATCATAACCTTATCACTCAGTCAGTCAATGACATTCGCGTTTTAAAGGTCTGGCACCACCGTTGTGGTCCAGCTAAACAAGAACTCTGTAAGCCATGTCACAAAGAGGTAATCTAATCGTTTTCCTCGTGGTCTTCACACGTTTCATCTGGAAACAGTATCATGGTCACAGTCTGTGATGACTCAGATTAATTCAAGAGCAGCCTTTCTATCTCTAGCAACACCTGTTTTCAATAGTCAGTTAATGATCTGGTCAAAAATTTACATAAAACAGGACCAGAAGAAAGATAGAGGATGCGATACAAGATGACTAAGTCACTGTGTTCACTTCTCATGCTATGCTGGATGTTTGATCAGCAGATTCTATGATAATCTGAACTGTTGACATGTTTAGTCTAGGAGGTCACTGCATCATTTCATGAACAACGGGTTGTGCAAATGCAGTGCTGATAGATGTTTGTCAGTAAAATTGTTGTGTTGCTTAGGAAAGATTCAATCACTGGTGAATCTAATTTGTGGTACCTTCCAGCTTTTTACAAGCTTTTTCCCCTTAAAAGAAACCACAATGATTTAAAAGCCTGGAAATTGTCCATTTAATGGCAGGCTCACCATATGTTTGTTTTGACTTTAGCACTTTAATGAGCTGTGTATTAGAGTAGCATTTCTTGCACAGAACTAGAAACTATACCTATGATCCATAGAGAAACTTGAATGCTTTGAACAAATCTGCACGGTCTCCCAAATGAATTCACAATCACCTTGTTCCCTAAGTTTCCCTAGTTTTTGGAAGCTACAAGACTAAATGTTATCTTAAAAAACAATGAACAGTTCCACACCTTTAGAGAAAGAGGTGTCATTTCTTCAAGTCAAGTCTTACACAAATGAATTATAGCACAAAGCAAAAAATGTCCATTCAGGACTGGGGAGTGTGCGGCTGAAATGTAGGGAGGACAGAGATTAAAAAGCAGGTTAAAAGGCTGCTGCTCTTTCCAGGCAGGGTTGTCAAACCCGTTCTACAGACAGACTGTCCAACCCCCCACTCTTAACATGTTAGCATTCTTCCTCGGGTCAACCCTTCAAGTGGAGGTTAGACTTGGGGCAAAGAAGGAAACTACTCAAACATGCGACAATATCCTTTGCTAGGCTTTCTGCTTATTCATCTGGGTTCAGTTTGTTGGCTAAGTTCCAAAAAAAAAAAACAAAAAAAAAAAACAAAACAGTTTTGTTTAAAAAATAGCACATAAAACACAAGTGGCCTTTATCATGCTGCTTCCTAAATATGAAAAATCTGAGCACAAATCTGAAATAAAAATATTTAACACACAGCATAGATGTTGACATTTGATCTGTATTTGTCATGCAGGTTCAAGTGTGCGTTATAAAATACAAGACTATTTTTCCCCCAGGTATATTAATTTTCCATTTGGATTTTTGCCCACTATGTCTTGGATGTTCTTCATGTGCAGCTCCTCACAAGTGCACTATAATGTCTTCAATCTAATGAACTAAAATATATTATGCCGTGAGCAGATGGTGGGAAAACGCTGTGTATTGTCATTAAGATTGGATTATCCAGGAACTTCACTTTATTGTGAGAGAAGGGTATTAAATGGATTGTCAGTTGGACCACTGTGGTTGTATCTAGCACTACACAACCAGGAAAGCACACTATGGTAATCTGAAGAACGTCCTACTGAGAGCATTTAGTTGTAGTCAACGCAGACTCAACTACAGCAGCGATTCCCAAACCAGGTTGCTCGTACTTCTGCCTTTGAGGGAAGTATGAGCAACCCTGAGTTACGTGGAAAAATTGTGGAGTAGCTCAAGGAATTTTAAAAACAGAAATTGCAATTTCATTAAAAAATGTTATCCGCATTTTGTGTCGGCTGAAACAGCTGAAACACAACAAAGTAATGAAAACATGGTTGAAATAGTTAGCTAAAAGTACTGGGTAAATGCTTGAAACGTCAACTTCTGCAACGCTCGGTGGTAGATTAATGAATGCAAAAAATATATAAAAATATCCTCTAATATAATCAATAACATCCAGTTGAAACATGATGGGTGGTGTCGATGAGGGAGCACTTTAGCTCGTCTGCTAGGGCTGCATGGATTTGTCTGACAGTTTGGGAGCCACTCAACTAGAGAATCAATAAGCCCTTGCTTATCAGCAGAAAGAGAGGAGAATTGGTATCATCATCGAATTAGTGAGCTCTGGGCTATATCTGCACTTTTATCAACATTAAATACAGAAACAACTGAACGACTGAAACCATCACCAAGAGTTGTCATCACGATCTCCCTCTGTGTGGCAGAAGGAAGAGTAAACATTATCTGCACCACAGCTGGGTCGAGTCTAATATTAGTCACAAATGTATTTCTGAGCAGAAGAACAGGCAACCTCTCAGATCGTCAGTAATAGGGTGTGGAGAGCGCTGTAATCTCGTCCATGATACCCTGAGCTGCAGCCTGTCCTTTAAAAAAAAAATCCCTACCTCTTCCTCAGTTGCTATGGTAACCAGAGTGGTGGGTGACCGGTGCAAGCTGGGTGGGTGGGTGATTTAATGTAAGCCCTTTCCACCGCACATTACCCTCCTTTTTAATCTGCTCTGGATGTTTATAGGGGAGAAAATAGGATTGTCTCTCTAATTCAGCAGACAAAAACAAATAACAAAACCATTAAGGATTACAGGGTGAAATCTAGCTTGCCATCACTCAGAGCCACCATGAAATCCTGCAGAATTACAAAGCTGTCTGTCCTTCGGAACATCGGCCTGTATAGTATTTACATGCGATGTAGACTATACACGGCCTCTCGAGAGAAGCTGAGGAAGTGATAGTGGAACCTGAGAAGGATGGGCAACGACAGGAAGTGAGCGGGGAGAATGAGCAGACCCTCCTTTGCTCAAGGTGACTTTCCTTTTCAAAGACCTGATAATCTGCACTCCACCCCCATCATGGAAAAAGGTATGCCATCCCCTCTCTCTCACACACTCACTTGACACTGATAACGGGCTGCGTTCGCCAAACCACAGAGAGAAGCTGGTGGGAGGTAGAAGCCTGTAGCCTCTGTGTGTGTGTGTGTGTGTGTGTCTGTGTGTGTGTGAAGGCATATTTCTACCACCACCTCACCCTATCTCCAGACCAGCCTTGTCATTATGGGGCATTCCCCACATACAGAGGACAACTCTCTCACCACGAAATCAGCCCCCGGGCCCGGTCGGAGCACCCTGTCATCCTCCCCTCCCCCACGGTTACTACGGCAACACCGTTTTCCACACCAACACCTCCTAATTAGACAGACATGACACAATCACCTATGTCTTGGTGAGAGGAATCCAGCCTGTATCCTGGGGCATGATAAAGCAAACCATCAGCCCAAACTCCCCTCATTCAAACACACGCAGACAGACTGATATGATAGCCTCAGACTATCTGCCAGCCACATACATTACACACACACACACACACACACACACACACACACACACACACACACGCATTCCAGTCAGCAGATAGCCGGCTCCTGCACTACTTTTCCTTGCACTCATTTGATTACAGGCTACAACAGGAAGATTCATTGAGCTCGTCTTACCCTGTCCAGGAGTGAGCTCGCCTCTGTTGTGCTCTGAGCATTCCCTTTATATCCTCAACTCACTGCAAGCTTTCTGCACTCTCCACAGAAAAAAAAAACGATGCTTGTACACAGCACGCAGCACAGCATTTCCTGTGCAAGGTATGTAATCCACGCAGGTTCAGAGTCGTCTGCTCGGGGGTTGGAGCGGCTAATAAGCACCCTGAATCACAGAGGCTGTCAATATCAGCCGAGAGGAAAATCCCAGTTAGATAGAGGCTGTTATACTCTGGTGGCGGGGGGGGGGGGACAAACAAGGGATAAACTGGCCATACAGCATGAGCTGTTGTTTGAAATCTTGCAAAGCCAGCTGGCCGGCAAGTACCTCTCCTTGGCGTATCCACTCCCTCCCTAACCTCCTTCTCTCTGCCTTTCTCTGCAGAATGCCGTGGGGGCAGAGGGGACAGGCACAGATGTTACTGGCTCCAGGCCACACCCCTTTTCAACACTCCCAGTCCTAATAGGATGCAGCCGAGCCGTGGCCGCCGCCCAGCTCACCCCCTCCCCCCCTACACTGGCTTTGGACAACTTGTTTAGGGTTTGTTTGGAGAGGGTTTGTTTGGAGAGCTGCAGGAGGGAAATAAAGCAAAGGTATAAAACATGTAAATGTGGATGTGGTAGGACAGAGCAATGGCAGGTAGTGAAAGTGTGACAGGGATACTGAGGCAATGAAGTGAGGTGGGAAACATCCATGAAGGTATGACAACTACGTCAAATCATGTACCTCAAACTCCTCCTGTACATAATAAAATACTGTCAGCCGAAGCAACTCATAACATTAAGCAGTAATCATCCTTACAGTTTGGCTATGACAAAATATCCAGAGGATTTTAATCTAAACAATCCCAGACACTCCCACATGATTTACAGCGCAAGCGTCACTCCTGCATCTCAGCTAAGTACTGTCTCACAGCATCCAGGATCTATAAAACATTCCTACTTTTCAACATAGTGACATTTTTAGACTGAATAAACACCAAGGTAATGAAAATGTTTAGGGAATTTAGTTTTCCATGCAGGAAGCTCATCAAGTTAGTTTAGTCTGTTGCTGCAAGACTTCTCATGAAAACCAGTAATGTAATAATGATAGAATTATTTCAGTCAGGTCAGACCAGGTCCTTCATTTCTTGTGTTTTCCAAGTAACCAAGTACATAAGTGAAGTCACAAAAGGCTATTGTCTTAACAGAAAATCCCATTATATGAATTCTCCTAACATTTTTTGATTAATTCTGACAGTAACAGAGTCAGACCTTCTATTCTTCCTTTTATCTTATATTTTGTTGTGAAATTCAAACATGCAGCATTTTATCTGAGCATTGTTTTAAATACAGTGTAACTTCTTTAGCATTAATAATCTATGATGATTTCTACTACCACATGCAACATTAATAGTGTACACATCCAAAACAAAAACAACAAAAACAGAAAACAAACAAACAAAAAAACCTGCATTTTCCCCCCAGGGGAACCAGGGTCTGCGAGGGAGGGGCTTGCAGTGCTGAACATCACTGATTGGTCAAATATGCTGATGTCTGCAGCATCATTGTTATACACCAAGCATTTTTAAAAAGGGGAAACGGCAACAAGCTGTTTTGCTTGTATTCTGTGGCCAACAGTAAGGAGGGAACAGCCCAAGAGCTTTTATGACCAGCATCCCAACGACAAAGTCCAGGGTTTGTTGTCCATTTTTGTATCGTCATGCGTACAGATGACATGACAAGCGACCACCGTGCTTTTGATACGTCAGCAGACTAATTTGCTAAATCTTCCCTGGGCTTTGGCCCTGCTGCGGAAACACTAATTACTATTTTGCCCCTCCCTGTTCACACAGGAGGTGAGAAAATCAGACATATTCTCACCCGAGAACAGAAGTCACCTACCTGATTCAGGCCCTGCAGGTTTCCGTGCAGGTGTTGACAAAATAAGTGCCATCGAGCCTATCAGTCATCATTTTCTTGTTCGTTAGAAGTGAGTCAAGTGTTGACGACGGGTATTACAGTAACAAGACGTCAGAGAGCTTTTGTTGTATATTATGTTACTCAACACAGCAGTGTCCAATCAGCGCAATAGGAAAATGTGGCAGAAACACAGTATCACATGGCCTGTAACTGAGACTGTGACTGAGACAATGGATTTATTCAATTCAAGTCTCAGGAACTTCTCTGCCAAATGGAAGTCACAAATCAAACCTAAAAGGGGAATTCAAACTTTTTCCTTAACAGCTGAGAGCAAGCACTCAGATAGCTGTATCCAGCATTAGAAATGTTGCCTCTCGTCATCCTCTCCAAATCAAGCCGTATGTACTGAGCCACATGTAATGATTTCTACATTTCTGAAACTTCAAAGTCTTCCAACAGCTGCCATTTGGAGATGCCAACGTGTAAAGTTGCCTGCAGCTTTAAGATTTTCTGAACTACTTCCAAGTCACATGTTATTGCTAGCTGATATTGTACTTCATCCTGTGAAGCACTGCAACTTCGCTCTTAGATTTTACATTTCCATATCAGATGCTACATTGTAGCTTGATCCAAGAGACTGGGCTTATGTGAAAAGCTTTATATCTACAGGACTGGTGTTACAGACATCAATGGCGAGCCGCGCCGGTGCAGTCATGAATGGATAACAGTAGAAGCTGTACAGTCCTGGGTAGCTGCCTCTGAAAAGAATGTCATGCAGCTGGAATAACAGACAGGTCCTGTTCCCATGGAGGGCTTCTGTTCTGGTGGGATGGATCATCCGTGTCGATGAAAGCCAGGACCGTTGTTTTGGTGACCTCGAGGGCACCAGGTACATACAACAGGAAACGTATGGGACACTGAGGATGGTGACATTTGTCATGAACTTTGGTATTGTCCTGCATTTCTTTGTGGTTTTAGAGAGTGTTAAAGTCTCTCTTGAGGACAATGTCACCTCTAGTGAACACTTTGGATGAGGGACATCTAGAAAATGGGCTTTAACAATGATTTATTCTATCATGGATGAAATACTGATCACCAACACTCAATCTTTAGAATATTTTTTCCATTAGACACTCACTAATGTTTCTTTCAAGTGAGCTGCAGACCGTTCAGGACCTTCACAGCAGAAGCAACAGAACAGTGACATAATACCGGGCAACCTCTTACTTCCAGGGGTAGGTTGAGGATTTCAACATTTGAAGGTAAGAAGTAGCTAAGCTGTAAAAAAAATACTCTGCTTCAACTATTCTGACAGAAACTAAGGCCTACAAGTGTTTGTGTGAACCTTTTCTCTCTTTACCGAGCTTTTCTGTTAATTATTAAGCATGTAAGGGCAGACAAAACTCAACTTGACCCTTTTCTATCTGGTTTTAAACAGACAATAATAGATTTTTCTGTTAGTTTGGTATTGTCTTTGATGATTTTGTGTCATGTATTGACCTAGAAAGCAGGCGGAAATGCAAAGAAATCCTATAACATACAAAGCACAAGGCAAAATACAAAAATAAATAGAAACAAAATCATTTTAGACAATCACAACAATAAACCCAGCTACTCTCCAAACATTGCATTTGGAATATGATATTTCACAAACAAAAATGAAGTTAAAAGTTAAAAGCTGCTCAAGCTTTGCAATACATCGACAATGAAACAAGGAAGCATGGAAAACCGATTGGCTGCAGACTGTAGATGACCCTGAGAAGTTCAGCTGTGACGACAAGCGTATTGACCGAGTTTCGCTGGTTATATAGGAAATAAAAATACTTCTGTGTTAATCGTTCAGCTTACAGTGTGAAACGCGGGGTCAGTGAACAGCCGCACGCACAAGAGCCAGGGTAGACACAGTGGAAATGAAAACCCTGGAGTGAAGCATCTCAGTTTGGCTAGTTTGTGAAAAATGAACAGAGAGTTCTGCTACACACCAATGATAAGCATATTCTCAGCTGAATCATAGCTGACAGCCCCTAAATAAAAAACAGTTTCTGCTGCGAAGGAATGTGTGAAGGGGGAACGTTATATTATGGCTTGTATCATGTGGTGGAAGGCAACAGGGCTACACTGTACATATGTTTCATTCAGGGTGGGGCAATTTCCATAAATTCCACTCCTGCAGCCCTTCCCTTGTATGAGACCCTAATGATCACAAATTAAATGCCAGGATTAAAAAGGGTCCTACTGGTCTCTAACCCACCCTCTGGAAGGCTTGTAATTACCCTCTGGAATAGAAAGGTCCATCCCAAAAGGGGTGCACAACTTTCTGCACCCACTAATCTCTACAACGCAGCCAAGCAATTGTAAACATGACAAGAAAGTCTAAGTAAGGATATGACACTTTACAGTTTATACACTGGTGTAAAAGCAGCAGAGTTTGTCAAAGAAAACAGCAAAAGAATAAAGTGTTTTTACAAAAGGCCAGATGTGGCAAACTCTAGCTTTTGGGTGGGAGATAATAACATTAACCTTTTTCAGTTTATATGTCACGGCTGGAGTATCCACAAGATGTTTTCTATTATCTCACATGATCTCAAAGAATTAGGCTGTATTTCCTGCAGTCCAATAAAAGTGCTAACATGATCAAGCATATGAGCTTTCCAAAGTTTAACATTTGTAGTAGACTCCCTTCACGTATCAGTGAGATTTTGTTGAATATCTGCTTATGAACAGATGTCTGATAATTGAGAGTGAAAGTTACATTTTTTCTTTAAAAAAGGTCCCATATTGTATAGGGTGAGATTCCAGTGTCTCTTTTGATCATAAAGAAGATCTAGGTGCTTTATAAATACTGTGAAAGTATCAAAACGCTCAATCCACGGAGAAATGCACACGGCCTGCAGACACTGCGCCTTAAAACGAGACGTCAGGACTTCCGTAATTTCATGAAGTCACCGCCCTCAGCCAGGTTCCCAGCACAGTCCACCCACATCCACCATCCAACCTTTGTTGTTGTTGTTTTTAACAGATAACAACAGAACCTCAAGCTACAAGACAGAAAAATGTCTGTTTGGCTCATTTCAGCGCTGACTGACCATCGCCTTCTGCATTTATCAGAGTTTTACCAAGCTACAGTAGGCTGCAATCTGGCCATGTGTCAGTCAGAGAGAAGTGTGAGAGAGGAAATGTAAAACAATATTGAGTTGGTTTTTTGGTACTCAAAACCACAAAACTTCTTTTGGATGTCAAAACACAGCAACAATGTAAGATATGGGAACTCTCCTTTTTTTGTTTTTTTGGGAACTATTGAAAACATACTTAGTGTAAGTATATTTCTTTCATCAGTTAACATATATTAAGGCTATTTTCAAGTGTTGATCCTGCATCACACACCCACTAATTTCACATTTATTTACTAAAAATCAATATCTAATCAGTTAGAAAAATATAAAATTGACGTGTAAAGAAAGTACTCTGCATTTTAATAAACTACACATGTAGGGTACTTTCTAAACTGTAAATCAACCTCTGTATTCACAGGGAAACCTGGAGAATTTAGGGCTACAAAGATGAAAGATCTTCCTGGAAGATGTGGAAGACTCTGCTGCAAGAATATTATGCAGTGGCTACAGCTGCAGTGAACGTGCTTGTAATGGATTGACAGAATTTGAGGGTTAAAAGGCTGTGGCTTAACTTGTTGATCCCTCCAGATGTAGGCCAAACTCACTGCACTGAGAAATCAGAGGTTAAGGTTTTGAGCACAGAGACAGGAAAAGAGGAGGCAGTGTTACAGTAGAGGTAGCATATACACAAACAAACAAATCAAATAGAGTAAGGTTAACTCAACATAATCCAATCAGTATCCAGTGTGCTCTTAGGGTGAAGACAGCTTCAAAGCACCGTGTGCATATTAGCTAATGTGACACACAGATTCTCTGCGAATTAGTTCACCAGACTAAATCCATGAGAAAAGGTCTGAGGTCTCGGCCTCATCTTTGACCGCCAACATGGATGTGAGACTGGCTCACGGCCAGCATGACTGACACAGAGGCAAAGTCTAAGGTGAAACCAAGCCAGCGTGCAGTACACGGCCATCTTGCATGGCTGGATGGCTGGGTTACAAGCTGCTTATCTCTAAGTGTGTCATAATCTCAGCGGGGAAAAAAAACAACTTGAGACCAGACACAAGCCAAAACAGATTAATAATAACAGGAAATATAGGTGAGAAGCTCAAACCAAGCACTGGGCAGCGCAGTGAAAACATGAGACCAAAACAGAAACAGCAGAAAAGGGATGTTTTGGGACGTTAACAAGGACACCTGCTGTTTAACAGGATTGACCTGACAGCCTCTGCCCTGTGGCACCTCGGCTATCAACTGCACAAGGCAAACTGCTGGGACACAAACAACACTGTGTTCAGGGTCGCAGTAAACTTCAACATGGAAACACTGGGTTTAGTGGTTGAGTAATTATTTATCTATAATTTGGTAATATCACTGTAATTTTCCCCAAAATCACATAGATGAAATTGTAAAACAACCCCGGACAACACTTTATTTTAAGGGTTAGAGCAGTGAAAGATGAAGCAGTTGTTGTAATGGCTCACCAATAAATCGCAACATCGGTAAAAGTATAACAAGTTGCATAACTGTGAGAAGAAAGAAATATGGACACGGACAATGGTCGTCACTAAAAGCTGAAATACAATCACTCCCAAGGAACATTTAGCTGTTGACGCAGCTGGTTTCGTCTGACTGCATGGCTGTTTTGACGGCTTCTCTACAGTAATGTTATCACACAGTTATACTGTGGGAACCTGCTCATCGTAGCAGCAACCTAAAACCCTGCCCAAGGAAACCATGACATCTTAAGCTGCTGGAGTGAAGTAGTTGGCTACAGTGACAGTATTTCAGGTACGCAGAAAACATTTATCAATATATTGCCTCAGGACAGAATGAAGATAGCAGTTCCAGTCTGTATAGGCTGCGATTCATTACACTAGGCTTTAATGGATATTATTTGTAAGAAGTCACAATGTGCTACATAACGAAACAACAAAGAAGCAAATGTGCTTTTTGAAACAATCATGAATTCTACAAATTCAATAAGAATGTGCGTGACTGACATTACCGGCTCCAGAGACGCCAAAACAGTTAACGGGAAATTACATTACCATGGTAAAAATACCAGTGACATGATGAATGAGCTTAAGAGGTATGGCAAACGACATGGAGAGGCAAAGTGATAAACCAGGGCATACATTTACTTCCATAAATTATGCAGAGGATTATCTCCAATCAAAGTAGTCCTCTCCATCCATGATCAGGTTCCAAAGACTTAAACTTTTCCCTTGAATTTTTGAGTAAGATCAATTCAAAAATTACAAAAAGATAAGAGAAGTAGCCCCAAACATATTTTTCTTTCCCTGCTCTTTTGCTCAACAACTTGTTAGAACTTGAGCATGCTTTCTGAAGGGCGGGGGCATTTTAAGAGCAGGATAAAGCATGCCGTGCTCTGGCACAGTCTGCTGCTGAATCTGATATCTGTCTGCTGTTTCAATGCCTGTTATACATGCGCTGGTTTGTGTCTGAGGAAGAAACATGTTGGCATCTGACCCATTCCAGTTGAAGAAATCAATCAAACAAACAGGATGCAGGACATATTCTTCAAATCCACATGGAATTCCTAAAAAGCATCGTTATCTTAAACGCTTGGAAGCTTGAAATTAGAAAATTGAACCTGCAATTTGTCAGGTCATCAGGTTGGATCTGCAGCAAAAGACGTCAAAACAAGTTATATATTTTGGTGTTAAGAGATCGAAATCAGTCTAGTCTGCACCCTCACAAAGAAAACACACCGGATACTGTCGCCTTTTCCATTTTTTGAGATTCATTCTAAAGGTGCCCTGATAAGATATGACATATAAGAAATGTTCTGAACTCTAATATTCAACGCTTGAATTGCTGTTATGCGGGCTGAGCAATGAAGGTGCGATAGTGAGCGTGATAAGGTTCACTTTGATATGTTGAACACGCATCATCTTACAGTGATCGAGCTGTTCTTACCATAACTACAAGTAGCAGCCTGACCCGATGGGTGTGCAGTATTTGCTGTCAGACAAAATGCTGGCATCCAACCAGCTGGGGCCTCCCCTGCAACAATACTAAATAAATTTAAAAAAAACAAAAAAACATAAGACTGAGGGCACACAGACCCACCAAAACTGCAAACTCATCAAAAATGATGATTTCCAGCATGTCTGCTTTGGGAATTGACATTAATAATATGACCTACACAAAGGGAATAGAAGCAAGCAAGCACTGAAACATGAATCCCTCCTGGCCCATAAAACCCCCGCCTAGCCTCCCAAACCAACATGACAGTTATGGGACTCCCCCACACACACACACAATCACACACAATCACACACAATCACACACACACTCACACACACACACACACACACACACACACACACACACACACACACACACAGGACAGAACCCACATGCTCCCTTTGTTTGAACCGCAGCGTGGCTACACTCTTTCCACATCTTATGGCTGGAGGCACATAAGTGATTAATTTTGATGCTCATTGTCATGATAATCTGAGGTTTGCCTCAATTTTCTCAGTCTGGCGAAGGAACAGTCACTTTCTAACTTTGTTAACTACAACCGACTCCACTACGAACAGGAAAAAGCAAAGCGAGGCTATTAATTAAAAAATACACAAGCTGAAATAAAATCACGTGATGAAAAGACATCAGTCAGACACAAAACCAACCACCAAGTGTAAATATAGCCTCTGTCATAAGTCATAATGTAACAGCCTGAGACAATTATGTCACTCCAAATAACAGGCACTCAACCAAGAACGACTATTTCCCAAAACTGAAATGTTTATTAAGAGTCTGTGGTGCATTTAAAACTCTTTGGAAATGGGAGCAGTTAGAGGACTTATTCTTTTTAGCTTTGAGTAAAAATCATCTAGTTTATGGGCCTTTATGTGCAAAAAAAATGTATTGCTCTGTCTTCTGTTACGATGTATTTAATTATGTGTAAGAGGAGATGTCTCTTGGCAATTTCCTGCTTAAAATATCTGTATGAATAAGAGCAATTTCTAAAGAGTAATGGTAAAAAATTGTGTGACTTGGTGCTGCCTTTTGCACACATATATCATTATTAAAAAGTCTTTACCTCTTTAAACAACCTCGAAAAGGAAACTATCTTGGCAGGAATTAGAAGTAGCACAGCTTGTACTGTGCTCTCGAGGGTACAACTGCAACAAGTTCAGAACGGCCCAAAAAATAATTTCATAGGTCACCCAGTTCTAGTTATAGAACCAAGACTGCAGATCAAGGCTTGTTTCTCTGGAGGCAGCCTGCTCTGTGGAGATAAGTCTGTGCACCAATGACTGCGCAGCTCAACACACTCAAACACAACTAATGCACACTGATTTCAGTGGATGGAAGCTAATGTGCTGACTTCTGCAAGCATGTTAGGAATTATTCTGAACTCTAAGTGACATAGAGATTTTTATTCTTTTTTTCTTATTCATTTAAGTATAAAATGCAAATAAAAAAGTGACAATGCAAAACATCTGCAGTGATTTTGAGTTTTCCCCATGAGTTTTTATAGTTATAGATCCAGTTTGCCCAATCTAGTAGCTGTGATGCATTTTTTATTGCTAATAAAATTGGGGAAAAAGTGAATGACTTGCCATGAAGGATCCATTACTCACCAAAGGGTCTGAAAGCTGTCGGCCTAAAGCCCATTAATTAAAAATCTGCCACCACTGAGTGGCTGAGCTGGAAACAGGGTGCACTGCTCTTTCACCTCCGAACAATCAGAGAGGTCAAGAGTCAACGGTCTTGAGAGGGGACAAGCAGTGTGCAGCCATTGGGTGAGTATCTAAACCCATCTGCAAACGTAGATGTTTAGCATATGTTTTTCTGTTTTAACTGAAAAGACAAGACATAGAGTTAGTAGAGTTATGACAGATACTTTTCAAGAAAAAAAAAAAAAAGAAGAAGAAAAAAGATAAATCACCACATCAGCAGCTTTGATCCAGATTTGACCTCATTAAATTGTTTAGCCAAGGTGGGAAGCCACCCAGATCCTGATATGATACGTTTTCCTAAACAATAGCCACATGACATGTAATGCCTTACCTTTGTGAAATCGTACCTCTGTTCTTTACCTTAACGGTTTATGTTTTATTTCACAAATATCGGACATCAGTCCGATACTGACTCAAATAGCTGCATCAGGTATCATGACACTATGGCCGATCCATTTGCTTAAATTCTTTGTTATCCTATTTTTATGTTAACGTGCTACATCATGCGTCAGCAGTGTGCCAGAAGACCCGTTTATTTTGCTCTGATGGATTTTACATTGATTAAATGTTTACATCTTGCTCTCATTTTACACAGTTGTATGGTGTTTCTGCTAAAATTTTAATTCCTGACCAATTCGTTGCTGAATTAAAAAGTTTACGCTTGAATTGTAATGCCTGTTAATACAAAGATTTAAGATTTCTTATGAAATTGCTGGTGTGCAATAATTTTTTATTTTAAAAATAAAAAAACTCTTGAGTAAATGTATAAATTCATTTGTTACATTTTGTTTCAGAAAGTCTGTAAAGCTGTTTTCAAGTCAAGCCTGATGTTACCGTGCACATAAAAGAATGATCCCAGTCTCCTCCACACACTGAGGCATACAGCATATTCATTAAACACTTGTATTGGATCAGTGCTCTGTATCGGCTGATACAAAAAGCCTAGGTATTGGAATCAGGACTGAAAAAGTTGGATCCCTAAGTGGATGTCCATCTAGCTCAAGGTTAGGGGTTAGATGAGTCTTGGGTTTATACAATCAGGTTTTTAGAAATGAAAACTGTAACAAGCTGAGAGGTTTTCCAACTCAGCCACAAATCAACAAAATGTGAGGTTGGATCTTGGGTGTGGCCAACAATGGCTATCTAAGCCCAGCTGTCCCAACAGTGAGGACAAGTGCAAAGCCGGGCCAGACTGGGGGCAGGGTGTGGCATGGTAGGGGTGCCATGGTGACGGAGCAGGCCTCGATAGAGAAAGGATGCTAAATGAAGCCATTGTCTGGCCCAAGTGAACCACACCGCACAAAGAATGGCACATTCAAACAGTCATACAGGCGTATTGTTGTGGCAGGCCAGCAGAGCGCTGCAGATTCACAGTTCATCCCACAGGATCCACTACACATCATATAGAGAGAGCTCGGTCCGAGAACATGAAGCTCTTACAAAAGCAGAACCAGCAAGAATGATACTGACATGGGGAACCTTTCCCCAACGATTCAGGCACATTTTTGTTCACTTCATAAAACAAAACACAACAAATAGCATATGAAGTTTAAGACGGACCACTTTCCTATTGTCCTTCACTGTGTATCGAGTAGAAGTGAAAAAATTAGTCAATCTACAATATGCAGCAACCATTTTATATTATTTACTCAACGGTGAGGGTCTGGAAATTTCAGTTAATCGAGGAAATCAAGAGATTAATCAAAATTAAGAATAGTTGTTAGATGGAGCCTTAATGTGGTGATTCCAATATATATTTTGAGATGCAGTTAAGTTTCTGGAAAATCTATTGAGAGACAGGAATTTCTGTTTTTTGCTAATCCAGTAAAATACCTGACAAATGAGGTACATCATCAAATTTAAAAATCATATGAAATTCCAACATCACCATAACGCAGTACAGTACTGCCCACAATGGCCTCATACATGCGGGAGATATTAAAGGTATGGAGATATCACAGTATAAATGGCATGGCAAAAATCATTAACACTAGACATATTTCAATTGTCTGACAGTATTTATATAATCTTATTGCCCTAACATTGGCGAGAGGGAGCACAGAATGGGAATTAAGGTGTGACACATGCAAGTCAAGTAACTACGGTATGTATACTAACTGGAATTGCCACCTTCTCAAACTATAACCATTCTTTAACCAACAGTAGCGATTGTCAAATGCTTAATTAAAGTAATTATAGACAGATAGATAACACATCCAATTCATGCCAACTGGTTAAACAGATTTTAACAGAGCATGTTTTACAGCAACAACATTATTTATATCCCTAAGAAGGGTCAGGATGCTGAAATGAAAGCTCATATAACAATTGTGAGCCCTAGGATGTACATTTTTTATTATTCTTACGGCAGTAATTATTACAAGGCTGTGGTTCAGCACCTGCCTCTTTACATTAATGTCACCACAACATCCAGAAATCCATGCTGACATATGGTGGTCTTAGGGGCTCAGCTGTGTCGCAGCCACTCCCAAATGACACCCACTATTGAAAAAATAATTAGTCTATACCTCCCCCCCGTTGTTGGTGCTGTCGTTTACTCTTTCATTCTGTAGTGTTTAATATGAGCCAACCAGGGAGGCTGCCCCCCCCCCCCCCGCTACACTGCCAGTCCTGTGAAACGTAACACTCAGCTCATTAACTCAGTTCCCCTGGAGAACCTAAGAAGTGTTTGTGCGTGCTGATGGACAGAAGAGAAGGTACATTACACTGCCACTGTTTATGGACTGGCAACTTTGATGATGCTCTGTGGAGCAAGAACTGAACAGAGGACCAGTTTTCATGCATCAGTTTATATGGATGATTTACACCTTACCATCTTATCTACCATCAAATACAGCTTCCTATATCCATCCACCCATATATTCTGATGTCTGTGGAACTACAGGAATAGTTCAGCTAAAATAAGTCGGATTTTATTCATTTTCCTGAACATGACTAAAGCTCAGCCTGCTGCCAGAGTTGATAATGGCCACCACTGAAAAACATAAGGACAGAGCAGCTTATTTCAAAAGATACAAGTGACCAAGTGTGTCCCGGTTGTCCACCAGCGGCAACTGAAACTGAGTCACAAAGCTGCAGTCAGTTTCACCAAGGACAGTTTTAGTTCATTTTTATTTCCTTCAGCAGCACAGAGCATGTTCGTGTCTGAAAACAAACAACCAGTGCCAACAAAAACAAGACAGTAGCTGCTGTAGCTGTAGGCTGCAGCTTGTACAGAGGAAGCGACACCATAATCTGTCACCTGCTGTTCTTATGGTTGCTAAATGTGACTGGCATAGCAGCTAACAGAAAGTAATAAGCAGAAATAATAAATACCCAGCACTAATAAAACAGGATCACAATATTTTTCATACGTCATGTATTGTGCACTGCACCGACTATTGTGTTTGTTCATCTGTCATGATAAGGACTCGAGGCTATCAACCAGGTAAACACCAGGCAAAGTATAATAATTGTTTTATCAAGCTATATAGAACCAAACATACAGGCTTGTACTGATATGTCTGTTATAAGTCAATATGAGCCAATAATGTTGGCTTATGGATATGTATAAGCCAGGCTCTGCAACTTGGGACAGCACTCAGTTACAACACAGACTAATCATCTGCAATGTGCACCTATTCAGAAAAACAAGACACGTAATTCAAATGTCAGGACCTGTCGATGCTGATCTGAATCAGCCAACTCCCTGTCTGAGCATTAACACTGTGGACAAAATAACAGCATGGCACATCATGTAAGGCTTCTCCCATGTTTATAGTGAAAACATGCCTGCAGATCACACCACAGCAGTAAGCCCTCTCACAAGGCAGCGGCCCATTACATGCACATACAGGCCCCTCAGTGATTTAGGGCATTTTAATTCTCGGGAATGCAAGCCTTTTCTGATAAGCACCTAACTGTGTATAGGCCAACCACTAGAACGATTATACTTGGATAATCTCTGTGTTGTGCTCTCTGACTGACCTGTACCTGTTCATGGCCTCACAAGTGAGTCACTCCACTTCTCAGCAAAGCAATACAATTGAATATTAACTCAGAACAGGTGAAGTATCATATGTCTGAAAGCTCCGCAGGCTGGTCTTTTTATCAAGAGCATTGTGGCAGTTAGGTCCTTTATGAGGGCCATGCAACTGTATGTGGTGAGGGTGTAGTGGGGTGAGAATGGTATGGTACTGGGGCATGAGAAGGGACGATGAACTCTGAACTGCAAAGGCAAGTAAAGGTGATCAAGCCTTTGTGGGTCAGGCAGATGCATTCGCCAGTATTGGTTTAAATAGCTATAGAAGTGGTCAGATTATACTACAGGTACTAAATCTAACAGTTATTTGCTGAAATTACCATTTGGCTCCCATTCCAACATTAACCCTATATCCATTCATATACATTAACAACACTGGCTTGTGCACCTTTACACATTGTGTAACATTTTAGTCTAAAGAACTAAGAATCTCAGAAACATAAAAATAGATATGACCTGGTACTGATTTACATAACACTCAGAGCATTTACACTCCTCTCATGTACAGCCTACACTGACTTTGAACTTTTTCTCAATTAGCTGGGGGACCACTGGGATTCTTTCAGGAGACCCTGGAGATCCCTGGACCCCAGCTCAGACATTTCTCCCCATAAGGGTTTCAGCTTTAGTGGAAGCCGCTGGCAGTGCGGTTCTCTTGTTGGACAAGTCGACTTCCCCCACAGACAGGGCTCACAAAACAAAAACAATTTGCAAAACAGATGCAAATGTCACCCGACTCCTGTCTGGACTAGGTTTAGGTCAGTTGAAGCTCTATGAAGAGGCTCGGGAGCTTAAAGAAAAGACAACTCGCCGCAGCTAACGTTAACGATGGCTGTAGTGTTGACTGGCCTCACCGGTACTGAGGTCACCACCAACACCGCAACCAAACGGCCCGGTGTGGCTACTCACGCGGGTATTGTTTCAACCGATATGGCAGAGGTTTTTCTGTAAAGACAAACTACTTACCTCGTCCCGTTGAACATTTCTTTGATTAACTGTGTCCACAACTTCATCAGGTAAAAGTGAGGCGACAGAGAGAACACTGAATCCAGACGACAGGCAGATGATTCAACCGACTGGTTGATCGGAGCAGCTCGTGATGTCATTGGTTTACTCGAGTAGTTAATGCGCATGCGCTATCCTTTGTTCATCCAGTGCTTCATGGATGTTGTAGTGTTCTTCACGGACACATTAGAAAAACCAGTTTAAAATTTCAACAGCATCTGACCCAAACAGAGCCTGAGTTTACTTTACATGCTTCCCAGATGTAAGTTATGTTTATCTTTCTGTTATGTATATTGAGCTATCTTACTTATTTGTGTTTATTTATTTATTTATTCTTCTGTTATGGATATCGTATTATAAAGTGATATTGTATTATAAATGTGCTTGTTTCAGATTCACAAACGTGAATTACAAACGAAGACTTTATGCTTTTCTTTGTGTTACAAATAGTAAAATAGATGTTTGGCCTTTGAACTGGTGTTTGGGCAAAACGGGATGTTTGAATATGTCACCTTGGGCTTGGAGAATCTTTCTTTTTCAATCTTTTTTACATTTTGTTGAACAAGTGATCAACTGATACTGAATATAATAGTTGCAACCCTCGTCCTCGTATTCAGAGCTGACTTAGTATAAAAAAGGGTGCCTGCGGCATGCTACTAAACCACAGGCTCTGAAAAAATATTACAGAAGCTAAGTTTTATCTGTGAGGCCAGTTTAGGCAGGAATACCCATAGGTTTTTCTAGTTCAAAGATAACATTTTTTTTCTGCGACATATTTATGAAGCAGGTATTATTTTTGTTCTGAGAGCCATTGGTTGTCAAATGTAACCATGACAACAACCAAAAAGGTACAGGATCATGTCTCCATCTAGTGGCTAAACAGGTATTAAGATTCAGGGGAATGTGCACCATGCTATAACTAATAGGTTCACTTACTATAGAGCCTTTCCGTGTTTTCAAAGACTGTAAAAACAAAAACAATGGGAATCTGGTGAGGTAAGCCATAGCTGAAATAAACTGACTGTTGTTTTTAAACTACAAACCGTAACCCATATTTCAAATAATTTCAATACTAGCAATATTAGCATTGCTTAGCCTTTGGACATTACAAGCATTATGAGCTTTATTAAACTTGATAGAATTATTTTTCTTGAACTTTTTTCATGTTCTCTAAATTGAAATCAGTCAAAAATATTTACAGGAGTATTTTGTTTATGTACATCCATGCTCAGTTTTCAATATATAAAAAAAAAGCAGGTTCATTCTCACATGACATGAAGCAACACGAGACTATGAGACTATCTAAATCTTTTCCAACTTTATGTGTTAGTTTATGGACGGAAGTAAATGATCCACACAGACAAATTATAATAAACTACTATTTCAAAATACCCCTGACATTTAATTTACAAAGACTGAGTTGTGAATATAAATATTCACATATTTGCATTTTGGCCATATTTTATAAATGTTTATACAATGTTTGCAATCATCCCCACATGTTTTTTTACATTTTGAAACTTTTGAAACTAATACAGGTTATATTGCAACACTAAGTGACTGATGTGTAATAAACAGGTGGGGTCCAACATAGCTGAGTCTTAACAAAATGCAGAGACCAAAAAAATGCAGAAAAATAAATTTACATTGTTTTTGTATAAAATACCGTTGTTGTTATTGTTGTTATTTTTTTTTCAGAATATGAAAGTGTCAAAGCAATAAGACAGGGAATAACCCAATGCATGGGTAATATATAAACCAGAAATATTGAGTTAATTTCACTCACTGGGTTGTGTCGAATAACAACGCAGCATTCTGAGTTAAATGGTAAAACCCCGTGGTGCGACACCTGCTGGTCATTTTATGTAATTACTGTTGCCATGCTTGCTGTCAGTTCTATACTTTTGATCTTTCTAAATATTGAGAACAGACTTTACTGTCCATTGCCTCTAACCACAGAATACCACCGGTGCAGTTCAGTGATGTGCTTAAGCTTGATAATTATTTATCTTAAAATCACACAAATTTCTCACAATCCACCTAAATCACTGACCATAGTGAAAGTGCCAGAGGTTAACATTAAGATGAAAGAGTGGCACATGATGACCTTATAAATCAGATTAAGAAACTTAATAAATGTCAGATTTTTTAAACATTTCTTCATGGAGGACAGCAAAGGTAAGCAGAAGTGCTTTTTTCCAATCTGAATGGTTTGTCCACAAGATGGTGCAAGAGACCATTAAGCGCAAACCACAGTGATGTTTCCCTCCCACTAGGACATGATTTATTTCTATAATGGATCCAATAAACAATGACTGAAACTGATTCAGAAACCCCAGTCTGAACTCACTGACACTGGCAGACCATTTAAAGAGAGACTCCAACCACAATTTGAAGCAGAGACTGGTAAATATAGGAAAATATAGACCTCAGGGATTAAGGTCTCTGTATTAGTGTTAATTCTATTAAAATGAAATAATCATAGATGTTGTACCTCATCTTGGACAAACAGAGTTCAATGGGTGACACAAAGAGCATTCAGGGGTTGCAAGTAGGACAAACTTGTGTTGCAAGTTACAGAACAGAAAAGAAAAAGTGTATAAACCAATCCAGCATGTGCTTTGTTCAAACATTTAAGTCAATGTCACAATTTAAATTAAATTTAAGATAGCATTGAAATGCTTCCTTTTAGAGCATGAATATTTGACTACTTTCTTATTTTTAATAGCTATTTGTTTTCCCTCAGAGATTATTTCCTGTTTTGCAACCCTTCAGTGCCAACCAACAATGACGGGAAGGATCTTACTTGCTGTCTAGACGAGTGTCTAACACTCTCAGACATGGCTGTCTGCTCAGTCTCCTTTGCTCACACTGTAAGTGTTAATTGTTAACAAACTGTTGCTGATGCTTAGAAACATTAACTGTGTCATTTTTCACAAACATTATGACATACTTTGTAACTTTATTGTCATTACTTCTGTGGATCCTTATATTCCCATTATTAAAGTGATCAGTAATGTTATCACTACAGTCATACAAAAAAGAAAAAAGTATTCACAGTGATGTGGTGACAGATACTTTAATGGTCACCTCAGTAATTTGTCATCCATCTCGCAACTTATTGTAGTTTCCATTTATCTTCAAGGGTAAACAGAAGTGGATTAGGTTGAAGGTGTGAAAATGAAAGACAACCTTGAATAGCTCCAACAGAAACCCTGGAGTATGGCAGAGACAAATTCAACTCTGGGCAGAAAGGTGCTCTGTCGTGTTGCTGTTCATTTTCTCTATTGCTTAATTGGATAAAGGGACTCATTGGACCTCTGCAGTGACCCTTATAACAATGGAGGTGCAATAACATCCATCAGCACTGGCAAAACAGCTCTTGCACTGCACTTACACACACAGCCAGTCTGCGCTGCCGCATGGTCTGAGGCTGATTTTGGTGCAATGTAGATGGTCGTGTTTCCATCGCTCTTCGAGTGCAGATTAAACAAACAGGTTACAGGGTGTTCATCAAAAACATTTAGAGGTGTTAGTAGGTAGTAGTAGGATTTTTTAACTTTTGGACAGAGCCAGGCTAGCTGTTTCCCTCTGCTTCCAGTCATTATGCTAAGCTAGGCTAACCATATGCTGGCTCTAGCTCCATAGAAACATAAGGTTGATGTAAGTATTCTTATCATCTCTGTGAGCAAGCAAGTATCTCCTAGAATATTCAACTATTACTTTACTACGAATGAAAATATAAAACTAAAGGTACACTGTGGAGTTTTTGACCACTAGTGGCGCTGCAGATCAAGTCATGAGGATGTCCCTGTACTGTGTGTATCTGTGTCTGTACAGTCTCTGAATCTGTGCTGTGAGACTATAGTATACTTTCATTCAGTGTAGTTTGGCAATAAAGTTGTATGATTATATGTTGAAGCAGTAACATTTGGCAGATCCATCGTACATCCAACGAGAAAAGCAAAAGTAAACATCATCTGAATGCCCTGATAAATGACCTCTTCAAAGACCATTTCTCATTGTGTATGCTTTGTCACTGGCAGCATTAATATTACATTATTAGAAACATAAGTGACTCTCTGTACCTTTGTTTAAAGACATGTTTTACTGTTTTATTGTTTGAAATGTTCCAGGTGACATGAAGGCTACTGCATTTGCATGGACATTTTCCTAACATACAAAGATAAGAGTGCAGTCTGAACAACAGTTCTGAGACATTTTGTCTAAATTGCACCTGCATTCAGTCGCCATCTGTACTGGGTATATGCGACCGCAAATCTGCTCTCATGTGGCTGGCATTGGTCTCCCTCTTCACCTACACAGAGTATTGTGGTAACTCTACTTCCCTTTTCTTTGAAATGTTGTCATACACTTAGAGGCGTCAGTTGTGTATCAGCTGATAAACTTCCACGAATTCTTCAACTGCATGTTCTGTGTTGACAATGGTTCTGCCACTGAGGCCTCTTGTCTCCTCCTAACCCAGCGACACAGTGAAGTACTCTGAAACATGTCCACCATCAAGGAAAGTAATACCCCTTTAGTGTTAAGTTACAGTTTGGATAAGTCAAGATCCTGCCTTGAGGCTGGAAAGGGGCAAAAGAAAGGATGGAAATGTAGAGGGTTGCAGGCAAAGAAGCTTTTACAAAGACACACACAGGAAGATAATTCATTGCACCTGCTCTGACAATGTCCAGAAACCTTATACCGGCTTTTTTCTGGACAAGATGACACCTGCATGAATGAAGCTGCTGCAGCTGGGTGTCAGCACACCATCACACTTTCATACTGCACACACTTATACGCACAGAAAGGAAGATTTGCATGCATATGGAGCCACACAGTGCAACAGCTGCTCAGATTTTGTGCACAAACAGACAGACAGTCAGACAGAAGTGATGTCAAAAGAGCTTCAGTGGAATTTTAGGTTTGCTGCAAAGACAAAAACACCACATGATCACTTAAAAGTGCAATCAAAGCTTGTTTGCAGACAAGTGTGCAACAATTTAATCTTATTTGAATTTGCACTTTCTGTTTCATGCAGTGTGTCAAGAAATCCAGGGAGGTTGACTGAGGTCAACACAAGACCCAGAAGTTGAAGGGTTAATTCAGTTTTGATTCACGACATTTGAGTGGTGAAGCTTTTACTCATTAGTTTGGCAAGGAAGCGAAGGCCCATTAAGATTTACAGCTGGCTAATCACAGTTGCCAAGCCTGCTGGAGGTTCAGTGGAGGGACTTGGTGTCTCACTGCAGGCTCACTAGCACTGAGTCTGGATGAGTCAGGACTACACAGCTGGAAACATTTTCAAATATCCATCGTTGTGTTGTGTAGGAGTGCAGGTCAAGGCTCGATTTTGTGTTTAACAGCATATGTAGAGAATTATACAACTTAGAAAGTTGTCCACATATCAAACTCCACTTTAATGAACTTTGTGAACTTTGCACTGCAGTTTGTAATACATGAACTGCTGTTATAGTGGTCTTTCCAGCATGTAAGTTGTCTCATTACAACACTACATTTATTATTAATTGGCCCTCAGGAGAGCAGCATCATTTATGAATACTGAATGTTTTGTTTCTGTCTTTATCAACCTACCTTTTATGTTTTTTTTTTTTTACACTCACCAACCACCCACACAGACTGGGTATGTTTTGGTAGCTTCTTCAAGAGATATGAGCTGGTTGTTGAGCATATATCCACACTGTCATTATTATCTGAATGCAGAGAATAAGTGTTTTTTTTGGCTCATATGAGGACGTCCGTCAAATTTAATATCATGCACAGATGTGTTTCTTAAGAACAAAGATGGTTTTCACTTGAAAAAAATTGTTCAACATTTTGGGAAACTACAGCAAAAGCCAACTAGTTCAGCTTAGCTTTAGCTTAAGACTGCTAACGGGGAGTCTAGCTTTGTCCAAAGATAACAAAATCCACCTATTAGCACCTCTAAAGATCACTTTTTCTGTACAAAATCCAAAATGTAACAACAACATGTTGTGTTTTTTACAGGGGGTCATGTGGATGTTAAAACTTTTAGCTGCCCCCCCCCCCCTTTCCAGTCTTCATGCTAGACTAAGCTAACCACCTCCTACCTAACTATCGGCAAAGTAGCATATTCCCCAAAATGTTGACCCATTCCTTTAAGCTACCTGACTATTTACACAGTGAGCTCTCAGTTATCAAGTAGCAAATGCAGCCTTCTGGTTTTCTGATTTTTACTCACTTTTCCACACAAAATCTGCGGTTTTCTTTTTATTGCTTGGCCCGTGTTGACGCAGCAGGCCCTGTAAAAATGTGTTACACCACCGTTTTTGGAGAGATTATGTGTCATGGATCAACACTTTTATTTGTGGAAGAAGATGCAAGCAAACTAATGACAAATCCATCTGACAGAAGGCTGTTAGGTATTAGATAATTTGCAATGCAACAGCTCTAACAATGCATTTGCTTAATATTAAAAATAAAGAGGTATGGAAGAATCAGTAATCAGAAGTGCAAAGTGGGGGAGCACAACAGTAAGTAAACATCATGGATACCACTGACAAATATAAATGTAGTGGTTAAACTACAAACCAGAATATGTCCTGTAAAAGAAAACATCAGGTGCATCTGTTTATCTGTTTATATGGAAAATGTGGTCTGAAAATTCTGGTAATTTGAAGTTGCCTGATGAGAACTAACAGGAAACCAGATACTGATAATACCACATTTTTACATATGTTTTCCTTCTACTGGCTGCTCCTGCTAAGTGAAGGTGCTTACAGTTACAGTTCATACTATGAATCTTTTGATAATGACGTGTCATTGTGGTTGATGACAGCAGTACTGTCAAGGCAGAGGTTAAAATGATGAAAACATATTCAAAGTACAAGATCCTTTCTGACCTAGACGTGTTGAAAATGGAGGCGTCCTCTGGGTTATAGCTGACCATGTGGTTTTCTCAGTTTTTATTGCCTCTCTAAGAATATAAAACAGTTGTTCAGAATTTGCTGCATTTGGATCTCTGCATGGTGTTGATGCCCTTCTTTCAATTGATGATTACTTTTTGCATTTGTAAAGAACTTTGGGATCTTTTTTTGACCAATATGACCTTGTCATCACATGACTGAGGACATGTACACACATCGCAAATGTATCAAAAATTGTAATTTTGTGCAGAAGAACTCCAGATGGAGCATCTGATATGTTAAAACATTAAAAGTGCATTAATTTTCCACATGTTTTTCTCTCTGGGACATGCTTTGACCCCAGTCTCAAGACCACAAGCCTTACTTGTGCAGTTATTTGTGCATTTGTTGAGATTTTTCTTCTCGGCCTGAATCAATGGCAATGACAGGTTTCGTTTGCAGCTACTCTGGACACTTTCAGCTGAAGCCTGTTAAAAATCTTCACATCTTGGCATGCCTCACCGAGTCGTGTAACAACCTCAACTGATTGCATTTGCAGCTGGTTGGCTTCAACAAGTGCATTTTCCCATTTGAATAGACAACACATGTGGACTCTCTTTGTTTGCAAAGAGGTTCAGCCCCTGATTTTTCCCTCTACTAAAGCTTTCAATAACAATTTTATTCCTCTAAGGGCCTGGCATCTGCTCTTATGGTCCTAGACTTATAGAATTACACAAAATAAGAGTCTGAAATAACACTTCAGATAATATATTCTCATAACATCATCATCTAATATAGCTATCAACATTTTCAAAGAAAAGTTGTATTTTCTCAGTAAACATTCAACCTTCTTGAACAAAGCATTTCTCCCCCCTCCTACATTATGAAGCACATCACGTTCAGGCTATTTTAACTAATAATCTTCTTATGAACAGAGAATGAGGGAGATAATACACACCATTGTGAAAATGAATCTTGGTGAAGGGGGTTACTGATTATGTGGTGGAGCAAGCTGTGTGCCTGTTTGGCTTTAATTAGAGTATTAGCAGGATGCCGAGCCGTGCTTTTCATCAGTGGACCAAAGGAGGGAGAAGTTTCACAATGAGATACCCTGCAGAGCTAGTTTATCACTGATGCTGATGAGACTAATCTCCTTCATGAAGGTTCAGATATGATGTTGAGTGAAAGTCGTATAATAATTAACATGTTGCTTTTGAATATCTTTATTAAGCTGTAAGATAGATAATTATTTCATGGTTCATGGTTAAGGGTATGTGGTCTGTTCATTGTTGACTGTTCATTTAGGCTCCTGGCTGTCATCAGAGTTCAACATGACCCTTGTTTCTGCTTTTTGCAAAAGATTCATCATAATTATTATTATTTACTTTCTGCTGAAAAAGCTTCTGTCAGGTTTATTATTTCCTGTAATTTATTTATCGTTTGCAGCTGATCTTCAGCATCCTGACTTGTAACACTCCGGTTCTTGCCTATATGGGAGATGCACCTACACCCACGTAGAGGACTTTTCCCTGCAACAGGAAATATTCATTTAGACAGGTCGTGGGTGTGAAGTTTCTCACTGTGAGTGACTCACTATGAACACAGAGACGTTTCCTCAAACGTCCATGACCACTATACTGGTTGCTACTAGTGTTCTTACACACACACACACACACACACACACACACACACACACACACACACGCACAGCATATAGCATCATTCTTGTAGAAAAAGCCACAACTAGATATTACGTTTTTTTTTCTTCCCCTAATCCTTTCCAAATCCCCCCCAAAAAAAGTTCAGTCTGATAACCAGCTTTTCTACATTTTTCATGTCAAGTGTTACTTGCCTAAATATTACAGTCTATTATGTATAATTTCTTTTAACAACATGATTTACTATAGACGATTGTAATCCATTCACCCATGAAGCCTAATGAACCATTCTGCTCCAGAAATACACATATAATCACATATGGATTTCAGACCACAGCAATCATGCGTTCATGCGTTCAAAATCATTTGTGGGTTCAGTAAGTGACCTGTTGCTTTTTAAACATTAAATTGGTCATTATCTCTACTTGGTGACCTCTATCAAAGTGTCACATGTTAACATGTGGTAAAGCTGTTTAGTCACTGTCAAATAATACTTTACTAAATTCACGTGTCTAGATTGATACCTGTGTGGATCGATACCTTAAGTATCATAACTAATTACAGCGGTGCTAGAGGTCGGCCAACAATGAAAAGTAACTCTGGGCCATGATAAGCTGCTTGCACAGCCGACCTATGAGCTCATTTTTTTACAGGAAAAGATTCACTTCATAAATCATGACATATCTCTCCCCTACAAAATAAAAAAAAGTATTAGTATCAATATCTGTGACTCTGGCCCTGGTATTACTTGGTATTGGATTAGAACTACATTTCTGTCTATTGTAGATGTTCAGCCCAGAACCCATCCCACTGAGGCTTTTAACAGACTGGCCACAAATGATGGTAAATACACATGATGGTGGAGGAAAGGCGCAGATGATACAGTTAAAACTGGTGAAACTGGGAGAAGCATTTGATGAGTTGTATGTGTTCAGTATGCAATAAATATAAATAAATCAATAAATATAGCCTTACAGTAGTGGTTTAACAGTTATTGTCTTTTGCCTTACCATAAGTCTGTGGGCAGTACACACCGGCTGATGGAAGGATGCTGGGAGGAGGCTGAGTATTAGTGCTGTATTCTGTTGGAGAAGTGGTTGTGATGAAAATACATTCAGTTGTTTCAGCAAATACTTTTACCCAAACAGCAATTAGAAGAGGTCTGGACTTTCCCGCGTCTAATACCAGAGAGTTTAAGCTGATTTGGAATCCCACAGATGTCGTGGACTGTCCAAACAACAAGTTTGTTAAAATGGTCATTTCGCAGTCATTGCCTCCAGGTTTGAACTGTGACCTCCTCCTCTCAAGTCATCTATCAGCACCATCATTAACACAGCTCCACCCCTGCACTGCCCCGACTTTCTGTTAACAAAGGTTGGAGAAATAATTGTTTATGGTTATTTATTCAAAATTGAGCTTATGTTGTTAAAAAAAACAGAAATGAAAACCTTGGTGCCTTATTTGTTGCATGCCGTTCTCACAGTATTATAATTCTCCATTCCTCCAACGGGCAGCTGTTAAAGTAGAAAATGAAACTCTGGAGGGTAGAACAAAAAGAAATTAAACATAACTTTTCAGTCTCTCATTTAAGCCTGTCTTTCAGCACTTTCATTGCCCTTGCACCCCCAAAAGCCTGTAGCTATAATTATCTATCTAGTGCACTGTGAATGGGGAGCAGCCTTAGGTTTCCAGATTAATTACCTTTGCGTGAACTTCACTGCTGGTGTTACTGCATGAATAAAGCTGTCGGACACACTACACCTGACGGCTGGGAGAGGGGAGGCTCACACTGTGGAGTTGGACTTATCTCAGAGGGTTAGACAAGCCTTGAGAGATTACGGGTGCTAAATGACGAGTAGCAGAGTCTGATGACAAAGAAGTTTGTCTTTTTTCCACATGATACAACGTCACACAGAAAAAACTGTTCGATGATTTCATAACTTGCTGTTTAGTTGGATTTCTAATTAGATTATATTGATGTTGACTTCCTGAAGAATGTCATGTTTATGAATTTGAATCATTTCTAATCACAGAATAACAGCTCTTTGCTGTGGATCCCTTATATATTTAATGATATATTTAATAAAATAATTAATTAGCAACCATGAATTGACAGTTAACATTGCCCTTTATAACTTTTGAGCTCTTGCCTATTTTAGATCATCTCTGACATTCTCTCTAATCTTGTTACTTCTAAACAACAGGAGCTGACATATAGGGCCGTGCATTATGTCCATAATGTCGCCCTTCTTCCTTCATCCTGGTCTCGTGTTTAGAAAGAAATCCCCCCAGGGACGGTCCCAGGATTTAAGGGACTTTAAGCGGGGAAATTCCTTCATTAGCTTGTCACAAGTAATTCAAGCATAAATCATGAGTGAATACCTGCTGGCTGAACAAGGATAACAAGACTATTAAAAGCCCATTAATATATAAAGGAAGTAATTTGATTTTGTGAATCCTAAAATCTCCCTACCATCTTAAGCCACATCACACCATGAAAAAAAAATCCTTCATCAGTCCACCAATCAGCAGCCAGAAAAAAATCATGAATGTGCTGTAAATGTGCCTAAACAATCAATCACTGAACCCCATTGCTTGTCCAGATTCCTACTTCTTTCTTGTTTTTACTCTAAAGCATTTAACTTTACAATTCAATTTCACATTTTCATAGCAGTGAGTTTCCTCCAGCGTTTGGATCCTCTCTGAGGTAGATTCAGATGCATACTGATTGAACTTGACTGACATCATGAATCATCTAGGTCATCTGGTGACCTTCCTACTACATTTTAACTGCACATTTATGTCCAACGATCCGTAATAATACTGTGTGTTTAAATTCAAAGTTCAAAAGTACAGAATATTTCTGGCTAAATCTGTTGCATTTAGTGCAGTACACGGCCTGTACATGAACTGCATACAAGGTTAATAGCTCAACAGCTGCTTATTTTGTATTAATCTCTGCTATTGAATCAGTTCAGTTTGAAGATTCTGTGTTAAAGATGAGTTTGTACCAGAACTGAACACTTCTAACTACATGCTGTGTTTTTCTAACAGTAAACAAGGTTATTGTTCTCTCTGCTAACGCAAATAGAAAAAACTTACTACCCGTGTAGTTATGACAGGATTTGACGTGATACATGTAAACTTTGTGTAAAGGTTACAGCGTTTGCTAGTTTTGTAAAATACTGGCGTGACTCAATGAAACAGTGTCGGCAACACAAGTGAAAGGAGCAACATAGTTTTTACAGATAGGCTATGTGGATTTGAATTAAATTATTTTGAACAAATTACTTTTTAGTTCAAATTTGTTGTTGATTTTTTTTTTTTTGTTGAAAAAGTGACAGACCAGCTGGGGACTGAATAAACAGTGACCTGAGAGACAGAAAGAGCAGGTCCCAAATTTCTGAATTTTAAAAGCTATTATGCCTTAAAAATGATTCAGTTCCTGATGTTTCTTCCTGCCATTTAGTTTTGTCTTGCACATCAACTGCTGGCTACAACAACGCACATTAAGGACTCAACTATAACATCCATAAAGAGTTACTGCATTCGTGAAATTCATTATGTGAAAAAAAGATGCCAAACCATCTCTTTAAGTTAATGCCATGATTAAAATTGGAAAATTGTGCTTTTGTTACTACTTGTCAGGATTCCTGAGTTTATATGTGCATGTACGTGCTTGTGAGTCTTTATGAGCGCCCTCGTATGTAGAGTACATGTGTGTGTGTCTGTGCATGTGGGCATTATCCTTTGTGTTACTGATGTGAGTTGAAAGTTCAGCTTGAATGCAGTGTGAGAACGCTTCGGGCTGTTCTCTGGGGAATCTAACAACCATCAGGGGTCACGGCTCTGTCTAATGCTGTGACATATTAGCAGGTAATTACAGACCACTCTGCAGCTGTACGAAACATGCCTATGCATGCAGACACACAAACACAAGTGCATTCATCATATACCCATGAATACTGTTGCTACATTGTGGAACAAACATTTTATACATGAATGTGCTCTGATCGAAAAATGTGTCAAATCACAATGTGTGTACATTTTTGTTGTTTAAATGAGACACATTATTTGTGGTGCACATGTCTCAGATGGGAAAGGTAAGAGGAGAAGTCTTGTTGGATATTGCCTTCAAGTTGCACATTCAGTTCTTATCATAATTGGCTTCATCTGCCAAACCAGCATGGGATAACTCACTGCACCATGTGACCATATTTTGTGTGCTGTGTTGGTTTTCTCTGTCTGTGACTATTTTAAAAACAGTATGAAATTCAGAGGAAGAAGTTATTAAAGAGAAGCTTATGGCAAGCAATGTAACAGGGATCAATGGATCTGTTGATCCAGTTTAAGATAAAAACAATCTACACTAAATGTTATGGGATGAATGAGCAACTGTCAGTTTTTATAATATGCTTGAAACAGCGTTTTTCAATCACATCAGTCACATCTACATTGTTGAAAAAAACCCAAACATTTCTCTTCTCTCTTTATCCACACATACACACAGTGTCTCTATCAACATACTGTAGATCCATGATGCAGACAAAAGTGAGTCAGAGGAGTCATAGGAAGTCATCACCTCGATCCGGGCCCAGTCTGGGAACAACACAATCAGAGAACTCATTGTATGTCTCTTTCCTACAGAGGAAACAACTGTCAGTGGTTATTCACTGTATTTTAACCTCATCTATCAACACCGTGCCACGGGGCAATAACAAACGAGGGTAGGATGACTAACAATGGCATTGAAAGCAGATTCACATCTGCACCGCTTCCTACCTGAACTTTATTGTGGTGGAAGTATAAAAGACAGCACTGTCATAGAGCGATGACCCCGCCGCATGCTGGGATACGCTCCAACACACTCTGTGACCCTGAACAGGATGTGCATGTATGAAAAATGGATGAACAGATGACAACTAAGCTGAACTTAAAATTGGATTCTTATATTGGAACAGAAAAAAATATAATGTCCATGAGTTTTGAAGCTAATAGTTTGAAAACATAGGTTAGTTTGAGACAGTTCTCCATACCATCACTGAACTGAGAAAGATTTGGAGAGATTAGAGCTTGACTGACAAAATACCTGATCTCTTGCCAATTCATTTATTCTGTCAATCAATTCATTTCATCATATGAACACATGTTGGGAAGAATTAATGGAGAGGGGGGGAAAAACGAATAGATGGGTTGAATTTTGGTTACATGTTGAACTGAAATTACAATAGAATGTAAATACATGTTTCATGGTTATTTTATGTTAAGGGCCATCCTTCGATTTGGGTAAATGCTCCGCACCGTGACTGCTCGATCAAGAGAGAAGGCAGCAGGAGTCTGATGCAAAGGGCCAGAGGAGAAAGGCTACAGAGAATTACCCGGAGCAAGTGAGACAGAAAAGGAAACCATCCAAGAGGTTTTCTGGAAGCCTGGCCAGAGGCGCAGACAGCTGTACAGAAGAGACTGTGGGCAAGTCTGGCAGTTGGATGTCTCAGTACTCACAGTTGTTCTGTGTGGTCATGTTCAGTTGAATGTAAATAAATTAATTTCCTTTGCAAGTACTTCTGGGACTGGGACTGAAATAGGTGATTCATAATGGGCGTTTGTAGTGTTATTAAAATGTTTTTTAAAAAGACTCAAATGTAATTTGGTGAAACCTGCAGGAACACAGCATCAAACGGATTCTTGTTGATTGAAAGTGGAGGTAGTGGTTGCTAGGAACAGCTGAATCATCATTAACATCAATATTTTGATATTAACAATGGATTGAGTTACTATATGTAATAGTGTTGCTTGTATTGACGGTATTGACAAATCCACAGAAAGAATGATCTCCCAACTCTGCAGCTCCGCTCAGTGCTGAGGAGCATTTTTAGCATCTTTCAGCTCAGTGTTTCAGTTTTTTGTTTCCAAGCATCATTTTGTTTCTGTGTCACTAGTGTTAACCCTGTTTCCAGCTGCAGCGGGAAGCTGTTGTCCGTCAAAAAGGTTCGATAAACGCTACCTGGCCAATCCCAAACAGTAGACAGACAACGTAAGCAACAAACTGGTGAATATTTAACAGCTAAAGAGCCAGGAGAACAAAATTAGAGCTAATAGGTGAAATATATGAATACTTTATGTCGGGACGCCATGATACACGACTCCAAATGAATGCTAATGTTGTGCCACAGGTGCTGGATGTGTTAATAAGCAACTGTTTGCTAACACATTCACCATATCAACTTATAAGGGGGTGACATGTCAGCATTGTGTTTACAGCTTGTTCCACTATCCTCTTAAATGGACAAAACATTAATTAATCCTGCTTTAGTGTTCTTCACATCACCTGATTTATGCCATAATAACTATTTCTATAAGTTGATTTACAATAACATGCGTAGCTGTGATAATGTTCCTGGTACAGGAAGAAGATGTCCCCATTCTTAAATTTGATTAGTTCTTTTTCCAACTTGCGAAACAGATGTGAATGAACACATGCAGCAGACCCATTTCAATTGCTGAAAAAATGTGATATGCAGGCAGTGATTTGGTGGTCTTCAACACGGCTATATTACTGCTGGAATGAACTGCAACACAACTTGAGTTAGGAGTTAGAGACATTAATTCCTCTGAAGGACTTTAAGCTTGACTTATTAATATTTTGTGACTGATTTGTCTCATGAAATAAGGAAAAGGTGTAAAAAGCCAAATTAATGAAGAGTGCCAAAAAAGTCAAATTAATAAAGAGTGTATTGATAAAAAAGTGTATTTCCCTGTACCCACTACATGAACTGTATACTCCCAATGGACATTTGCTTTGCTCTCTATATGAAAAAAAACAAGGGTGTCAGATTTTTCCCTAGTTTGAATATCTCTCTGACATTTCCTTTGTCAATAAGCAATAAAGTCAGCGGATCTTTTCTCCCTTTCATACTGAAGTTAATTTGAACATTAGCACTGAGGCTTTTTATCCAGCCACAAAATATGTCACTGGAGTGGAAAAAAAAGAGCCTGCGGTGTAAATCCGCCCTGACAGGACTGCTGAGATAGCTCTGCGTCCACGGCAACGCTCAGAGAACTGCCTGCCTCACCGTCCACACGGCAACAAAGCTCACACAGTGGGCCTCAACCAATCAGGACGCTCCAAAGGTGACAGGCCCGGGCCAGGTCTTCCTTTGCTCTCTGTCGCTATGGCTGCTGCGGTTTTTGTTTTCCTGAGAGAAAAACCTGGAGATAGACGGAGAGACTGAGTGACAGAGAGATGGAGAGAGAGAAAAACATTTCTCCCACAACTGTAAAGCTCCAGTAGGGTAAAGATTCAATATAATACACTCATACTTTGAATATACACATGCACAGATAAATCTGTATTCAACTGTATTGGCTCTGTTGCAGTGCATGAATTTGAAAGTTACATTTAAGGATGACATGTGAGTAGGTGTGATTTTCTGTGGGTGGCACATTTCTATTGAGTTTGCACCTTTCTCATTTTGCGGTGTGCACATGCATATTTTTTTTATATCTTTGCATGTGTGTGTATGTCTGCCTGTCTGCATTTGTCTAGACATTAGTACCACACGTAAGTATTTTTGTATATACTAATTCCACTGTGTATCATTATCAAGGTGGTTTGCTAATGTGCTGGTATACACACATGAGATCAACCTCATAGGGTTTGCACACTGTCCTGCAAGCACTGATTCACATTAGGAGCTGCAAACTTTCTAGAGCTACCATCTTTGACAATGACTGTAGAAGTTGCAAATCAGTGAATTAATACTAACTTTAAAGTTGGAGACAGTCATATCTGCATCTTAAACTCACTCACATAATTTATTTCCTATAACCAACCAATTATGAGCTACTGCACATGCATTTTTAGCCATTTTTACTGCACTAGATCCTTTGGTGGTGCACATACAGGGATCTTTCAGATTCAAACAGTGCTGTGCTGGTGTATTTTCATAACGATTTCTTTTTTTTTTTTGCAAGAGGCACTGAAATATTTCTTAAAAGAAAAGGTGATTGTGTTTTTGTGAACTCCCTAAGAGAAATAAGAGCAGTAAAAGCATCCATGCATGAAGCTCACTACTTTAAAACCTCCACTTGTGCTGTTTTTGAGGGCCTGGTCTCTGTTTGGATTTCATACTAATTGTTCACCAAGTACTTCTCCTCGGTGTGCTGCTGATGTAGATAAGGTCTGTGAGCAGAGAAATATCTTTGGAAAGAGACAGCCAGTCACAATGTATTTATTGTGTGTGTATCCTGAGGTGACCTCTATTCTCTCTCGGTGAGTGTATTATTGCTGGAGCCTGTTGGAGTCCATCTGGGTGCTTGGATATGGTCGCATCGATCCATGCCAAGAACAATACTCCTTCCTCTTGCGGCATGGCTATTCTGCTGGCACCACTTCACTACTTCACTCTCACTTTGAGTTCTGGCACCGCACCCTGACCAATTAAGGGATACAGTCAACAAAATCTACAGCCACTTCAGAGTGATAACCTTTGGTTCTAATAATTAAACATTTTTATTCCTTTGTTTGGTTCAGCTGGATCCACCGAGAGAAGTGGTTTTAATGAAGCCATTTAGATAGTTAGTTGTAAAACGTATAAAACTTACGCAAATTCTCACCTTTTTCTTGCCAGAGCCGACTCGTTGACTCATCATCATTCGTGAATGGATCTGACGGAACAAAAAGTGTGAGAAATACTTTTTCCTGCCACAAAAGGATTATCAAACGTGTCAGGAGTGGAAGCAGGCAGGAGTGTGACACTGAAAACGCAGGTCAGGTGGTGGATGAGTGCAGGCATCTGCCTTTAAGCTCAGAGGATCAAAGGAAGCAAAACCTGCCTTAACCTTAACCTTCTGTAAAGCTGATTTAGTTGCTTTACCAATTAGTTCACCTTTTCATCTAACAAACCAACCACTGGATGTCCAATTGACCGTTCGCTAAACTCCTCCCCTGCACAACGATTGTCCAATCATAGCTTAGCAACGGTGAGGCCTTTCAAGCTTTGAAGTTCCCCACATGTTGAAGTGATGTGCACGGGGCTGTGGTAATTTAAGCCTCTACAAACTACAAACAAATGCGCCTTAGTGTAAGGAATGGACTGAAAGGTGTGTTCTAACGTAAGCTGGAAACACCTGAACTTAATACTTACTGTGGTAACAGAGTGTTAATCCATTCAGCAAGCACATCAACCATGCAGTATTTCTTCACAGTGTGGATGCTGGTCCTGCATGTTGTATATCAGAATAACCCCAGCAGCGTTAGCCAAGATTGTGTAATGTTTGCCAAACTCATGCGTCCGTCTTCATCCTACGCCTTGTCTCTTGTAGCATTAAAAGTGAAAATGTAATGTTTGAAAATATAAGTATATAAGTATGTCACAGTCTGACCTAACATTTATTCTTATCATACTTACATTTACATTTTATATAACATTCACTCATTTGGCAGACGCTTTTATCCAAAGCAAGAGAGGGACAACACTAAATCTTTAGTGCAGTAGGTGTAAGTAAGTACTACATCTATTCAATAAGTGCAAGGAGATCAGGTAAAGGAGTGCACAGAAAGTGCACAGCAAGTGCTAGTTAGGCATGTTAGGGTGTAAGAGGGTTTAAGAGAAGAGGTGCGATGAGTCCTCAAGAGATTCTTGAAGATAGAGAGGGACACCCCTGCTCCGATAGCATTCGGTAGCTTGTTCCGCAGAACAATATGATAACCTTATGTGCAGGGATGGCAATGGTCTGATGATGTTGCTTGGAGGAACGCAGTGGAGAAGGTGCATAAGCCTGGATGACTGATGATGAGTTCAAATAGATGGGTGCAGACACAGAAGTCACTCTGAAGGCAAGCGTTAGTGCCTTGAATCTGATCCAGGCGGCCATGGGTAGCCAGTGTAGGTCGAGGAGTAGCAGAGTGACACGTGCTCTTTCACTGTGCACGAAGTAAAGGCCGCCAGAAGAGCATTGCAGTAAACGAGGTTAGAGATAACCATGGCCTGCACCAGGAGCTCAAGTAAGGCCTGATTCTTATGACGCATGGTACCAATAGGACTAACTTGTTCTACAGTGTAACACAAGAACACGAGGCGGTTTTCTTTATTTTCAACTGACTTATTGGGACATGTGGCTTTCGCCTTTCAGCTCAATAAAATGTACTGTGTGTAGCCATCAAGTGTGTATTTAAGAGCCATTTTTACAGGATTCTCATTTAAAAACAAGTAATTAAAAACTCAGCAGTGGATAGCGTTATTACCAGCAAGAAATGAGAGGCTTTTTTTATCTACCTCTGCGTGAAATCAAGGACCTATTGTCTGAAAAATTACAGCTAATTACAATGGTAAATGTGCCATCTTTGAACCACACATTGACGGACGGAAAGCTCGACAGGCTCAACAGTCAATTCACACTATAGTAACATTATCTGCTCACAGTGGAGGAAGGTACCGTGTACACCTCACTCTGTAATGCTGTCTCACAAATTCTGCAGCGTGTTGGACAGTCCATATACATGCTGAGACATGCACAGCCACACAAAGCCGACCACACAATAGACTACTTCCCTTTAATTGAGTGATCTCACACGCAGAAACTTTCAGCCAATGAGAAATGTCCCACACCATCATGTTTACAAGTTTTGGTTAACGTTTCTTAAAATTTCTCTGGTGTTCCTTTAAGTCACATGTCACTTGCTGAGACATAAACAATTCACTTGAAAAGTGTGGTGGGCTGCGTTCACCCAAAATCAGGTTGGAAACAGACATCTCAAACCCACCATCCAAGTTCAGACAGTGTGGGTGACGTGTGAAATGTTGTTTGAAACCACGTCAGCTGTCCTCTTGTGAACCACAGCAAAGACTACACTCAACATCAAATAGAAGCTGCACAATTGCCACTTTCTGCATGGCACAATTTTGTATCATTTATCCAACGTTTTTGATCATTTATAATTCATACTTTATTACAAGTGTTCATCAAAAATAGCATAATGCCTTGTGAAATAACACATAATTGTGCACTGACATTAAAGAGTTCAGGAAGCCTTTGTCTCAACAAGCTCACTGAGAACTAATTCAACTGTGTGTGTGGTGCCAGCCACGTTAATACAAAACAATACCTTTTCTTTTTCGCCTTTCCTGTTTTAAAAAGGTGGCAAACTTTCCCTTCAGTCAGTGGAGACATGCTTTAAAGATATGTGCTCATAGGTAAATCTAAACTGATGTAAACTTTCATTAATTTAGTTCCTCTAAAAATACTCTCAGTTGATTAGAATATAATTCCTGCTGATCTTTGACACACAGAGCGAGGGGACATTTGGCAAGTCGAGTCCTCCGCTGGGCTGTAAATTTAGCTCATGGCCCTCAGCTGGCAGATCATCTCTTTACTCAGCTGAGACAGACTAACAAAACATCACAGTGCTGCGCCCTCTGAGTTTTCCCACGACCGTCTGTCCTCAACAGTTGGCCCTGACAGTTAGCGAGACAGGTGCACAGCTTTCACTATGCAGTGCATTCGGTGTCAATGCTGCCCCACCATAATGACCTTGACTCATAAGAGAGTGGAGAGGACCTCTCTGTTTGCATTTACATTAAAGTGACTTATGTTTACCTTGTAACGTTACAGTCCCACCAGTCTATTTGGACAGAGTCCGCATGTGTAGGTGTTTACTCGTGTTGTCTTTTTTGTCTGTTCTTGTATATACTGTAACTTTATAGATGAAGGAAGTTACTTGTGTCTATGTTTACAGTCTGTAAACATATTACAAACCACAAATCAAATCATCAACTGTCACTGACTGTCACTAGGAAAGAGAAAATAAAACAAAACAAAAAAAACTGGCACGAGTTGCCATGCAAAGCTGAGCTGCAGCATTGCTTGAATCCAGCAAATGCAATCATTAATTTTCTCCCTTGTGTTGCAGGATATAAAAAGACAATTAAAGTGAAATTCATTGATGGTTGAAGACTGATTTGTGCATTGTAGCTGCAAATGTCTGCACGTAGGGTTAGAGGTCACCGTGTGTACACACATTGGAAACAATCCAATTTGGCAGCGGCGGGTCTACTAGACCAGAGGGCAGATATTGTAACAACACAAATAGAAAAAGTACCATGAGCCAAATGGAGCAAGCATCAGAGTCTCTATTGTCCCACCAGAACAAACTTTACAACACAACAAACTCTCAAACACATCTTCACCTTGGCAGCTCACGCACCGCTGAGGAGAGAGAAGCTCCTCTACAGGGAAGGAATGCAGCTGCAGCACCATCCCATCCCAAACCTTCTGCCCAAGCTGCCCTCCAACTGAAAGTTTTGACCTTGTTGTTCAAATTACTGACTTTTTGACCTCTGCTGAAGTTTGCCTTGACCCCTGCACATGTGCACAATGCCCCTGGCTTGGACCGGATCGCATGCCGCAAATACCTGGAGCGTGGGTTTACGTATGGGGTAAGGCGTGCCAGCAGAGCGCACATGGGCAGAGCAGCAGCAGCTGCTGTGTAAAGCTGCTTGTTATGAGCCCGTGATACTTTCACATACCAAACTATCAGTGAGTGTGGATGTGAGAAGTGCTCGGGGGAGTGACACAGATATGGGTGTAACTGATGTGTGACAGTGTCGTGCGTGTGTGGGTTTGTGTGTGCATGATGCAAAAACCGTAGCTGAGTGTAAGCAATGTGCTGCGCATGAGATTCTTACTAAGATATGCACCCCATGTGCACAATGGACATGTTAGTTCATGCATCACTATGCCGTTTACTTATAGCCACTAAAACATTGTTGACACAATTCAAATGCACTGGTTGCAACTGTTAAAAGGTTGTGTAACTGTAGCAGATAACGTTGTACACATACTGTTGTACAAGTAAAAGTGGGAGTCGATCAGATTGTTGTATAAGTGAGTGTCTGTACATGTTTGTACAACACACCCTCCTCCACATGTTCCAGCAACTTAAGATAAGGTTGGGGGGGGGGGGGGGGGGGGGGTCTGTGTAACACAAGCCAACAACGCTGATGGAGATACGGTGTCTTAATGAGACAGGCAGAGCAGCAGGAGAATGACAGTGATACCAGCAGTATGAGCCCGTCTCGGCCACTTCAGCCCTCAGTCTGAAAGGAAGCCTGTAGCAAAACAATGAGGGATGTTTCTTTGCCACACAGACCATAATAATGTGGGCTGCGATAAGAGCGATAACAACCTCCCTGCCATGCTGTGCTATTCTGGGAGGAGTGGGCTCTGGAAAAACAGGATATCCCCCTTTGTTTTGGTTGGTGTTGGTTGTTTTGTGTGTGTGTGTGTGTGTGTGTGTGCGTGTGTGCGTGTATGGGCATGCACAACACATTTTGAATCCTTTTTATGTAGCTCACCAACAATATCTTATTTTTTCTTGTACCAGCGGTCTTAGTGACAGTGATGGGCTGTGTCAAATGTGTCACATTTATTGCCACATATTTTTCCCCCCATCTTGTCTGCAGATTGGGATTTGGGTCAGAGGGTTACAGGGGTCAAGCACAAGGTTACAGCTCGTGCTTTCGATGTTTACACAGTAATCCTGAGACAGTCTTCTCCTAAAACTCTTATGAAGAATAACATGAAACCATAGTGTTATTTGTAAATAAACAAACATTTATATATATATATATATATATATATATATATTTTAAATAGCACCTTTTGAGAGCAAAGTTTAGCCTTACAAAAAGAAAAAGCAAGTTCTACAGGAACTTAGTTTACACACCATTACACGTAGTTTACATAAATGGTTAAAGACATATTTTATTCATTGAGTCATAAAACTACATTATCTCATGGTATTTTATGCTGATGAGGATGTTTTCTAAATTGCTTGCTGATTATCAGTTTGTTAAAGTTTTTCATGCTTCATGACCTCAACACACTTTTTTTTCAAAATGCAAACAGACCAAACAGTCCTGGCACCACCATGTTCCCTCATGTCATCACAAATCACACCAGTTATTTTGTTTCATATCATTCTGCGGTTTCATTTCTGTAATGTGCTATTATGCGTTTTTCTCTTCATGGCATATTTCTTCTCTTCTTCTTTCTCCTCTCTCCTCATAACTCACCCCCTCCCTCCTCCTTGTCTCTGTGTACAAGTGTAGTAATCTGTCAAGGAGGGGGGCTGGGGTGGGGGTGGGGGGGCACTTATCCCCTCACTTTAACATACACTGGCAGCACTGGAAGGATTTGTTTGTCTGCATTCCCTCCATCTCTGATGTCATCTTACAGCGTCTCTGTGTTTTACTGTCAGCTTTGTAATTCTGCTAATAAATGGAGATCTCTGTCTGTGCTCCGGGTTTTCTTGACAACCTCCTCTTCGATCGACTTCAAACTTTGCATGTGTATTGTCGAGGACCAGAGGAAGTGCAGTGTTGACCGTGGTTTTGGATGAGTGGCTCTCGAAAGATATAGGAAAGTAAACGATTACCGACAATTGGTGACTCCGTATAGGGCGATGCATCCACGTAACCGACATCATTGATTACGACAACGGCGCACTGCAGACATCGGTCAGGCAAACAAGCTGCAGCTCCAAACCTCAAAATGTCATAAAGTAACGCAACCGTCTGTAAATCGTTTCAACTATTTTCCTTGCTGATGAAAAAATACATTAACCAGTGAGTTTTCTTTTGAATGGAGACACAACCCTTTGATACATAACCTGCCACAGCCTCTTTGTTTGAGCCGCAGCAGCAAAGTTTAAGTGCTTTTTAAATATGAATCATGAACATGGTTTGGAAAAGGTCGTATAAGTAATCTGTATATACATTTAGCGCTATAGCTTTGCAGGGTTTGACAGCTGCTCCCACCTGATACTCATATTTTTTTCACTGTATAGTTAGAGGAGATCATGCTATCTAAACAAACTCAGTTCTCCACATGGTTAATGTCTGTAGTTTAACGCTATTATACTGTAAATACCGTAAATACTTCAAGAAAGCAGGGTAAAAGGACAATCGAATAATGACTAATGGCGGTTCTGGCCTGGTCACTGGCGCTTACAGCTGAGATGCAGCCAAGAAGTTGATGTGTCCTGTGATGAACTGCCGCAGAGTCCAAGGTCTTTTCTTGCTTCTCAACAAATGTACACTGGGACAGATTCCAGCTTGCAGTGCTTTAAGGGAAATTCATTTATTTGTCAGCCTGGGGTGTAATTTCCATCTTTTTGTCCACACTGACTCTTGGGCATGATAACATTTTCTCTACAGCTCATAGAGATGTGAGAAAAGCAGACTCCTACAAGAACAAAGGCAGAACCCTCTTACAGCTTTCCAAAAAAAAAGTTTAATTTAACAGAAATTATTTTGACACCTGACTTTAAGGAGAGGGTTTTCCACTGTAGGTCCCAGTAGCTGCTGTATCTATCTTCATAGCATTTTAGCACAAGAAGCAACAACTGGAGTCTCCCTTGATTGTAGCCTATATTGGCATTGAATGAAAACTGCACTGTGTGTACCTTGTCGATTAAATTACGCCAAATATCTGTTCTATGTGAGTATGGATGGTTGTTTCCAGGGTAAACCCCACCCTCACCCAGGGTCAGCTGGGATTGGCTCCAGCCCCCCTGCGAACCTAAAAAGGATAAGCGGTATGGCTAATGAATGAATGAATGAATGACTGCATCTGTCAATTTCTGTAACTTAACAGAACCATCAATCCATCACTTTCGCCCCTTATGCACTGCATTGTTGTTATTGTTGTACGGTGTCTTGTGTGTACAACAATAACAACAACAACACTACGAGTGCCTTTCCAAACAGACAGTCCAACAATGTGCTGTCCTCCCCATATTTGAACGATTACCTTGCCCCCCCCCCCCCCCGAAACAGCTACAAACACTTTGATTTCAGACATGGTCCGGCGTCACTTGTTTATTTGGAATATATCCTGGCCTTCTGGGGCCTTTTCTGGCTGAACCAGCTGACTTCCTGCTGACTCCCAGCACACATGAAAGGAGTGAAAATAATTCACTCATACTGCTCTTGGAGACATGCTAATTTTTATTAAACCTAACGGCTTGAATTGTTTCATTGTTTCGCAGACATTTCTTTTGTAATAACAGTGTGTTACGCCTCCACCTTTAAGTGGCCCTAAGGGGCGCACAACACTCCACCAGAGACCCAACAAACTCAAAGTCCCCCAAAATAATACAGGGTTTATTTAACATAAACGTGCAAAAGGATCAGGACACTAAATTAAGACAACAAAAGACACAAGAGAACACTACAACAGCCTTCCTTCCCAGGCCAGGTGCATCTCATGAAGTAATCTGGGTGGGCCTGGGCGGAGCTACAGAGGAGACAGGACAGGCAAAGGACAGCAAACACTGGGAAGGCATGCTGCCATAACAAGTGTATAAGGAAAAGCCCACTGTCTCTGCTGCTTATATTTCTTTTTTTCACTTCTTCTCTAGCATGCAGAGATGCTAAATCAAAAGTGAACCAAAGCTGCACAGCAACACACACAAAGCAGTGAGCGCGCGTGAATACAACAGACCGGCAAAGGGAATCTGTTATACTGTGCATCCCACTACAGCAGCCGCAGGGATTCCCATCGGATGACTTTGTCTGTTTAGTTTTCACACTCGAAGGCGAGTGTTTGACATGATTTTTGTTGGATTCAAGTTTTTATTCTTGGAAAGCTGTAGGAAACTTGTTGCCCGATCATGCTGGAGTCAATATTTTCCAAAAAGGTTATTATCGTATCAAATATGAGAAGCAATACCAGAATCCACTTAGCAATAAGCTGGGAAGGAAAGTGAATATACTGTATGAATGGGCATTCTCACATTTCAGTTTTCATTTCACTATCCTCAACATGGTGATAAACTCATAATGAGTACCGTGCGATGAGCATCTCCGTGTTGGGACAGTCTCCACGGACAGACGTCACTTCTTCAAGTGCAGCCCGGAAAGTCTGCTGTGCGTGACTGTCCAAGCTCTGAAGAAACTGGTTAGATGAAGTGTCTTATCTAGAAAAGTCCACATGTTTACAGTTGTCATTTTAATGCAAACAGACTTGTGCACACACACACACACACACACGCTCGACGCACATGCACGCACGCACACATAATCACAGGGCTTGCACAGCGCTGAAATTTGCTTATATATTACTTTGTGTTTCCCACTTCTTTAGAAGCCACCATGTGTAAACAGAACTGAAACCTGAGTCAACAGAGAAATAGCATAACGTCTCTCATAACTGTGTGTGTTTTCGGTGTCGAGATGAGAGTGATCATTAGCAACCACAACACGAGCCAAACACAGCGTTCTACACAAAAACCTCATCGCCCACAACTTTCAACCAGACAAGGCAGGCTGTGGCATTTGCATTTGCAAATATCCTTTTATGCAGCAAGTTTTGTGTGTGCGTGCGGGAATACGGTGTGTGTTGGTTTACGTGACACTTTTTTGTCACACGATGTAAAACAAAACATCAGTATTGTCACACAGAAGAAACTGTCTGGTTTTAATCTCTAAAGCTATGATTATGTTGATTCTTGAACCTGCAGGCTACCGAATTGTGTTGTTTCACTGTGAGTGTGTGTGAGTGTGCACACCAGCAGCTGGATATCATTACTCATGTTTGCGTGTGCTCTGCTCAGCTCCCCTTTTGGCCTTTTGTAAGTGTCTGTGGAGCCAAAGGCTGTTTCCCTGTGCACTGCTGAGCAACCAGAAGTTTAATGTTCTCCACACAAAATTAAGCCTGTGCCAAAATGGACAAGCTCCCCATCACTCAGTGTCCTGACAGTCAGTGCAGTGTTTTTTTTTTTGAGAGGGCCGACTCACACTGGGAAGAGTTGGCTTTGGTGTAATTTAGATTTGAAATGAAATCCTTCATATCAGGAGCTCCATCTTAGTCAACTGTCAGAAAAGTCACAAAGGACTTATAACATGTTTTGTTATAAACACTGTTTATGACTCTGGGAAACTCTTAATGGCTTATGATCAAATTTTCCACTTAAAATTTGTAGCAACGATCGAGGCTTTTATAAGCAATACTGCCATTAGATAACATCACAAGGCACCCCTGTGTCCTGGGAATCACATTCATGTGCAACTAATATGCAGAAATGTATATTTCCTAGTAGAAGACATGTGGAGGAACAAGAAAGGTGTGCAGGTCTCGCTTTTTTCCACCACTAATTGGTATTACCTGGTGGACTCTTTGACCACTAGTAATGCTACAGGGCAATGTTCTGATCTGCGGGACTGTTTGCATCTTATGCTCCAATATTCACATGCAAAAACACTTTGGTGACGTAATACATTCTTTCGTGGTTTCACACCATTACGCTGACAGGTGGAAATTTGTAGAAATCTAGCAATGCACCAACAAAATGCAGGGAAAAAGAAAACATGGATGTAAACAATGCAGCTTATAAAACACTAGAATAGGTTGGCTTTGTGAAAAGGAAGGAAACACATCCAAGGATTCTCAAGGATAAACACAATGCAATTAGTTTTTAATGAAAAATAGCATCAAACCACATGTTCTGCAAAGAATCTCAAGTTTTAAACAAGATATTTGGCCAAATGTGTCATAGTTTAGATTCTGATGCTGTTTCATTCATATTAATTAAGTCCCGAAGCTGTGGAACAAAAGGGGAAAAAAAACAACTTAAGCACATACATCCTCTTAATATTATGCCACACCATTTCACATAATATGCTCTGTAATCAACTCTGTGCCTTCATTGGATTTGCTGATGTAATGATACAACACCAAAGAGGGAACATTGATCAGAAATAAGAAATAAACAATTCCTTGAATATCCATCAAAAACAAAGACCCTACTGTAAAGAGAGAACCTGGTAGTGAAACCAGTGTTTGTGTTATTAGGTTTGTTTTCGGTGAGTGTGAGAAATGTCAAAACATGTGCAGAGTGTGTGGGTTTATTTCAACCATGCCTATGTACTTTCCTTTGAATAGTAATGTCTGAAACCACAACATTATCAGCGGCAGTCAGTGTCTGACATGAGGTTGCCATGTCTGTCAAGCTGTGGGAAAGTGTAATGGGAACAGCTATTTGACACTCAACTTCAGACATGACAACACATCCTGAGCCCGGAAGAGACCATATCTCATAGATCTTGACAGTCACAGACATCATCTATGAGAGGAGCATGTCTGATTTTATGGCCATGGTAAAGAAAAGACCAATTGATACGTAATATGAGAAAATTTTGCTTTATTTTCCAACTGAACCATTTAGTCCTCTCTGAAAGTTTGTGCAGTAATGCCAAAGTGTCTTGTTTTTTACACAAGTAGAAGCTGTGGCGCGTGCAGAGCAGTGCGCTCTGTAGATACGCTTGTGCACAGGATTACGTTGAAAAAATGTAGTGCCAAAGGAAAGTGCTGTTTTCACGGGATGATAAGCCGCTGAAAATATTCTACGTGAAGCGTACATTTAAAGGGATATTGGATTGTCTAAATCATGTTTTTTCTTGTGGCCCCGTGCACAGCAACACATCGCTCTGCCACTCTGCCGGTGACTCGACTGTCCTAACTGGGAGCGTGCCGACAAGAATCTACTGCAGGTAATGTACCGACTATATATGACTACCTCACACAACCCCACGTCAAAGAACGGAACTATCCCTTTAATACAAACATTTCCCATGAGGACGGGCAATGTAGCTTATCTGTGGTCTTACTGCGGGATTTGTTTCTTTGCTAAGAAGCAAAATCTGTATTGTTCATATTGGACAGGACATGTTCCAGTCTAGCTTAGCGTAGAGACTGAAAGACTGGTTTGTTTTTTCTCCAACCAGCGACTCGGGCATTTATTAGAGCAACCTTTTTGAACTGATGGTCAGAAATTGCGTAATTTTGCTTTAAACAATAACGTTGCAAGTTACTGTATTATTATTATTATTATTTTTGACCACTTGGGGGCAGTCCAACAAGCTGTAAACACAACACTGACACATTATCACCTTAAAAAGCTCTCATGGCTAACGTGTTAGCAAACAGTTTTAGACAGATAAGTTCAATATTCACTCTCTTTTAGCGCCGTTTTCAGCTCCATTGGCAAATATGTGGCTCTTTAGCTGCTAAATGCTCCACTATGTTCACCAGCTTGTCGCTAACTTTGTCTGTCTACTGTTTGGTGATGGGCAGGTAGCATAATTCACATTTTCCTTCGCTAATATTCCCCAAATTAGGTTAAAAGTTGTACTAAATTTGTTGTACTAAATCCACAAAATACTGGTACAACTAGAAAACAATTTGCATGATTCATTATACAGCGCTCAAGTCACTATATTATGAAGACCAAATGCTTTGCTGTAAACCACATACTTCAAAGATGAAGTTGCATCACACAGAAATGATGCTAATGAACTGGCGTCCATTGAAGGACTGGTGACTTCTTCTACCATTAGCCTATTTTCTAGACTTTCCCACTGCCCCCTTTCTCCTGCTTGCTGCAGTTGTCTTCCTGATGTAATGGGTTTCTGCTCAGCTTGGCTGTTAGACTACAGTGTAATCTCAGCCTACGACAACAGCAGTATGAATAATGAGAGACATGAGTTTCAAATGGTGGCCTTTCAACCCTCTGAGAGACACACAAATCATGTGGAGAAGCCATCTGGTTATACAGAAAACACCCAAAGGTGTTAATTACAGAATGGATCAAATGTTCACATCGCAAAAAGTGGAAAGAGCCGAAAATACCAAAGTGACAAAAACACTGGGAACACTGGGATGACTCATTTCTGATTCAAACTAATTCATTCCCAAAATGTTCTCGAACATTTTCAAAATACGCTATTACTACATATCTTACTTTAAAAAAAAAAAATACTGTTATTATGGACGATGTCCACTCGACTGACATTTAGTTTTTCGGCGTGACACAGTCCATCACACTCAGTGCTTTTACGATTAAGCAAAGCCCATTAAGAGCAGAAATCCAGATGTTGTTTCCTCTGGAGGCGGGTCAAACTACTGTGTCTCCTCTGAAACAAACCAGAGCCCATGATGTGCTGTATGACTGTCAACATCAGGGCCAGTGGTTGGATCAGTTTGGCTTCGTCTGCTAGCTTACAGTGAATGGCTCTGACTCCTGGAGATCATAACAAGGATAGTTTCTCAGCAAATGTTGCGACTTCCTCACATGGTGCGACGTTTCGGCAGCGGCCTATTGAAACAGCTGAGGCTGATACTAATGCATCAGGTTTTACTCTGCAGTCGGGCTTTCTAAATCTCATACTCTTGACTCTCAGTATTCTTAACATGCTCATCAAATACAACCTAAACGAAGTGAACTTTGTTTTAATTCTATGGTGTTGCCATTCTTCCAATACAGTCAGGATCATGTAATTTGACTTTCTCCCAAAAGTCACTTCAAACACTGAATAAAAAAGTTTGAAAAAGTTTAAATAGTACAAACCTAAGCCTAGAACAGACTGAAGACTAGACATCTCACACACAAACATGCCCTTTTACTTTAGACAGTCGGATAAGCAGATACATTGCCTCAAATGATGAGTCACTTGAGTCGGCGTCAGTTTGGGCTGAAGACCACAAGTGTGAAAATGAAACAAGAATAAAGATGGGGGTGTGCTGACAGAAAGATGTGAGATCCTCAGAACTCTGTAGTAGCCTGCACCTCATTGCTGCTTGAGGTCAAGTTGCATTGTTGGTAATGTAGGCTCTAGGTTTTGACAAGGGAGAGGAATGAATGGAATAAAAAAGATAATATCTCTTTCTCTATCAATTTTGATACATATATATATATATATGTGTCCAATCATCCATGATTCTGGTTATGTTACACTGTAGGATTGCACTGCTGAACCTGTGGAGTGCTCTCTTAATGAAAATGACTGACAGCGACTGGATCAGAGGGCACATCATTAAAAGTCAAAACCAGCCGACCCAGACTGAAACTGACACTGTCAAACTACCTGCAATCAGCCCAACAAAAGTTAATGTTAAAATTCAAGGTAATAAGTTAATGCAAAGTTACTCTAGTTATTCTTTGAATATTATAGCAACACTGAATGCATTTAAATGCTCAAGAGGCTTCATGACATCTCAGTGTTGCCGTGTTTTCCTTTAATGGCAGTGCAGCGTATCACTGTTTTGTATTTGCAGCCTCCATCTCTGTTCCAGTGTCTTACTGCTCGGCTAACTTTGTCAGAGGAAGTCCAACGCATGACCATTCTGTCACAGTTTCCTTCCGCACCTTCACTAAGCGGCAGCCAAGTGGCTTTTTCATCAGATAGAGAAAGGACCTCTCAGCTGTAGCTCACGTGCCACAACATGATAAAAAAGCCCTCGGGGGTCAGAGGGTTGCATGTGAAGGAGTGTGAACAATAACCCGCCGTGGTGACAATGAGAGCTGCTCCATCGCCTTTCTTCCTTCCCTCCGCTCTCTATCCTTTCTCCCGATGGCACTATAGGACACAGCTGTGGAGCAAAACGCCACTTGTTTTTTTAAGCTGTATAATTAAATGTAACTTTTCTGACGTGCACCCAGGCCTGTGCTGGTCCTGCATTGTTGCACTTTGCGCCTCAATCTCGTTCAACAAGCTCACTGCGCGCTGCTGTGTTATATTGGCCAAAATCTTACACTTCAGGTATACCCTCATGTATTTCTTGTTCGGCTGGTTAGATCTGTTGATGACTAAAAAACAACTCAATTATCCTTGTTGATGTCACACGATGTGATGTTACAAAACTGCCCCAGAAAGCACACACTCAAGTGTTTTATTGTGTCTGTGACAACAAAGACTTGTCACATGTTGTGGAGGCAGTTTGGGAAAGGAAAGTAGTGTTGTGAAGGTATTTATTCATTGAAAAACAAAAGCTCTGAACATTAGATATTATATGTCTTTACTGGCTGCAATGAGTGAAACCTACAGCCCCTGCTGTTTTTGCATTTTGGCAGTGGTGTTGGAAGTATTATGAGCTTGCCAGAGGAGGATCATGTAGCGCTCATGTCTCTTAGTTTGTCGATTTGAACCGCTGACATGTCAAGAGTGCCAGGTCCGGGTCACAGTTTGTTAGTCGGGTTGAGCAGGGGGAGTAAAAACTGATGTGAGGGCCATTGTCTGATGGTCTCTGGAGGCGGTGTAGGTTTCTCTCTCGCCGTTAGCGCTGATTGAGATGGAAAATCGGCATCGCAGCTCTTAAGGGTGTTGAAGTGTCTCCTGAAGTCATGAGAAAAGACACGACAAATGGCGAATGAAATTATAGGAATGGAAGAATCTGGCTGCATACGTTGGATCCATCTTGGCTTTCACTGGATATCTCTTTCTCTTATCTACAGTAGCTGAATGTACAACCAAAACAGTTGTGTTGGCATTAAACACTAAATCACTACTTGAGTTGGGTTTTGTGTACACAAAGCAGGGCCTTTGTGTGGCGCATTAAGGCCAGATAGCGTAACATTTGTTTTAGATTTCTCAGACAGATTATAAGACATACAATAGGTTTTCCATTCAATTAGTTGATTTTACGGCTTTGTTTTTTTTTTTTTATCGGATCAGATATTAATGTTTGTCTTTCTGACCACGCTGTTAATTCTCCAAGGTCACAGTTTTGCCTGTATTTGGAAAAAAATCAATCTTGGTGAGTCATACCAACCATGTGTCCTTGAAATTACTTTTATACAAAACTAATTTTTTATAAACACCTGGATTACAGTTTTTTTGAATCAACATATTGAAAACATTGAAACATTGTTTACGAATGTATCTGCTAAGTTGTAACAGAGTTTCATTTGTTTTCCTCACAACATTCACTCATGCAAAACCATTTTAGCTTGTATCAAATGTCTCAAGCTATAAGCGAATTTGATATAATAAAATGTTTTTATAGTTATTGTTTGGGCACTCGCAGCACTTGGCTAAGCTGAGGGAAAGATCGTGGTCTTGGTAAGATGTTGAAAAAGTCAAAAGGGACTAAAAGCAGGAGGCAAACAAGTAACATTTAACTGAAACCATGATCATTCACTACCAAAGTGCTCTTGTTGCCTAAACCTAACCACAAGCAAGACTCAGTGTGAGAACCACAGGGTCTGAGTCCTGCAATGACTTGCATAGAGTACACAAATATAGCACTTCCTTCAGTCAGTAAAATCCTACCACTGAAGAAACTCGAAGTAGCAACTATGTTCCAAACAAAATGATTATATATATATGATAAGTCACAGTTTCCTTCTGTCACATTAACATCTGGCTTCTAATATAACATCAGAAAAAAAGATCTAAGCTCAAACAGTGTTTGTGCAACCTGTTTAACGATCACTCAGTTGGGATTCATTTATTACATCAGACACTGCGTCACTACCTGTTTTGCAAATGTTTGCCTCAATTGGTTAGTCCGTGTTACTATGTGATGCTTTCACTTAAGCAAAGGATCTTCTCCCACCACTGAAAGTCACACGATCACACAAACAAACTAACCAGCAACTCCAGTGTCATGTGCCTTTGAGCAGAGCGATGTGACGGCTGTCTCCGATTAAACTAAAAGGATCTTATTCTTTAACAAAAAGGTCTCTGTCTCTGTAGGAATCCTATCCATTATAATGACAATAAGAACCTGCCAGTGACCACAGCAAGCACTATCAGTGGATGTAATTTGACATGTACTGTTTGATTACATCGCAGTAGCTGTTTAGTGGTTGCATTCTTGCTCAGTCGTACGACCGATTGCAAAGATTTTTGTTCTTATCAATCATTATAAACAAAAACATTAAAAACGCCAGAGTTATAGTTATAGTGTGCATGAAAGTCACAAAGACAGTTCACTATTCTCTGATATACAAAGCAAAGACACCGTGAGGATACATTTTTAATTTGTGAAAACATTCATCAGTGTTTATGTTTTCATGGGGGAGGCTCAGCGGTCAGTATGAGAGAAACGTGTGTGTAATTTATACTTTCCATATGTATGAAGGTGATTTACTCGTCAGATTCTCGAGGTCGGGGGAGTTGGACTTGGCTTTACGTTGTTTTTCCGTGCAATCTGTGGAGCATGATGCGATACACTATTCAATTATCTTCTGGTGGAGAAACACCATTTTAAATATGGCTGTTAAGAAACCAGACAAAAGAGCAGCAGAAAGAGGCAGTGAAGGACTTCACTGCCTGGGAAATCTGACAGTGATCAGACTATCTGTGTGTGACAAGCAAGCATTAGTGCTCATTTCCTGTCATTTTCTGTCTCAGTGTGCAGATATCGTACCGCATGAAACCAAAGCAATTGCAAAAGGAAGAGGGAGAGACCACTTTTCTCAGGTCCCAAATCAAAGAAAAAGTGCAGACACATATAGCCAGGAATAAGTTGGCAAACCCTGTGAACTACCACCCCCCACCCCCCACCACCACCAGCACTTCATTTAAAGAGGGAGGTTCTTCATCATCTATAAATCTGAGCCTCCCATTGAGTCTCTCAAGTTGAGATACAAGCAGGCACTCATGCTCTCCCTCAAGTGTCCTCATAAACCACATTGTTTCCAGCTTATTCCCTCTTCTCCCTGTAGCCGTGCGATGCCAAAAGTTCCCCTCACAGGCCTGTCCTACTGGGCTTGTTTGGGGACATCTGCTGCCATGTCCAAATATTGTTTTTGGCTGAGCCCATCGCTGGCTCTGCTGCGAGAGAATAGAGCTGGGAACTATTTTTACCTCAGCGGGATAGACTGTGTTAACATATAAAACAATGCCTCTATCCCCTGGTCTTCCAGCTGCAGAGCAGGGCAGTAAATGCTGGAGAGTGCGAACACACACCACATCTGAGCTAGATGCTTGTGTTCAGGGGGGCGAGCTGGTGGTAATAACAGTTTGCGTGACCTTTTAACCTCTCTGGTTTGGACTCACAGTGGTTAGTAAGTCTCAGGCACCAAACTAAAAGATTCATTTGAGTTTTCAAGTGATGATAAAAAAACTGTCTGAAATGTAAATGAAGTGGAAACAGAATATCCACACAAACACACACAACACAATCCAACACACTTGTCCTGCAAAAAGCAACTATCTCGGTGAAGCTCATGAAGTTGATTTTTGTTGTTGTCTTTGTGAGGTTATTTCATTTCATCATATTGTTACGGGACAGTCTATATACAGCTAAATTCCCTCACATGTCATCCACCAAACATTAGGCCCGTAGCTTCACCGATGTTTGTTAAACATATATAAAGGCTGAAATTATTTTAGCATTAATGTACTCTTTCATCGCCCATTGCTACATTCAATCACCCCGCTATATAAACACTGATAAAACACAATAACTTGGCTTGAGAAGAGTTCCCCAGTTACTCCTCCCAGACGCTTTGCTGCTCACTCCCATGAGGCCCGAAGTCATATTTCATATCCGTTCATTGCGCTAAACGAGGAGAGTGTTCAATTCATTTTCTTTTAAGTTTACAATGGACTTCTTAAGGCCACAGTTAATGCAGGGACCTTGGATATTTCAGGGCACTCAGAGGAAATTATACTTGGGCTGAGTAATTGTAATGAAAACACTGGAAGGGAAAGGATCTGTGTTTTAAGGGAAGACATAATGACTGCTTGCATTGTTTGCCCTCCACATCATGTTACAGTACTAATAGATCTCTTCTGCTCCAGATGGCAGTGAAGGAGAGCTATACAGTAAGAAATAACAATCAAGTAGTCAGTCAATTCTAAAGCATAACAACCTCTGAGATACTGATGATGGTAAAGGCAAGAAGATGGTGAAAAATAAGAAGCTGAAAATATTTCTTGGATCTATTTCTTTTTGTTTTTCTTCCCTTTTCTCTGTGTCCATGAGCTGCTTTTGATGACTCCTTGACTTTTCTCTTATGTACAATATCTCAAAAACAAAAATTATATTTTGGCAAAACCTAGAGAAATGATGCAGTTCACCATCGTATCGCTCTGACTTTTCTAAATCAGCGTTCCAGTGACTGAGCTTTGTTTGGATTAATCTATCCCATGTCTGAGAAATGGCACAGCTCCGAGGTGTGTGGAAAGATTACAGGTCAAAACAAGGTGAAATAAGTGTTGTTACCAGAGCAGGTTGGGATTGCTACACTTGTTGGCTGCTCCACAGCGTGACACTTGATAGTGTTTATATAAAGTCCCTTAATGGCTCAATATCAGCAGAAAGTTTCTCTGCAAACTATATAACCTGATGATGACTTATCCTCATTCAACCTCAGCTCTTACATGAACCATAACTGAGATACTATAACTGAATATCTGCAGAGCACGGACACATAGACACCTTTATAATTTACCATTAACAATCTAATGTATCTACAACTGCTCTGCAACTATTTCTTTGTAAATGTTGTGATCTTATGTTGCCTGTGTCAGAGACTTTTGTAGGAGTGTGTATTGTTCTGTAGGAGTTAGGTATTATAATATTAGGTAGGAAACCTGAAAGTGGTTCCATAGTGATTTGGTATTTCTCAAACAATGGTCAAAGTCAAAGCTAAAGCAGCAACTATGTTCCAAACAAAATGATTATATATTCGATAAGTCACAGTTTCCTTCTGTCACATTAACATCTAGCTCAAAGAGTGTTTGTGCAACCTATTTAACTATCACTCAGTTGGGATTCATTTATTACATCAGACACTGCGTCACTACCTGTTTTGCAAGTGTTTACCTCAATCGGTTAGTCCGTGTTACTATGTGGTGCTTTCACTTAAGCAAAGGATCTTCTCCCACCACTGAAAGTCACACGATCACACAAACAAACTAACCAGCAACTCCAGTGTCATGTGCCTTTGAGCAGAGCGATGTGACGGCTGTCTCCGATTAAACTAAAAGGATCTTATTCTTTAACAAAAAGGTCTCTGTCTCTGTAGGAATCCTATCCATTATAATGACAATAAGAACCTGCCAGTGACCACAGCAAGCACTATCAGTGGATGTAATTTGACATGTACTGTTTGATTACATCGCAGTAGCTGTTTAGTGGTTGCATTCTTGCTCAGTCGTACGACCGATTGCAAAGATTTTTGTTCTTATCAATCATTTACACCCAAAAACATAAAAAATGCCGGAGTTATCCTAAAAGTTCATCAGTTACTTTGTTTAAATGTGTTTATTACTCAGCACTGGTGCAGTGCAGGGTCAGGCTTGCATCTCTCAGGAGTTCAAGAGCATACATTAACTGAGACATGAAAGTCACAGAGACAGTTCACTGTTCTCTGATATACAAAGCAAAGAGAGGATACATTTTTAATTTGTGAAAACATTCATCAGTGTTTGTGTTTTCAGGGGGGGAGGCTCAGCGGCCAGTATGAGAGAAACGTGTGTGTAATTTATACTTTCCATAAGTATGAAGGTGATTTACTCGTCAGATTCTCGAGGTCGGGGGAGTTGGACTTGGCTTTACGTTGTTTTTCCGTGCAATCTGTGGAGCATAATGAAATACACTATTCAATGATCTTCTGGTGGAGAAACACCATTTTAAATATGGCTGTTATTAACAATTAACAATCTAATGTATCTACAACTGCTCTGCAACTATTTCTTTGTAAATGTTGTGATCTGTAGTGACACTGCATCACTGCAAGCGTTTGCCTTGGTCGGTTAGTCTGTGTTACTATGTGGTGCTTTCACTTAGGCAAAGGATCTGAATACTTCTTCCACCGCTGAAAGTCACACAATTAAAAAAAAAAAAAAAAAAAAAAGACACACACACAAAAAAACTGGATTTTCATTAGACCCTGCCTGGCAAACAAAATTTGTTATATATTTGTCATCTTCAAGCCCAAGCAGAAATAAGATGATGTTTTACAACTGTTTTTACTAACTATGTAAACACTAGCTGTGTAACATCAGTTAGGTAAACTAATCTTCATGTGTAAAATTGGTGGCGTGGCCCTTTAATAAACAAAAATGCCATACAAAAACACAAACAACACAACAATGACTTTACACCTTCGTATAGACCAGATAATAACAAAAACAAGCACCGTGTGCTTTTGATATACAGTACATAATACAGCTTATTTATCTATTTTATCTTGAAAAAACACTGTCACGTGCATCAAAGAGAATAAGCGGATTCTTGTTTATCCTGCAATAAGTCAACCAGTCAGTTTCTTTGTTCTTTTCCCCTGCCCCATCATGCCGACGAGGCCTATATGCTTTCTATAAATATCTTGTCTGTCTACATGTACTGCTTGAAAGCACTGCAAAGCCTATGTGGTGTTTTCACTACCTGCATATGATTCATCTCTGTGAACACACACATGATTGTTTTTCTGTCTTTTACGAAGCTAATTCATCACCATGCATGATTCAGAGGTTGGCCGTGGGCTGGATATGATTACTCCTCTGTTCTTACACACTTAGTTACATGTCACACATGTACCTGACAGCATGGTGTCGTGTCACCGAGTCATTATGTCACTGTGTACAGTGATACTGCCACCAACTCAGGTTTCTGGAAGTATTCACGGTTGTTTGCAGAGTCAATAAACAAAAGATCATTAAAGTTTGGCCCTTGTCCAACAGACAGACTGTCATAAGCAAAACTTTCCGGGAAGGGACACACCAGAGATTCACTGTAATCCTCAGGGAAAAAAAACAAAACAAAACACAGAGGCGCTTTCAGATAACGCCAGAGAGCAGGGACCCACAGATGCAAATGCAAAATCAGACAAAGAGAAACCTGTGTTGGGACACTGGAAATAAGTGCTTTAGAGCACTCAGAGAAAGTTATATTTGAATACATCAAGACACAGCAATTAGATATTTTACCCACTAACTTGCTGTCTGTGAATAATAGGCAGGGTGATATCACAGTAAACAATATTCAAAATTCAAGTCACAGTTAAGAGGGGATCAGTTGTAGCATAGCGGGGTGGCTGTGATCAGTCTGTCAGTAGGTCCACGAATTTTCGGTACATGCTAATACGCTCAACTAACACGCTAAACATGATTGGTGATAAAAAAAAAATTTAAAAAAGAGAAGAAAAAGAAATCAGTGTGTTAGCATGGTCAGTGTGATCATGTGTGCGTGCAGATGTTAGCATTTAGCTCAAAGCACCACTTTCACAGCCAACTGATTTTGTTGTAAAGTTGAAACTGTCCCAGTTCATTCGTGTATTCATTCATTTTCTGCCTGCCTTTCCCTTATTACTAACTCTCCTGTCATTTCAGACACCCCCCCCCCCCCGCCCCCCGGCCACGCCCTCCTACCCTGCAGTAACCCTGGCTTTCCCGCCCCTACAGCCACCCACCTACTCACCTGTTCCCTCTTCCCTAATCAGCTCTTAGTATTTATACCAGGCCATCTCCACTCATTCCCTGCCACATTGTCTGTTGTGCTTTCCACATTGTAGCTCTCCAGCCTGTTTTTGGACCTCACGTGGTTTATGTGCTGCCTGTTACAGACCGCTGTTCATGCCCTGACTTTGCCTAATGTTTGCCGGTGCCTGCTTCTGCCTGCCGAGCCTCAATGTAGATGAACTGTTTTGAACTTTTTCCAGTGTCTCTGACTTTGTGCTGTTGAGTCCTCCTTAATGTGAGCTGTGACAGTACAGACGGCCCCATACCAAGTGATTAATTATAATTTCACATTCGCCTTCTCCTGAACAATGCTACACCGTATCTGCTCCTATACCACCAGTATGTATTACACTGTAGATTTCCCTCTGCACTCTTCAAGTCAGTAGCAAAAACGTTGTGATTTTAAATGTGCGGCACAAAGTTATCAGACATCGTTTTATCACATATTATCATTTCTTCCCCTAATCCCAGAGAGACAGAGACATCATGGGAGAAAGAGGTTATGCCTTAGTCTCCAGAGACGGTTCGTCTGTCTGTTACCACTCATCTGTCTTTAGTTAGACAGCAGTCACCACCATATAAATACCCACTTATCATTTCAGGAGTTTATCCTCCCCTGATACAGGCCTGAGATGACACAGACAATAGTGGACGCCCAGTGCACCAAATCCCCCCTGGAGGCATGTCTCGACTCACAGGCTGCATTTAACTTTTATTACCCAAGGAGATGGATTGGCTGCTCCCAACCCTTATTTGGTGGTGCGGTGTGTGTATACAAGGGGCTGCGGTTGTAAAGTGAAGGCAGCGTGGCTCAGTCAGAGCGGAGCCAGGTAACTGAGGAACGCTTCATCCAATTTGCAACAGCTTCCCTCCAAGAAACCGTGACTCACTGCAATTTTTTTTTTTTTTTTTTTTTTTAAATGTAGATTGCTTTATTTGTGTCATGATACAGTCACTTGAGGCCCTGCAGGTTTCGTCTTTAGGAAAAAGGTGGTGAGTGAATCTCTAAAGCAGAAGGTTAAGACGTGTTAGAGGAACCGAGATCCAATGTTGTCAAGCATCTGCTAAGCTGTCTAAGTATCTCTGAGCAAGGAAATAAATGTTCTTGACCTTGAGCTGCGAGAGGCTTTTCCTACGGAAATCACTTCAGACAATTACATTATTTACAGATTTTTTTTTTTTTTTGTGACCTTTCGCTTCCCATCCCTTTGATTTTAATTATCCATTCTTTCCAACAAAGGCAGAAAGTCAGAAAGTTTCCAGGCTCTCATTTTATGCCAAATTTTGAGCCTGTTTATTTTTGAAAACCTTTGAAGTATAACATGAAAAATACAAATATGGCACTTTGAATAATATTTTCTCATTTGTCTGGTCCATTCTGGTTCGTTTAGTTAATTAGCTGAGATGGCAGTTACTCACACTCTGCTAAGCTAAGCTAGCTACCTTTTACCTGAACTGGCCGTGACTGTTTTATGTTTCATGTTTGTCAATTACGTTGGATAACAAACCGAAATACTGGAATAGAATAAGAGAACTGCATTCACATTGATGTTTTCTGACTATACTGGTTTTTAATGTTGTTTCCTAACACCAATTTTTTTTATCAACAAGTGATACAGTTCTGCAGAATTTCTTACACATGCAAAGACATTGTCACCTCCAAAACACAGGTAGGTGTTTATATGCAAGTCAATCAGTTGTTATAAGATGGTCCACAGAGCAGAGACTCATCTATGGAGGAAGTCGTGTTATTCCCCAGAGTCGCTCCTCAGCTGCAGCTGCACCAACGTGTTTTGACCTAACACCCTGCTAACGTGCTACACCTGACATGTGTGCCCTTTCAGAGCGGCAGGGCCTATTCTCTGCGGACGGGAAGTTCATTTCCTCAGAGGATGGAGCCACACCTATTGAATTTTATAATGCCAAATGTTGCCTATTTCTGTTCTGTTCTTTATTTTGTTACACTGAAATGTCTTTTTTATTTTTAGAGGTGTTTTCATGTTCTTCTGTGATATTGTAGTCAGACGTTCAGTACATGTCGAGGCATATGTGCATCAATACCTTGTACAGTTTTGTAGGTGGTGGATGAGATCATTGGAAATCAATGACGGTGAAAACGGATGTTGCTGACACTCACAATGCACGAAGATGCATCTTCCGTTGACCTTTTTCCCTGACAGTGACTGTGAGACACGCGAAGCTTTCTGAAGGTGTTAATTGAAATGTCATCACTCTTTGATACATCTCATGAGATTGCTCAGTGGATTCATAAAGCAGACATCGTAAGTTCATTTCTGTTCTCGCTTTGTCACAGTGTGCAGCAGCTCAGAACGCATGGAGAAACATGAAACAACTGAACAAAGAAATGTGGTGGAAATGTGTGTTTTATGGTAAAACGAGACAACAGAGCGAGTTGAAGACATCCATGGAAAACATGTCTACGTCCCACATGGAGGGAAATTAGATTATTGCAAAGAAAACTCCTTGAGAAAAAACCTTGAGTCTGCCCTCGCTGGCAGTGTTGTAACACCCAGGCTACAGTCAGTCACCGAAGGGTTAACATGTGGAGCTCCCAGGCAGAAAGGCAGAAGTAAACAAAAAGAGCCGGGGACTGGAGCTTCTCTTGCTGCTGAAGCTGAGGCGTGACCCTTGAGATAGGCACCGGGCTATCATGAGGGCGTCTCCCTGAGTGACTGGCCGGGAGAACAGAGAGGGCTTTGTCAGGGCTGTGTGCGAAAAACTGCTGACCCAAGCAGGCTCTCACTACCCCCCCCCCCCATCACCCCTCCCACCCACATGTTTTTTTTTCTCTCTCTCTCTCACTCTCTCTCTCCCTGAAGACACACAAATGCTCACACACACAGCAGTCCCAGGGGATGAAGCTTTCACTCCAGCTGGTGGGAGGTTAAAGAAGGGGAACACAGAGCCGGTTTTGTGGTCACAAAAACGTAAAAGCCTGGATATGTTAGCATTGCATTCTGGGATGCATTTTTTTAAGCTTTAATATAAACTGCTGAAAAGAGTTTCTAACAATCTGGGTTTTCAGTTAAATCGACTACGGGGGAAGAAGCATCATCCTCAGCTGGCAACTCGTCTGCTCTTCATCATTAAACTACGGTGGCCCTGACAGTCAAAACAACATTTCACAAAAGACAACCACATCTTGCAGAACACAACATTTTTGAAAACTCAACATTTCGCCAAACTCAACAACATTTCACCAAACTCAATAACATTACGGAAAAACTCAATAATATTTCACAAAAAACAATAACATTTCTGATTACAGAGCGGGTGGGACAGCAACTGTTTGTAATTGGACAGAACCCAAGACAAATTCAGAGTTTATTCAACGGGTATGTTAAGGTGGGTTGATGTTAGACTGGATTAGCCGTTCTGAACTCTGCTGTTTCGCTGACGGGTAACTGATGATGCTCTGGGCATTTGTTAAAGTTAACTAGAATGGTCAGCTAGATGGAAATCCCTCAGATGGGTAACTGGCCTGGCTTTACTGAAAAAGTTACACCTTGACAAGTCAAGTGTGCAGTGTGTCTTTCAGTGTTGTGAGATTGCCAACTACAGTTTGTCCTGGATAGATCCTTGACATCTCACGACCTTGGATGACATCAGCTGCAGGCGCCACTTTTTGAAAAGTAGCCGTCCTAATTCTTGACCTGAGATTTTAATGTCATGATATGGTGAAAGCATATTGAGAATGACTTTGTATGAATGCCTTTGTGACTTTGAACCTTTGTCGCCAGGGACATGGGTACTGTCCAATCACAACCAAGAAGTGTTGTCCCACCTTTTCAATAATCTGAAATGTTGTTGTGCTTTGTGAAATGATGTTGTGTTTGGACCCTCAGGGCCACCATATTTAACCATTATGAGGTTTAAAATAACTGAAGTTTTGTGCACAACTAACTCCGTGTTTACTGGTCTGCTTGCAATTTTCACAGTAGAGTTTTGCCAAGACCACACAGAAAAACAACAACAAAAACAACAACAACAACAAAAACTGACATGTTTTTGAATAAGCCCTGCTTTATTTACTGCTCAGGCAAAATAAAAATGTTTCACATAATTATTCTGTAATTAGAAATGAGAGTGAAAACCATCTCAGTGGGTCCTTGTTCAATGTGGTTTACTGTGACTTCTGGGAATACGAACAATATGCCATTATTCTTTGAAGTAACTTGACAATCCAAAATTAGTCATTTGTCTCCTGATGTTCTCAGACAACTTGTTCTGTGCAAATTAAGGGCAGGCGGCCTGTCTGCAAGCGTTTTGTGTTGAGCGTGCTGGATCATACACCGACTCTCACTTACTTTAACACACTGTTTACAAAAGCAAAAACAGCCATGTACTATCCGTGCGAGTAGTACACACAAAACACAGACAAATGCCCCAAAGGTGACAGTTGTAACTGCTCTCGACACGTTATAATATCAACTCGTATCAGCTTGCCATGCAGCACAACACACTGCAGCGTGTTAATATCTTGATGAGGCTCAGGTCAGGCCTTCTCTGAAAACATGAATTCTCCACTTTCCTGAGGCCATTTGTTTTTGCACTCCCTAACCCCACACACCTATGCTTACACTCCTCTAACCTTCCTTGCTGCCCCTGTCTACACAATACAGCTGCCTGGGGGAGATCGCTTTAGAGAAGCGGTGACAGAAAAGTGAATCACAGTTTATGTTAGGTTGCATCTCCCCATGTAAAAAAAAAAGAAAAAGAAGAAAAAAAGTAGTGCTGAGCTCCATTGTTGCCTCTGGGGCTTGTGAAATGCCTCTTTTGTTCATGCTAAATTAATTTTTTAGGAACTATGAGTGAGGCTGAATCCCTGGTGTCGAGTCAAAGAAGAGGGTTTTATTCAGTGATGTGACTCTTTGGGAATTAAAAAAGCCAGATGTGATTTTTCCTGAGTGTTTATTAGAAGTAATTCAGATTACATTAGGACAATAGGTGAGAAGTATTTACTTTCATTTTTACTGCTTCATTGACTTACATTCACATTCACTTTAGTATCCCGATTTTAAGTCTGATCCCAGTTTTGATCACATCTGGGACGTGACATCTTTGTGGAACAATGAGAAACCTTGTTTATTCACCTCCCTGTATACATGACCCAGGTGTCTGATCGTGTGTGATGGTGCAGGTGTCTTTGACTCTTTCACATCCTGCTAATCTGTTGTTTCTGTAATGACCCAGTTACCTCAACAACAGAGTGTTAAGTCTTTGGCTGCACTCTGCACTCTGAATTAATTTCTCATCATGAGTATTGACATTGAAAAACTTCAATGTAGCTTGAGTTACCATGGCAGAGTGTCTGGAGCTCTCTAGTTTATCTGAGGCTAGAATATGATGTTTACATGCTCAAACACATAATTAGTCCTGGCTCGTTTTAAATGAGGGTTGGTTTTAAATGAATAGGCCGGCTAGTTGAAAACCAGTCAACAACAGTATTGGGAAAGGCCATGTGTCAGTTGCAGGCGTCATTTTCTTCCAAATAACAAGCAGTCTGACAAACGCACCAAGTATGCTTCATAGTTAACACAGTTTATGTGGATTAGAAAGGAATTAAATAACGACTGCCAATATGATTTACATGCGAGTTACTTGAGAGTAAAACTGTGTGTGTGCTTAAAAAAATGATCTTTTATGTTTTACTGTTAATAGACTAGAAATGATTCACAAGCCATGTCAATTGTCCATAAAGTTTTAATGAAAAAAAAACAGCAATGTACCCATTTAACAACAAAAGAAATTAAGAGAAATTGTAAGATTTCGAGAGCCAAGCTCTTATGTACAGCATATTGCACTAGAAAAAAGAACAAACATCCCCGGTCCTCCTCCAGTCCCTCCATCGCTCCATGTCTTGCGCTGTTTGAAAACTGTGCAACCGACACAGAGCAGTCCCAAAGATAACACAGCCAATGCTTTAACAAAAAACTGCTACATCTGGACTGGGTCTCACTTCATACGACACATGAATGTGAAATCCTTGAGACCACTCTGAACGTAAAGAAAGCAATGTGAAGACAATACAAACTCCCTGCACACAGGGCGCACGGGAGTCTGAAATCAGTTCCACTGTTCAGTTCATGTATTAAAAGAGATATTGTGGTTTTCACTCCATTAAATTACATTCAAACCTTTAAGATACAGATTTTTTTTTTTCAGGAATGTTGGACATGCATTTTTACTCCATTTACATATATTGAAAAAGCCCTTGAACTGAGAGTGACACAGCAGACTTGGCAATATCCAAAACTAAAAATGCCACAACATTGAAAAAAAAGCCATTATAGAAAAGCAAAAAAGTCATGTTGTTGTAGTTCTTTCTTCGTCTTCTTACAAAAAGGTATGGAAAAATTTAGCTAAAAACTTTTCATAAAGATAGCAACAATAGCTGTGTCAAATTTATGTCTTATGTATAAAAACACCTAATCACAGCACTTGACAGTAAAGATGCACTCTTTCTTGGATATTCAAAAAACCGATCGAAGAAATTTGATATTAAAGACACTGAAGGTTGAACATATAACAAATGTTTCATTTGAGTCAGGGTTGCGACAGTGGCTAGTAATGACAGGCTCAGATCAACACCACATTCACTGAGTGGCTGTTCAACCCATCTCACATACAAATAATACTGGGCACCATGGTGGCTCATTCCTCCTTCAAATGTAAACCCACAGCCCTACTAGATTGTAGAAAATAAAGCACAAAAACCCAGACGCGCTGGGCCGATCCAGCATATTACAGATCTTAAAAAGTTTCAAGAATCTAGAGGGGAAGTTCAGCACAGGAGTAGAAAGAGAGAGGCGCAAAAAACAGTATACAGCTAAAAAATTGTTTCTTTTTTTTTTTTTTTTTTTTTTTTTACAGTGCACATTGACTGCAAACAGTCGTTTCTGATATTGACAAGGATTTGCGTGGTGAAATTTCGCCGTCCGTGCTGAAAGATGTCAAAGGTTGAGCCTGTGCCTCGTGAGCTGATGTGAGGAATCAAACTGATTTTTATTTTGTATCAAGGCACAACAAACACGCTGTACTGTGTGTGCCAACTCTACTGTATCAGAGTACGTTGATCTCACAGAGCCCAAGTGAAACAAGCAGCTGTGACCAGTGACTTTGGGTAATTATGCCAAGTGTTGATGATGATGATAGTGTGGCAGGTCTGTTACTCACAAGGCACATTTTGTACATTTTGATTGTCTGTTGTTCACGTGATTTGTAAAGACTCACAGCATTCGTGTGAGAACGCACGAGGCACATGGCTTTAGTCCAACCTCCCCACACACTGGAATCAAACACACAACTGAATGCACGTCAACAATGAGAAGAAAAGGACTGTACACACTGAGATAGCATCTATACAGTAGCACTGAGCAAATATACACAAAATAAATTAGAATAAATTATCTCAAAGAAACTAAACAAAATGTTCTCAATAAGGACAGGGAGTAGTTAAACGTGACGTTGAATGAACAGAGGAGAGTGCAAGTATGAAGCTTTGGACTGAGAAGCAGAGAGTGCATCATAAATTGGTGTGAATTGGCTCAGCGTTCAGTGTTTGCAGGAAACAAACTTTTGGTTCAGCTACTCACGTAGTTAAAGAAGAAAAAACTCCAAACAATCTGTAACACACTTCCATGTTGATGTTGAGGGAAATGCTTTGGAAAATGTAAAAAGTTGAATGAAACGTCTTTGCTTGTTCAGCGCCGTCTACCACCTGAATAATGAACGGCTAAAAGCATGGATGGGGGTCCGCACTCAACGGCAGATTTTTAGCAAACACATCTCATAATAAGCATCAGTTATTTAACACGGTTATTAACTACTCCCTGAAGAAAACATAAAGCAGAAAAAAACCCATCAGTGTCTTCAAAAGTTCATATCATGAATCTACAACAGACTGAAATAATACATCAAATGAGGAATTTTTAACATCTTATTTAAAGTCTTTAAAGACTTTTTCCTTGATAAACCTTACATTGAGAAACAGTGGCTGTGTCATTGCAAAATGCTAACGTAGCAGTTGTCACACAAGGATGTATAAACTTTCTCCTATAGGCAGATGTGTCTGTGTGTTCGTGAAATGGTTTTTGAACTGTACAGAAGCTGTTTTTACTAAGTTCTCAGTGAAGCTTGATTTACAACTGGCGGTTTTGTGAAAGAAAGCACTTGAATAAGAGGTTAAACTTGGGATATCTCATATGTGTATTAGCACATCAGGTTTGAATCAGTGCTTGAGACATTTACACCTGGAGTGAAACAAAATGAAAAAGCATCTGTAACTTGAACCCAAAATGTGTCTGTGACAACGATATTTGTAAAGAGGCATATTTCACTGACAACACAGCCATATTTTGGGAAAAGTCCTTCTATGGATGTCAGTTTGATTGCAAAATGCAGCTGATCCCTAAGATTTTTCTTCCTTCCACTGGCTTGAATATTGCTCGCCCCTAAAAATGTCGATAAATGTCATCTCTCTCACAGGTGACCCACAATGCAGCAGAGGGCAAAATTGCGATTGTCAATCCAGCCAGAGAAAGAAATCCTGAAACGCTTTAGAAAAGGATGAAATTTATCCAAAGCCTTTCAGCTGTCTGATTGTTTCCAGTTCCCTGATTGTAATCTCACAAAGGAGATTTGTTTGACTTTGTGCTTATTTGGTTTCACAATTACTGCACATTTTGGAAACAGTAAGCACACACTCCTACAAACAAATGATCACAAATTGAAAGAGTAATCACGATTACAATGTCAGATCTTGAAATCTTCAGTACACCTATATTCAAGTATACATGCGTTTATCCTTTCAATCAACAAGATCTGAGTCTACACAGTGGGTCGTTAGGCCACTTCTAATAACATGAGTGGTACTGGAGATGGACAGGCTGATGGATGACACCAGGAAATAGACAGAGGTTGACATAATGTCCCTAGGTCTACAGTGGAAGCTGATAAAACACGTATCTAAACTGACCAACAGTGCAACACCAGTGTGTAACACTGCCACAATGTCAGGACAACCATTTTCTAATTAGCCAGTGTGGAACAGTAAAAGGTAAGTACAGGGCTTATTGTTTTTTGAGAATAAATTAGAAATGTGCCTCGAGTCCTCAAGGTTTTAAGTCAGTAACTTGAGCACAGAAATGTCCATGTCCACAGTGTTGTGCCAAAAAAGTGGCCTAATCTTAAAAATGTATCTCTTTCATATGATATCCTTGATGCAAAAGAGTAAGTACTGTGGCAGGAGAGAATAAGGCATTCCCTGGACTGATGGAGGTCCTTCAAGACTTGAATTACCAAATAAAAAGAGCAGTTTACTGTACAAAATAGGTAATCTTACAAATATTTCGAAAATATCTCTTCAAACACAATGGCTTCTTCTTGGAGAGGCGGGAAAAAAATGACAAAAGAAAAAAAAAAAGAAAAAAAAAATTGTATTCAGTCTCCGTCCAGCGGTGACCAGTGTTTTCTTCATCTCATCTTCATTTTCAATTAGAAAACAAAATCCAAACCCGTGTTCCATCTTACAGTGCCATCTCTAAAAGTCTGGTCCCTTGTTTCTTCTGAGGGAAAACAAGGGCCGAGGCAAGGGGCCAGCAGGAAGTCCCTTCATCTCTGCTCTCCTCTCAGGCGGGGGACGAGAGCCTGTCTTGGAAACAGAAAGCCAAACAGGGCCATCGTAAGGCGCATCCAGGCAGGCAGGTTTTGTCTCTGGTGCCTCATGAACTACAAGGACACAGAAAAAAAAAAGGGTTATTAGCATCAAGCAGGGCCATATGTTCAAACAGGTTAATCACTATGCTCGTCAGGCTTTCATCAGTTAAAAAGAAAACACTATTCAAAGTCTTATTTCGTCATTACAGGTTTTTGAGGTAAAGCCTTGTGAACTGTGGTAAACCCTGTGAGCTAAAACGATATGACCAAGAAGACTGAATGTTTCCACAACATTAGGCTGTGTCTAGCAAACATGTCTGTCACATGCATATCCTGCATGAAACTTTGGCAGAATCTACAGTATCGGCAGGGGCTCTCATGCCTAGACACAACATAAATGTAATGTACTTGTTCATTTAGATGTTTCCTTGACTCAAGAAGCTGATGAAAGAATGAAAAGGACCAGGCGAACAACTGTAAAACAAGACATGTTTAACCCACAGGAGCTGCCACTTATTTTAATAATATCACTCTATCCTCCTCCCTCACATTTGAGACAGTCCCTCTTATTAAATGTTGCACTGTTGACTTCTCAACGAGGAGCTCAAAGTGAAATGCTTTCAGAGAACATGCTTCCTATTTCATCACAGCTCTCTTGTAGCAGCAAAGTCAGCTGAGTAATTACCAAAACAAAGCAAAGGAAACTGAAATTTCTCCCACCCATGGAGCTGCCTTGTCTGTCATTTTCTATTGGGGTGTGTAGCCCTTGTGGACTACAGACAGATGAAGGGATTCCTGCTGCATCCTGCAATCTCCTCTCTCCCCCTCCTCATCTCTGATGCCACACAGCTCCCACTGGCTTTCTGAACAGTTGCACTGAGATATTGCAGCCTGTTGCATAAGCATTCTTGTTACGATCTCTCTCTCTGTCTCTTCCTGCTCTCTCCATCAAGGTCTCTACCAGCCTAGCAATCAGAGTCTGCCACAGGCTATTTGATGCAGAACTAGCAGACTGAACTGAATTGAACCAGCACCACTAAATGTAACCCTAATTGTCCTTAATTACCTTAATTCTACACTGCTGAGCTTATTTAAACAGCACCCTGGTTTGTTCCACATGAGGCTCATCTTTCTGCTCTCACTTGCGTAGGTAGTGGAGAATGGCTCGTGTTTTGTTTGCCATTTTTAGATTAATGCATCCTAAGCAATTATGAAAACAGACAATGTGAATTTTTTGCTGTTCCACTTAATGTTAGGATGGGCTAACTTTTTCCCCCCTGATATAAAGCATTAACATTTTATTGCTCACAAAGGTAGTCAAAACGACTCAAACCACAAACACAATGTGCTCCACATAAACAAAAACCCACACATTAGCCCACACCAGCAACTTCTGCTTGGAGAAACGAGTGAAACGGTCTAACAATAGCAGCAGAGAGCGTACAGAGAAGTGATTGGATATCATGAAGGATCACTTGTGATTATTCTCCCTTTGGAATATTCCTACAACAACAGTATCAGATCCTGGAGGATAAAACCAACTCGAGCGCAGACAGCGGGCAAAAAAAAAAAAAAGAAAAAGAAAAAAAAAGAAAAAATTCTCTCTTATCTCTGTCACAGAGTTACACACACAAACCAAAACACACACAAAGACACACACACAGAGGCAGTCAGTGGGACAACTGAGGTATTGTGGGTAGCCGTCATGTTACTGGCTGCGTCTATAAGTGTGTGAGTCAGACTCTATTTTTAGACAAGCATATAAACAGCCGGCCAAGTCTACCCAGACACAGACATGCTGCTCGCTCCTGTTCGTGACAGTCACATCGATCCCACCTGCTCTTCCTCAATCTTTCTAAAAGCTCAAACCATATATCCCTTTTTTAATGTCTTTCTCTCACTCTTTATTTCTGTCTTCTTTTTTTCTCTTTTTTGTTGACTCTGTTGACCACACAGTTTCACGTTATTCAAAACTTATCAACCACACCTTGTTGTCAACACAGACCCCACAGCAAAACAGTCGCAGCAGCAGATAAGAAACTTGATACCCCTCCCAGTGTGTTTGTACTCATTAACTAAGTCCATGATCATGTGACCAATGTGAATTCTTAACTCTGACCAGTAAGTGCTTTTTAAACACTGGTGCAAGTTCCAATCTGACCTGTTATCAATCCCACTGTGATGCCAAACATGTTGTGGGCTTTGTCGTGATCCAGGTACGGCTGCGATAGTATAAGTCTATGGATATCTGTAAGATTGTGACATAATTCCTGCCATGTTTCCATGTGGATTTTATTTCTTGACATGCACAATTAACTGCACATCATGAACTACACAGGGTATGCGTGCTTAACTACTCCCTCGGGAGCCTTGCAAACAGTGAACCTCCATGCTCAATTCCCTTCATCATCCCTAAAGCCTTCACAAGTCCCAAATTGCTTCATGCTTCATGTGCTATGTTGAGTATAAGGAATTCATTTGAGGGGGAAAAAAAGTCAGTCTACTTTCAGGTAAAGGAACAAACTGACTTTTAAACCTTTAAATTGAAAAGTGAAGACAAAGGAATAAAGGGGTCCTGGTCAGAAACAGGCTGAGTGTCGTTTCTTCTGCTCTATCCAAAAACATTGGGAGAATTCAAACACATGGCATGAATTTCACTCCTTTGTTTTCTTTCTTTCTTCCTCCTGACTGTAATGACAAGGTATCAGTGCTACAGTGACAAAGAAAATTGGCAGCATAGTCTCTAACCCTCCACCCAGACTGAGGTACTGTTTCAGTGTTTTACAATAAAAAAAAATGACCCTGACCACAATGAGTTAATAACTGGATATTGACAGTGAGAAAATCTGCTCCTGAGACATTCTCCTATGTCTCCTATGTTACTAAATCATGCCTTACTAGTGATTTAGGATTTATCCTTCAGTGAGGCCAAAAAAGTGGTTGAATCACTGCACAGGCTATTTTTATCCAGTGCGGGGTGGTGGCCAATCCAGATGGCAAAATGCGCCTTTCTTCCCAAGAGTGAGCCACAAATTGGCACAAAGTAGCTTTGATTCATGTCTCTAATCAAGTAAAAGCTGACACACATACATAGTTCACATGTAACACACAAACACAAACTTTTTATCTGAAAAATATATAGTGTCTAAAATTACAGTCTGACTCCTAGTTGCACATTAGACCCAGTGTCCCTTGCTACCTTTTATCTGTGATATGCAGATAATAGAGAATTGAGTTAATAGGTTAGGTAATATCCATTTTGTCTTTGAAGCGATATAAGTCCTCTTGTGTACATGATGTTTACACTTTGACACTTAAAAGTGCATACAAGCTTAAAAGATGGTTGTTTGAGGTAATGTATGGTAATGTCATTGAAGGTTCCTCTTCACTGCTTGGGAGTGAGGCTTACCAGTTCAACATGATCCTGTTGGAACTTGTCTCCAATCTCCCGAAGTTTACGGCCAATTTGCGCCTCGACGCTCACCCCTGCCTGCTCCTCGGGCCTCTCTGCCATCCTGTCATCTTCCTCCCCTCTGCCCTCTTCCTCCTCCTCTTCAATCTGCCTCTCTCCCCGGTCCTCCATAGGCTCAAACTGAGCGGGGAAATGTGAGCGTAATCCAGCGTTGCCTAAAAGGAAAACATCAAGCTTCTTAAAACTTGTGTTGTTGTCGGATCTTTAAAATGCTCAGACGTTGTTGGCAGTGCCGAAATGAATACAAGGCAAAGAGACATCACTGATATCAGCAGTATTTGATATAAGTAGATTTCAGTTCAGTGAAAGCACTAATGTTTTCCTTTTTGATCTTAAGACCAGACAGTGAACACACTGCAGATGGTTAAGATAAGACAAATGATCTTGATGACTATTAATGGCTTCAAACACTGCTGTGTCTGGCCAGGTTAGTCAAATATACAGTATCTAATTTACCTCAGATCATCTTGTGGACAAATTACAAGGTAGACACTCAAAGTACAACTGAAGAGTCCACAAACAAGAAAGAGAGAGAGTGTTGGTAGGCGGAAATCTCAAACACCTTATTAAATGAACAACAGCCTCAGTGAACTGCCGCCTTTCTGTGGGCTGTGTCACTGAGTTTACTCATTGCCTCTAGCATGCGCTGCTGCAGTCATGCCACTTGGAGGGAAAACAATTGTTTTTATGTGTTATCATTTGTGCAGAATGCCTCACAGAGGAACGTAATATGTCTAAGAAAGTGAGCGGCCTGGGCCGTGTTTTGGAGAAAAAATGGCACCAAGCCAAGCTCATGACATCCATTAGTGGTTAGATTACAATGAATGACAAGGGTAATACCAGTCAGTGGTGCTTATGTATTGATAATTTTAAACCCAGAACAACATGTACCTCTCACACACTGACAATGAGTCAACAAACAAACAACCTTCTACTTCAACATTCATTCAATTCAATTAGTGTGATGTCACACTGATTTGATTAGACATGGGAAAACAATATTGGATTAAAATAGATGGACATATTAGTGTGGGTATGTACCTTTATGTATGCATGAAATTATTGTTGATGTTGTTGTTGTTTTCATTTTTTAAGGAATTGCAAATATAAAACATAAAACAATAAAATGGCAGGAATTTGAGGATTATATAGCAAATTAACTAATGACATATTCAGAAATAATTATGTAATATGATAAATGTACTACTACAGAGAAAACAAACAGTTTCTTTGAATGGCATGTTTTTTGAAGTTCTTGGCATGTATATTATACTATGACGAAATCTCCCAGTTACAAGTAAAATTAATCTAGGCTTGTCTGCTTTACAGTAATAATGAATAGTGGCATTTAGTTTGTCTAATAGCTCAAGAAAAAAAGGAAACAACAATCTCCTGCTCTCATACCATCTGAAAATGATCAAATCAGAGAGAGATACATTCTCTGAGAATCTTAACATATTCATTTTGGTACTGGGGGACAGTTCCCAATGAGGAACCCACCAAACAAAAAGAATGACTAATAGTGTGAGGTTACACTGTGTGTGCGTCATTCAGTGGCATACACAATCCGTAGGCTCAGAACACTTCAAAATATCTCATCCCTCCTTACCGTGAAAGGGTATGCGAGGCTGCCAGTGCAAGCTGCAGGGCAGCGTGTTGACGCTGATGCTGTTGTTGTTGTGACTTTGCGACGTGGGCACAGCAGCGGTGACGGCAGTAAGGGCCTGTCCGGCTGCAATCGGTGTGGCTCGGTCTTCGTATTTGACGTCCCTAAAGGACGTTCCCCAGAGGTGCGAGATGGGCTGTGACATGTCCTCCTCCTCATCATCCATCCGACGCCTCAGCGGTAAACTCCCTGGAGAGAAGAAGGGGACATGAGATAAAAAAGTTTAGATTGAGATAACAAAGATGAAGTATGTGTGTTTGAAATTGTTTTGGTAGTGCACATACTGGGCCTCACTCATACCTATGTGTTTATGATCTTTGACTCGCAGATAATTTGGGTGTGATTTGTTTAAAGACCAAACAAAAAATGCCAAATATCATTATGTTTTTAGTGGAAACTGCCCTCTAGCAGATGGAAAATTATCTAAGCCTATTTACATTAAATGGAAAGAAATCATTAGTCATTATAATACCCACTAAGAGGCTTATGTTGTGTGAGCTAATACTGAAAACAAACAGAGATGAATCATCTCAGAGGCACAGATGGATCTAGTAATGTAAATGCATATGCACAGAAAGGCAAGAAACATACAAGAGGCCAGATGTACAGCCATCATCTCTTTTTTTTAACACAGCGATGAGTAGCAACAGGAGCCACACGTATGGAAACACCCTGTGTAGGGGGACCCAGTGGGCGGCTAAAAATGCTACGCCAGATTTGCCACCCTCCTGCAGCTGATTTTGCCAAGCTGTTCTTGAATATGTGCCAAATTGTAATTGAGTGCCAAAAGATACACGAAGATGCTTTTTTTCCCCTCAGAATTACCTTAACAGTGTGCCACAGGGCAGAGCACAGTCAGAGGATTAGGTACCTCCTGCACAATTCTGCTGCTCAACATTAAGACCTATGCTCACTGTTTCCTGTCTCTCAAACACACATTGGATAGTTGCCTGTCTACTCTATCAACACACACACTCAGCAGCAGGTGGTGCATGAGTGAAACCTCAGTGAAACCAAAGTTCTGGCTAGACTGTCATGTGCTGCACGCAGCAGCCGTTTCATGAGGGAGATAACGAGTTTCACTCCATCCTCAACTGTGCCTGCTGAGAGCAAACACTCACACTCTCTTCCTTGTTGGCCACATGCCACAATCTGAACTACTGTTTCATCTTTTTGTCAAGGGTGCCTGTCTTTTCCTTTTGTTGTGCAAGTGGAGACAAATGGGCTGGGTTGACTGGCAAATGCAAAAAGTTGAAACTGGATACACTGGTATTGTGTTTGCTGAGTGAGGCAGCCGGTTGTATATCTCTTTGTGAAACTGTCCCTTTGCATGATGTCATATCATATGGAGTCAAAGGACGAAACTGTGGAAAAACATTGTTTAGCCAGGCCACGTCATTTACGCAATATGTATGTCTTTAAATCAGATTGTCTATTTAATGGTAAACCAAAATTTAATTATTGACCCACACATCCTCTGGCCTCCAATATTTCCAGGGCAATGAAATTGGTCCATTTTGTGAGTGCACACTAAGTAATTGTGCATTACTAAAATTCAGCACAGCCCGAGATTGTATTAACCTCTCCTCATGGCAAGTTAAGCAGTGCTTAATTAATGGTATCCAAGCAGAAGGGGCATCTCTGTAACTGTGCAGCAAGTTTCACTGAGATCAAATGTGAACTTGTGTTGTGTGTCAATGACAATGTGAGCCCTGTCTTGAATTTCCACTGACAGACAACAGAGGACTGGTGGGTTTACCATAGTGTCAGACACAAGAAAAAAACAAACATAGACAGGGAGACACACAGAAAGACAGCACACACTTACACACACTGCCTGGGGCTTCAGAGAGGCCTGGCAGCTACCACAGTGCTGGTCAGAGGCTGAGAGCTGGAGCAGAAAGTGGCTCCCTCTGCTGCACCATCTGTGCATCAGGCTCCCCTCCACCCACAGCTCGGGCTGGGGGTGCACACAAGGTGAGCTCTGCTGCGATTTCACCTACTGTCTTCATGTAACTAGCAATACATGTCCTGTGGATATCAGTGTGCAAGTGACATGCTCCAATAAAGCCATGAACCCTACTGTACCAATCCCTGAGAAAGGACAAGAGCCAATTCAGCTAAATGGTCAATTTGTACAGTGAATGATGTTTTGTTATAGAACTATTGTAACTGCACAAACATAATAATAACTTACAGGTATTTAAATTAGATTGTTTCAAATTAATCATATGTGGGCTCCGGACGACCACCGGAGATGTGCTGTCTTTATCCGCATCAGGAGGACACTGCCCTGGGCAGCTCAGTGCGTAAACACGCCAGGACTGACCGCTCTTCACTGTAGACACAAAATCCACAAACGGGCAGCCCTCGCGGCTTCTACTGAAGAAACGTGTCCAAACACGATGCTGACACGCTATTCAACAATAACAACATCCTAAACTAAAGTTGAGAATTTAAACTTAGTCGTTTTCACTCTCACAGCTTTTTTCACGCTTAAAATGAGGCGATACAACTTGAACCTGGGCAATGGCTCATTTTTACTCGTGATGGCGACAACAAACAAACCAGTACTATTGCAGAAATATTTCGGACAGTTTTATAACTGTTACTCGCTTGGCTCCCATTATCCTCTGACACTTTCTCGTCACTTCGCCTGACAACTCTTCCCCAAAACAAACACCTCTAAGATCAGAAGCCGATATGTTCACTCACTCGAAGCAGATATTAGCTACTAATGCGTAAAATAAACAGAGGACACGCCATTTTACTGTGGTCTTCAACTGTGCTAATCAGTTGTAATATTGTGTACTGATAAAAACTACAAACCGACGATGTGTCTCAAAGTCCGGGAAAACATCTGCCGGGATGTCGAGAATCCACGCGCTGGAAGTGATGAAATGAACCTGTCACTTATTCACTTCGTCCGTTGAAATTAAAGACGAAAATCTCATTGATACGAAGAAGAGGACAGAAATACAGAAGCATTATAAATGCTCTCTGCCATATGCAACCAGTCTGGTAGGTCCGCTCATCCAGTCTCTGCCCGGGCATGACCAAGCTCCCCGCACATTTGTTGACAAACTCCCACAAACAGCCAAAGCGCGCGACGGTGCACTGAGATTTAAATTTTTTTGGAAGACGACCGTTACACTCACCGCCAGCAAACGCGCTTTCCGTTGTGATCGGTGGTATCTTGACAACCTGCTGGTACCTTGTTTCCTACGGTTTGTGGTGATGCTACTTGTATCCGTCCTTGCATTACAGCCACTCATGGATGTTTGCTGAGAGGAGTGAGGTTGTTTTTTTCCCGTGTCAAAACGGTCCGCCCTCATGCCTGGGATCCGCCCCTTAATAACGTGAAAGGAACAGAGTCAGCTACACAGTTGTTATGCAAATACAGCACACAGAAAGGATCAAAATGCAGCTATTTCTATAAAAAAAAAAAAAACGTATTACATTTGCATTTTAGCAAATAGGACGTGATCGAGGGAGGATTCAGGTCATTTACTTAAATAAAATGGGTAATATTTCACCGTAAAAATCCTCCTTTACCAGTAGAATTCATGTAATGTTACTTCAGTAATAGTAAATGAATAGTAACATTCACTCAGTGCAGAAAGATGACTACTGTGAGTCTCACACTATTTTATTGTATCATTAGATTGTTTTGTGATCATGTGTTTTTGGCACTTTACTGTTAAAAGCTGACTATAGGTGGTGCTAATTTTAAATACATTTAATGTTGGGTATTTTAATCTATAACAATGCATCATATCAGCTCATTTTATGTTTTGTATGAAAAATCTTAATTTGGAGTGGCCTCACTATACCTGACATGTAAGAAGTACAATATTTCCTCCTGAATTCTAAGTAGCATATTAAAGTGACATGGAAAGACTCAACTAAAATACAATCACCTTAAATTTGTACTTAATCTACTAGTAAATTTACTGAGTTACAACTACCCCGGTGCAATTAAGTTGATGTCCTCTTTTGCTAAATGAATCCATCATTTAAAACAAATACATATATAGCCTATATATGCTGCTCCTTTTGGAGATCTATACTGGTGTCTGCATGAGATGTTGAGCTGATGCTGTATTGTTGTTGAGGTGGGAAAAAATATTATGCCTGGCCCTTTAAGAGAACAGTCCTCCTCGCTACCATAAGCTGGTGACACGCAGCGGACCAATCAGATGGTTTGTTTTGGTCCCGCCTTCTGTTTCGTGTATCTTGACACGTGGAGGGGAAAAAACACAAACCCAGATCTGACATGTGACTGCTTTCAGCGCTCAGCTCAGCTGATTGGGAGCTGCTGCTAGATAGAGTGATAGCACCCACCCAATTGCCGGAGTCGTTGTGATGATGATAGGTGTACTGTCAAGGCAACAAACAGGTTCACAAATTCAGTGGTCACACATGCATGTCAGTGAAACCGATTAGCAAACTTAAACTCACAAATCGTGTCTTATCACATAGAATGATATTCTCTGTTTGTATCATGCAAACATCATAACATAACATAACCAGTGGTGAAGCGTAACTGTACATACTGTAGTGCAGTTATGAGTCACATGACTATCATGTGAGGCTACTAAATACTTCTACTTGACTACATTAAAGAGACAAATATTTTTACCTCACTACATTTACATGACAGCTTTCTACCAGTAACACTGCAGATTATGATTTTGCATACAAAACCTGTTTGTGATCAACTTATAAAATACAATACATTGTTACAGTTGAAATTACCAGCATCTACACATAACACAATACTTTCAAGCATTGTATTACTGACAACAGTAATAATGCAAAAATGTAATAAACTATGCAGAAGGGCCCTTTCCCTCTGCATAATGGGTGCTTTAACTTTTGATACTTTTAAGTACATTTTGCTGTAAATAGAGCTCTACTATTACTAATGTAACATAACATGACATGACACAACATAACATAACATAACATAACATAACATAACATAACATAACATAACATAACATAACATAACATAACATGGTAGGATGTCCTTAAATGCATCCTAGCTTGACAATGGCTTGACAACAATGTATTGATATAAGCATTGAGCCATTTTCAGTTCAGCCCCTTAGGGCATCCATTGTTGGACATGGTATCCTTTTCTGATGGATCTACAGTGACAGTGGAATAAACAGCAGCCATGGCTGGTGACCCTCACAGGGTGCAGGGTGGGGGCACGCCTACGCATGGCATCACTCAAAAGAGGAAGAAAAAAAGTACAGTGAAACGAAGTCTGATCTGTAAAAATGGGTTATTGAGTGCAAAACAGCCAGGCAAGAAGAGTGAGACTATTTGATCCATGGTGTGAGTCAGATTTTTCCCAAGAGACAATTTCTGGATGAAAGCAGATGCTGTTGCGTGGAGCATTGGTCAGCCCGTGCAGGATGTTAGGATGTTATGTTTTCACACTGTCCCACTCCTTTGTTGTACAGCTGGTAACGTGTGAAGTGTGATTTTCTCAAGTTTCCTCAAAATTCCCATGCACAGTTTATTGGCAGACTGGCAAACAACCCCTGCTCTGCCTTGTTTAAGCTGCTGCTTGACGGCTCCCAACCCCCCATCCACACCAACCCCCTCCAACTCCAATCCTGCAGCGAAAAGGACCCCACCCAAAATTTGGAAGAAGAGATCAGATGGTGGTTGTTTTTGCTCGCTCTCTATTACTCTCTCTCTCTGTATGTGTTTGTATTTGGGGGAGGTTGTGCTGTAAACCTCAATAAAGCTCATCAGTGGTCAATCAATGAACATTGAAGCAGATTGCATGGATAGGAACAGAAAAAAATAAAAGCATGTTTCAGTTACTTTGCTCTAAAGAAGCCATCTCCTTCACTCGGTGCAGCTTGACTGCAGCCACATAAATTAAATCTTCTCATCCTAACAAGTGTTAAACTCCTTTACCATTGAAGCTGCATTATGCAAAATAGGCTTACTGACTGGTTGCTAATGCAAGTATTGCTACTTCTTCAGCTACATTGACCCAATGACACTGAACCTGAGGTTGTGTTTGTATTTCATAGACGCAACATGAAGAGTCAGGGAGGTGCCAAAAGCAATGTACTAAGTCATTTAGATGAACCTAAGTTTCATTTGGGCGGCAAACTATACTATTTTGTCTGTTGTTGACTGATGTTTTGAGATTTATGATTTGAAGGACACTGCTGTGTTACGCGAATAATTACTAATAAATACCTCAACATGAAAGCACCTTTTGTAGAATATAAAGGGAGAACGAAAAAATAAAACCCACGGGAATTTAAAAGTGAAAAACATCAGTTTTGCAACAGTTTGATGTGGTTTTCAGGCATTTAAAGCTACTTTTCAGAGGTGGAACCTTTCAAAAGTTAATTAGTCCACTGTGTGCTGCTTTTGGAAAAACAAAGAAATGAAAAAAATCGAATTGCCCATAAGTATTTCATTTCTTTTTTTCTCCCCCAAGTTCCCTTTATCAATAACTAATTAGTGTTCCCAAACAATAGCTCCAAGAATAGTACATTTCAATCACAGTCAGTTATCTCATTGCCAATAGACTCTGTTGTGTACTGTAGCTTTTCATCAGTTAAACTGCAGTTTGGTGAAGTCTTGTTGTCTTTCTGAACACAAAGCTGTTAACCATATTTGTGTTGCACATCAGATTTTTTTCTGTTTTGGTGGAGAAGATAACATGATGTGCTGTCAATGCCAGACATTCACAAACACACACGCCATGCATTGTGCAATCTCATCCACTGTTTTAAGTCATTTGCCGTCTTTTACTTTCAAGTGCACAGCTTCAACCCCTTTGAAGAGGGAAAACAGCCTTTGTGTTGGCGCTGAACTCAGAACTTGTCATCTAAACTGAAACTTCCAGTACCTCTAATGTGTCAGGTGCAGTGGCAGACAATGTGTCCCAGCCCATTTTTATCCGAGCAATTTTCCCCAGTGAGGCAGTTACAAATTCTCCACAGTGAGTTATTTCTGACTACATGCTGCCAGCAGAGGTGATAAGGCTCTGGATGTTGAAATTTTTCAAAGATCACTGCATAATGATACAATTTGCTTTGTGGCGTTTTCCCTAATGGTGCCAGACGTCCAGACGCTTTGTCTTCAATCTTCAATTCGTTCCACACCCAAACAGCTCCATCAGTGTTTGTGCTCGTGCTGCATTTCACTTTCACATCACAATTTTATGGTTTCTAGCGCCCTGCCATTTAATTATCTACCTAAATCCCTGTTTTAGGAGTCTGTTTCTCACAAAAATTGATTGTGAAATTACGTGACAGAGATGCCAAGTTTTCACAGGTTATTGGAAACCTCTGTCCGCCTCCACCCCTCCTCCTGCCAGTTCTGTCAACACCTCTTGATTTTAACCACAGGTACAGTGGGGGCTCAGCCAATGAATGCGGCTCTCCCAGAGTTCATCCAAAGGTAACACATTTGAAGCCCAGAACCACCCGGGGGAAACACATCCCTACGATTATGCGTATTTTGACACCACTTTAATGCCACGAATTAAATGAAATCCTATACAGAAATAATACCGAGCACGTTTTGGATGAAGTGTTGTATGGTAATGAATGTGTTATTATACTGTGTCTTTCAGTTTGTCTTCACATGTTTCCAGCTGTGATGGCAAGTTGCAGTAAATGAACACTTAATGATTACTGAGCAGCAGCAGCTCAGGTGGTAAACAAACCATTTGTCAGGCAGACTGGCAGCCTGATGACACCTGTGCAACATCCAAAACAACTCCTAAATCCAATTTGCAGGTGTCCTTCCACCGGTGTACAGCCACAGACTATTGTTGTCACATTGTTATTGTTGGGTATGCTGTTGGCTGTCCCATATACTGAAATCCAGTGAGATTTTACTCATCATTTGTTGTGATTTTATTCTATCATATAACAACACACACATTATACACACCCATTAACCTGGGAGTAGTGAGTCAAAGGCAACCAGACTTGTTTTGTCATGAAAACAACTTGCTACTTATCTAATAGGAACATCACCAGGTCATCAGTCACAACTGAACAGGAAGTCCAGCTGCGTTTGACTCATTACTCTGAGATAGATGACTAAGATTGTTCATAGACATACTCTGCACTTACTCCAAATGACCTGAGAAACTATAAAAAAAAAAGAAGCTGTGATGTTGCATGTAAAATAGCTGAGTCATAACAGACAACTTTTTGAATCACAGGTAACAAAGGGCTCTTGAGCAAACCACCAGACTGCAAAACTGTTGCACAGACCAAAGTATGGACATATGTTGGGGAGCTTACTACAACGTAAAACTTATTTTCGGAGCTTTGGCCAACATTTCTAATATCATGACAACACTATACTCACCAGAAGCATTGCTGAGTTTAGGAACGAGACAACATGGCTATAACAAAACCTGACCAACACCAAGTGGTCAGAAAATCACAGTTTGACGGCAAACCGACAGTTTATCCAGATTATGTAAACCTGAAAGCCAAAACCACAATCTTGGCCTAACCTTAACTATACCGCTGTTGCCATGCACAGTTAGTATAGAAAGTGGGAACTTTTAAAACATTTGCATTGAAAGTAAAAAAAAGAAAAAACAGTTGTAGGTGAAGATAATCTGGGGTTTTGCAGAACTGTTGTCTCGTCTGGTGATTGTGTTGGTTATTTTAACTGTGTGCACTCAAGAGGCAATAATGGGATTTTGGGAGGACCATGTCAGATGTGATGAACTGCTTCCCCTCTGTTGACAGAGGGGTTCAATGGGGGATGGGGGGGGGGTAACATGCTGGTGAAAGATATGTCTGAGTTCGTTTTTTTAGGGTGTGGGAGTCCATGCTATTCTGCAAAACACCAAGACAGTAAATCTTGTTACCTTGCAGTCTTGACATGTTTTGAGCTCTGACAGAGCTCACAAGTTCAGCTGCCACTGAACAAGATGTACACCAGCATGTGCTTGTGCAGTTTTTCATCTCTGCTTTTATACAGTTCCTCTTCAGAGATGTCACACAGTTTTCTAAATACTTCATTGGCTGTTAAAGTGTTGGTAAGAAGGTGCTGTGCAGTGGATCAAAAAAAAGAAAGAAAAATTATTGAAGGAAGGAGACATGGATGGAAATAGAGTTGGAGTTGCTCTTGTTTCTACGGTAACTGTCGATGGGGAGGTACCAGGGATGAAAGTGGAGGGAAAACAAACCTCCCCATTCCGATGGCAACAGCACAGCAATTGGTTCTCGTTTCCTGCGAGGACAGGAAGAAAAAAAAACATAACAAGGTCCCCTAGTAGCCCAGGAGACACAGTTCGATGTTGCATCAGAAAGCAAGAGGCAGGGCAAAATGAACACGCGCTCGCAAACATGCACACTTGTCTTGCACATGCACATACACACACCCACTCGCTCTAACACACGCACACACAATCACATGCTCCACTTCACCCTGCAGCCGCCCCTCCCGCTCATGCTCTCCCACTCTCCCGCCAAAACATCTACAGCACGTGAAACCTGCCTAGAAACCGAGGGGAAACTTCCGCCTTGCTCTGATTGGCTGAGCTCCCTAGCAACCGCGTATGCCCAACCAGCCAGTCAGGCGCGTTGTGAGAGGCACACTGACCCAATGAAACAGATTATTCAGAGGCGCGGGCAGGCACAGTGACCTGGTAACAGTCAGGAGAAGAAGTCAGGGAGACGCTGGAGGGAGAGAAGAAAAGCTTTCGGTGATTGGCTCACAAATTTCCTCTTTGCTCTGATTGGCTTGATGCTTTTCTCTTTGCAGTCATTCATACATTTCTCTGCCTGCCTCAGCACTAGCTCCTCTGTTTCCTCCACCCTCAGCCGGTTCGTTCAACTTCCAGAGTGGCCACCCTGCCCTCAAGGAAAACCACTGCCCAAGGTCAAGGCAAAGACTGTGCTGCTGAAATGGGATTGGTTTAGACAAGCAGGAGCAGAACAAGATCCTAGTAACAAGTCTACCTCATCATGTCAGTGCAGGATTAAAGCTTGTGATCAACAACTTGTTAGAGAGCACAAGTGCTCTTCATGTTGTCACTGCTGATGAGCTTGTTATTGTCTTGCTTGTAATGGACACGGGCCAGTGAGAGGCATAATTAGCTTTTCATTTAATAATGCAGCATTTGACAGAGCTGTTCTCCGGGCAAGTTACAAGACACAAATTAGCAAATGGTTAGTTTGTTTTGAAAAACTTAGCTTTTGAAGACAGCCCGGGTGAGGTTTGTAGACTCTTTTTTAAACATTCCAAACTGCTTGCTCCAGTAGTGTGGGGAATTAATGTCAATACCCCGCAGGATCAGGAGTTCACATTGAATAGTTAATGAGTTGGGGGAGAGAAGGACTCAAATAATTTTGCGAATCGACCGTGCCATGCATACTGCCTAATTTAACATAACTGCAGGCAAAAACTCAGTCAGGCAGCAACATTATACTGCTATGATTAGTAAAAACAACATTACCATCCAACACAGAAATCGCTCATAGCTCCCTAACAAATTACTTTACTTGGGCTGGAACTGAATCTATATTAGAGAATTTATTTTCGCATTCAACAATAAATGCTGCTCTGTCTTATTTATTCTGCAATGAATGTTTCATATTAAATTGTGATTTGGAGCTAATAAGTGTTTTTTCTAGCACTTTACCAGTGGTACATCAGACCAAACCTGCCAGCAAGGCTGTTTGTCATGCATTGACATAAATGGAGAATCACTCACTATATGTGGTGCACAAGTCAAGATGAGTCAAACAGAACTGCTGTCAGGAAATGTTGCTCCAGTATGAGGTGATGTGAAAGGTTTTTACTGCACCTCTAATGCACTCACTTGACAGTTTAGTGGGTACACCTAGCTAAAACTACAGGAGTCTGCAACACAACACATCTGCAGTAAAATCTGCCTTGAGACTGGAGGGAAAAAAAACAAAAAAAGCACTGGAGCTCCTGGTGAGGTCTGAGATCAGTCAGAGGCTGAGCTGAACACAGAGACACAGGCACTCCCACAGAAACCACTGGTGCGTATGGTGACAGCTAGCATATAGCTAGCATCTGTACATTGGTGCATTGGCAGTTTGGGGCGTACAAACACAAACAACAGTCAATTTGGCATGGATGATGCAAGCTGAAAATTTGCGGTGCTGTCTGCCTGAACACATCTTTTCACCTCATTAGAGTAATGTAAGACTTTTAAAGGCATAATTCCACGTTTTGAGAAATACACTTCTTCACTTTCTTGCCGTGACTTAAATGAGAAAGATGAAGCACCTCCACTAATTAACCTCACTATTTAAAATGCTATATCTTGTTTGTTTAATTGAGTCTCTGCTCATTACCTGGCAACCTCCTTGTGACAAGAACGGATTAAGATATTGCACATAAGTGAACTTTGTAGGCGCTGGTGGACTGAGCCAGGATAGCTGTTTCCATTTGTTTCAGTCTTTATGCTAAGCTAAGCTAAGCTAAGCTAAGTGGCTGCTGGCTCCAGCTTCATATTGAATGGACAGACATCAATATCAAATTATCCCTCTAACTAACTCAATACAGAGTGACAACGGCAGTACCCTTTCTTGTTCACCCAGCCCTTCTGTACTTTGCGTGCTTCGTGCATGTATGCATTTGAGTTAATATGCACGTTCTGCTGTAGTATGATAGAAGCTAAACTTATTCCCCAAATGAATTGCTATTAGGAGTCCCCTGAGTCCCTGGTAGCCGGAGGAATTATGAGATAAAGATCACATTGTACTTAGCAGTCATCACAGGAGGATTTCTCATAGGGAAATGTACTTTTGTGAAATCTTAGATGTGAGTCTCTAGCATACTTATTGTCAAAATGAATATCAGCTCTTGGGACCTAGGCGCAGTCTACACGGTGTGTACAGCTGAGATTAAAGGAAGCAAAGCCAACCCTATATCATAAAACAAATCAGACATCAGATGGTTTGATCTTCAAAGTGGATATGTGAACTGTCAGCACCCCAAAAAATTTTGCAGACTTTGCTGTAACAGGGTCAGCATTAAACGCTTATTTTCTGCACAGACCTTTATCTAACTTGTTAAAGGTCGGCAGTCTTAGGTTTTCTCTTTGCCAAGGCCTCATTAATGTCAGAGGGGATGACTTCAAGAAAACAACCCTTGCGGGCCTTTCCAAATGGCCTGGAGCGTCTGATGACTCACCTAATTTAAAGTTGCATTTTAAGGGACCATAAATCCCCCCTTTCAATACATGGCTCCGAAGCCGATATGTGTCATGATTTTGGAGATTTTATGTTTTGCATTACGTCATCCCCCCAAGCTATGGGGATTTACATATCCTTTGGTTCCTGGGGGGGGGGGGGGGGGGGGGATCAGCGGTACACTGTGCTCATCCATGAAATGACCTATTCAACTACTTTTTTTTTATGTCTTTTGTTTGGCCTGTAGAAGAGCACCTCTGCTGTCTGTGTGAAGCTAATTGGACACAGCACAGCACCAAGCTAGGCTTCACAGCCAGGGGGAATAATTCCAGGAAATAAAACATAAAGGTGTTGTGCTCATGAAAACAGTGTGCATTCAGCATTTTAAGCACATCACTGTCGCCGGAAAGGACGGGCAGGGGAAACAGAAAAAATAAAAGATGTTGGACAGGTCTGTGAATAGAGAGCAAAATCCTCTCTTCCCTTTAAACACTGACACACACACACACATGAACACACACACACTTCCTCCTTGTTTTGATTCCACTGGATGGAGTATTATCATGCAAATAATTGCTTTAGCAGGAAATACTAAAGGAAGGGATTAACATATGCAATAGTCATTAATATTGAAGGAAGTCCATGATGTTTGACCATAAATCTTCCAAATACTTCTCAGCCTTGTTCTTATCATCTTGACACACTAGCTACATTGGTTGTTATTATGATATTTTTAAAGACTGAATATACTCCTCATTGAAAGAGAATTTTAAAATATACAAAAGCTGGGAACCTGGTAGTTTTAATTGCTTCTCGTTTATTTATGCAACTCTGACCTAGTTTGCAACTTTTCCAAAAATCAGTCAAATCAATTATCTCGTCTTGGATTAGCAGACATAAAAGACCTGCTAGAATTTCACAACATCACCTCACTGACATGGTTTAGAGATACAGCACCCAAAATCAATTGAGCAGCTGCTTGTTTCTTTGAAATCTCTCACACTGGTGCAGCTTCCTGGGCAGCCCCGGTGTATCTCAGGGGGGTCAGCGGCTCTGAAGGATCTCCACTGTGCTGCTGAAGATTGCCTGGAGGTGTGACAGCCGCCCTCTGATCTAGCGGCAGCCTCTGAAGATCTGAGGACACTTTGCCCACTTCGTCAGTCGCAAGCGCTCCTCACATTAAAGCAGTGGCACTTGAGCAAGCCACACAAGCACACAGCATGAGCCTTGATTTCCATTTCTTGTCTTCCTGAAAATAAAGAGCCACAGAATGTCTAGGAAGGAAAGGCAGATATTCTGTAACCGAGCTGTGTGAGTCCCGGGCATGTTTTGAATAATTTTAAGGTTGTCTTAATTAGACAGCCTTTATACAGTAGCTCAGTCAATGCACACTAGAGTCATGGTGAAAAGCATTTTAACTAACACCCACTATGCTTCACACTCAAATGTTAGCCTCTGTTGAATGCAATTTTGTACCCCTCAGCAGCAGCTTTGCTGAAATTTGTCAATTGGTTTTGAGGAATCATCCTGTTGCCACAGAGGAATTTTATGCTTGAGAAATTATATTTTTCTGGTCAATTTAAGAAAGAAAGAGAAGGCTGCATGACTGAGCTGCAAATTAATTTTACTGTCTTCACACTGGCTTCCTTCCTCTTTTCCCAGGGGCTTTGCTTTTTGGGCCGCCTGAGCCTTACACAGCTTTCTGTCACCGCTGTACACCGCACATGGGCAGCAGATGTTAGCGGCCTGTGTGCCAAGGTGGTATTGGTACCATAATACCACTTGTACCGCTTCAACAGATGTGGCTCTGTTTCAGGCAGTGAATTTGACAAACACACCTGTGGCCAGGACCACCTGCCTTTGACGACCAGCACATTCCTGCAGCTTGCAGTCAGTGGAATTAATGAGCTGTTCTGAATTCTCCGCGTGTGAAGGAGGAGCACCTATAACACTCGGAGTACTGCTTTGACATATGTTTGAAAAATTCCCTAATATGTTAACAAGACTGAGAGTCTGCAGCCAGCTTGCAGCTCTGTGAGGCTGCGCTATGAGCTAAATGCTAAAGCTGTGTCCCAATTCAGGGGCCACATACTTCGGGGGGCCGCCATATTCTCTTTTGTTTGTGATTCATCACTGGCGCGCAATGAATCTTGGGATATGATGGAGCGCAAAGGATGCTTAATTGCCGGGGAAATGAAGGACGTTTGAAATGTGACAGCCTTGACGTCCTGCTGTGACGCAATTGATCTTCAAATGCAGCCTTCGAAGGATGTGGCCCCTGAATTGACACTCAGCTAATATTTATCATGTTCACCATCATAGAGTGTTAGCATGCTAACGTTTGCTAATTAGCACTAAACACAAAGTACTGCTGAGGATTATGTCATTAGCTGTCATTAGTTTTGCTGGTATTTTGTCAGATTAAGCTAGCATCAAGCAAACTGAAATTCTGACCTCATAGTAGCGCTGGATGAAAAATTAAGGGATCACGAATGGTTTTAGATTTTGTCCTGAGGAGGTCATGAATGTCTGTACCAAATCTAATGGCCGCCCATACAATAACTGTCAAGAAATTTTTCTCAAAATCTCAAATGTCAACATCATGATGCCACTTAGAGTGAAAGTCAGGGGATCACCGAAGTCACTATAGGATTCATCCTCTGGGGACCATGAATATCTGTATCTCATGACAATGTGTCAAGAAGTTGTTGAGATATTTCAATCGGTACCAAAGTGATCCACACCACTAGTTTTTGCAAAAAAAAAAAAAAAATGTTATTCTACCTCAGGCAATGACATATCTGAGAAGAGCAACACACTGATAAAAGCTAAATGTGCCACCTGTGTTCAAAGCTGGAGCATAAAATATGACGACTTAATGAGCGGTGTTCAGGATTTTCAAGAAATTGTATCGAATATTTATGAAGATGTTTCCACGGCAGAGATTTTTAATTGTAAGAGATTTCTCCTCTGCCTAGTTAATAATAGAATATACCAGGTAGGCACCTTACTAGCAGTAATGGCTGGAGACATCATCTTTTGCTTAGAGCGTTTTCATCCGGATCAAACAATTGTCATCCGGGAGCTCACACACAGCTAGACAGCATCATGACAGCCATGCCTTAAATTCAAGAGTTCACGAAGGCGAATATGTCTCTGCCTACTTGAGAGAGGATGAGTGGATTTTGGCATAGTGGATATGAGCTGCAGCTGGCTGGTCCTCCATAGCCAGCAGTCATAGTCAGTCTCCTCATCTCCCCCCAGTCAGCATCCCAGGGGAACCAGGAATTGACGTGCCATTAAAGAGGCTTTGAAGAGAGGCAACTGTCAGCATGACTGCCTTCGCTTTCTAGCAGTGAAGGAATGGAAGTACAGATCTGGGTGCAATAAGGACAGAGGGAAGAGCTTTGGAAATACATCTTACTATAGCTTGGCTGTTAGGAGGAACGGGAGTTAGGTGGATCTGTCTCTAAAGCAAAAACTGTGATGGAGAATTTAAAGTTTTTTTCCGCTGACAAAATTAGTCACATACAAAAAACAGATTATTATCTGTGACTGTTGGCAGATGTTTTTCAATTGACCACATAGATGTCAATACACTGTGTAATCATAGTAGTCACAGGAGTTTTTATTCAGTTATATCATAATTTATAACACATGAAATGGTTGGGAAATGGTAGTTGTCCTGTATTTCAGTTTGTTCATGACGTTAGTGACATCACACAGACCCAATTATCTCATAACACACATACAATGCAGGGGGGCCAAGCGTAACCGAACCCACAATGATGTCATGTGTGCAATAACTTGTACAGTGACTTGGCAGAGGAGATGACCTCATTTCCTGTGTGGTTTTCCTTAAAAAACAGAGTTTTGGGGACTTTCTCTTTTCGCCTCAAAGATGTCATCAAAATTAAAATTACACAGAACTTCATCTTGTGCGTATTTTTACATCAGCTGATGAGAAACTGTGAAAAAGTAAACAGTGTGTGATTACAGTTTTTCTCTCTCGTGTGAGTGAACTGTTAAAGAGTCTTTCTACTCGTGCTTAAGATGAATTGTATGTTCCTGTACGGCACATTACTGTATATAAAAGTGACTGCACAGTTTCGCCTTTGCATATGTCAAAGCTACAGAACATAGCGCCTTTAGATTTCATGCATATAATATATGCATGTCATGAAAAATAACACCCGAGAGCCCGCTCGTCTCATATGCAGCAGTTTTTAAAATCATTATCCATATCAAGCAAGTTCATGTCACACTACAGTAAATTACAGTCACTCCTTTCAGTAGCATACACACTGTAACCTTCATGCTTCATATTGCATGCTGAATGGTTTTCTTCATTGTCTGTCTGCTGAATCTGTCTGAATAAGCATGTGCCCCACCCCTCCCTACAAACACCACCGCCACGTCTGGTAGCACAACTGGTGTGGGATCAAAGGAAGTCGCGTAAACAACCCATGAAAAGGGTTATGTTACGGATGACACCATCACTTAATTACAGTGTCTTTTACACAAAGCGGAGTCTTGCTTGTTGCCGCACCATGGATGGATATACAGCCAGATGGTGCCTGCTGTTACTGAGCTGCATCTTTTTTTTTTTTTTATAGCTGAAACAGTAAAATGTTTAATAGAGAATTAAACAAACATGGTTTACCATCGTACTAAGTGGCTCATCATGAAACCTGTGACTGGTTATAACATCCTGCCATCCATTTAGCTGCATCTGATGCCCATAAGGCTACGACTTAAGTTACATGTATGGTTTAAATGCTAAAGGAGGATTGGGAGCCCTGAGGTCACATGGATTAGATGACCTTTGACCTTGTTTGCGTGACTGTCCCTCCTGCTGGCACAAGATTTGATCAGAAACCCTGATCAAAAGAAAAGAAAGAAAACTTTTGATTTCCAAAGAGTTGTGTTCCTACTCATTCATATTGACCAAATGTAAACAAAAGCATACACAGGCATTATTTTTGTCTTTCACCTGTCGTCATCACCCCACAGCGTAAACCAAGCTGTTGTCTTTGCTTTTCCCTCACACATGCTTGTGAGAAAGTGAGAAAGTGAGAAAAAGAAAAATGTGTTTCTCCTCTCGCAGTTTCAGAGGTCAGTGACTGCTGTGAACACCCCATTACAAACTAGAAAATAATGTTCAACATGTTTTTGTTTGTCAGTGTTGATTTGACTTTTAACCCCACCATCATCTGAGAGCAAAGGTGTGTCATCTTTAACCAAGAAGTGTGTTATTCTTGTAGTATTCATCAGTGAGAGTGAACACTGCAAAAAAAAAAATAGCTGGTCTTCTACTCGTAATCTTCTTCATTTCTTACTATAATTTTAAACCTGACCTTAGTTTTTTATTTTTAGTGCTGGTTTAGTATTTTTAGTCCTGAAACTCTTACAGGGCAGCTACATTCCCAGAAGTCCACCTCATCTCTCCAGATTGGACATAAAAGACCACCACAACGTCCACATGCTGACATCTTTTTTAATGAAAATCCCTACAGGTTGTCAGACTGGGAATTTTTAGAGCCGTAGCTTTGAAGTCCTCACCCTGATTTAGCAGAGGAAGTGAATGTTAGCTCAGTAGAAATATCAAGGGAGAGGCATGCGGCTGGACAGAAATAGCTGCAAAAACTTTCGTCCCTCTTTTAGGTGGGCGGGCAGGACTATGGGGCAGCAGCAGAGGCAAACAATGACATCAGGATCACCTCCCACACACACACATACACACACACACACACACACACACATTTCAATGCACAGCCGCCGCTGCTGTGGTGACTGAGGCGTCAACATGTCAGGATTAAGTGATGTCATCCCCTAAGCAGCTCTTCTGTGGTCTCCCTCTGGGACCCCTGTGACCCCGCAGGAGCCACCTGCAGTTCATAAACATCACCCGTGTATCAGAGGCATCAGAGAGGTTCACAGGAAAGGCCACAGCCCAGATGGCCAACAATGGGAGTCAGAGATGCAAAGGGCCCAAACCAGTGCATCATAGCATTCCTGTTGAGTGTTGTCACCGTGGTCAGGGGAAGTCCACCTCAGGATTCTTGGTTACTTTGACTGGAACCCTTATTATTTTGAGCAAATTAATGGAAAAACAGCTAAAGAAAATGTTTGGGTTCCCAGGTTGTAAATCAGTTTGGCAGGTGTATTTCCTCCTCGAGAATAACTTGCTTTGTCTTTTGCCTGCAGCCTGTACATATGAACTGAATGCTCAAGCGCTTGCAGAGCTGCAAAGTATCTAGAACAAAATCTGTTTAACATTTCATTTATTTATTAAAAGTGTAAACAATTACAGCCGCTGTCGTGGTGGCTTTTCATATGGTGAGACCCCTCATGACCCCTTGTTAATGACCTCCTCGCATTCTCGTAAGCCATCCAGTCAGCAGTTGTTAGTAGTCTTCGTTGTTGTGTTAGTAAGGCATTATTAAGTGTCTAATAAGCCATCAAGATGAATTAAAAAGGCAACTGAAAAGGAGGACGGAGGAGGAGATACACCACTGAAATTGATTTTTCTTAACCCAAATTTGTTAATGTCTCACTACTGATCTATAAAATAGTAAACTTGCTCAGATATGCCTTTGCTTCTGTTCACCGAGTTGAATTGATGGAACGTGTGTTCCCAGCAGCTCTGTACCTGAGCTGAAACTAAGTACAGGATCCCTGAGAGCATTTAGTATTAGGTACCTCAATGACACCTGAGGTGCCGGAGAATATCTCTACATCTTAATTACTGTTTTTACTATCCATCCAAAGCAGAGGAAACTGTGTCGCAAACAGCCCAGGGGTGATAGAAACAGGCCCACTCCTGTACAGACATTGATGCGTGTCTAATGAGTCCATCAGTCTGACAGCACAGCGTCCTGGGGGACCCTCCGTTCATGATAACCAGTGTATCACAGAGGGATGTTCCTGGATTGAAAATGCCATCTGTCATTACATCTGACTGTATGTTTGCCAAACACGAGTTCAAGGTAATTCACGTGCAAGCGCAACCTGTGTGTGTTGTTTTGGCAAATTAAAACAAGCCTCCATCACATGTCACACTTCTCTCATTTCCTCTATATCCTCCACAAGTCAACTGTGTGTGTGGTTGTGTGTGCGTTTGTGTAACAGACAACATTCAAGGACCATAGGATATGAGTCTATATATGTCAATAGCCACCAAGATATGAATGATTTACCATGCATACCTCGAGAGCACATGTAGTGTATTAAGCTTTCAATAATTGATGCTACGTCCCGTTAGCCACCAACACAAGTTTCACACATCAGGTGAGGCAGTCATACTGAAAATCATGTATATCAACTTAGCTTTGCATTTGATGGGTAAAAACAGTTCCCCCTAGGAAACACAGTGCGGAGGAATTACTCATATAATATAAAAGGCTGTTGCACGTTACACATCAGCAACCACTTCATGCTGAAGTGCTATGAATGAGATTCTGTCAACACTTGGAAAAAGCAATTTCCCTTCGCTCAGAGTACAGTAAATATTTTCACCATGTCTCTTTTGCTACGAATCCTCAGCCTGAAGTTGGAAAGCTTTTCATCGGTCGACATGTCTGCTAGCATGTAAACATCACATTACATGCCATCGTTCAGTCATTTACTTTTATCTCACACTATGTACAGGTGCAACTCTCTTTATAGTGGTGAAAGATCTTAAAACCAGGTCAAATGAGATAAAAAAAAAAAAAAGAGCGTATGTGCGGGTGCCAAACATGATTTAACCAAGCACACTTTAGCTCTTTGACAGCTACGTATGTATCCATCAAAAACAACTGTACGCTTTGTTCTAAAGAAAGCCGATCCTGCTTCTTTGTTATTCTGTAATGAGCTAAAACTCAGTATCACTGCATCACTGTTATGTAAGGTGCTGTATTCTGCATGCAATAAAGCTTCACATGCATGCTTATATTCCTGCACATATTCAGTGTGAAAGTCAAATGTTTACTCTGTCTATAATTAAGAAACTTGCTGGTGTGGAACGTGCTGTATGCAGTCTTAAATTTGTGCAACTAAAAATGAATTAATACAGGAATAATGACTACAGAATTTTTGAACAGAAAACAACATTGCTCCATCACAAATGTTCACAGCGAATAATAAAGAGCCATGTGTTACGCTTCAGCCGTGTTTGTTTGCCATGCTGCCTTGTTATTGCTCATGTTCATATCTCTGCACACATTCATGGGCAGTTGTTCTCTCTACTGTTGTAACATGTGCTCTTGCTTCTGGTCGACTTCCTCTAGGTGTGAAGGGAAGCCTTCCGTGCCCCGTGATTCAAGTGTGTGACATACGAAAAGCAATCATATGATAAAGACAGATGCTTATGGTTTCAGAAAGTGCTTTTTGCCCAGATACAGCCTGAGTGAGAGTGTGTGTGTGTGTGTGTGTGTGTGTGTGTGTGTGTGTGTGTGTGTGTGTGTGTGTGTGTGTGGCGGTGTGGGTGGGGGGTGGGAACTTGTTTACAGCTAACACACGCTGCTTTGAGTCCTCTCAACAGGGGAAGAAAGACAGCGTACCAGAACTTGGCAGAGTGAAAGTGCAGAGCACTAGCGGTGAGCTTTCAGGGATAAAAATACTGACGGTGAGCAGCCTGGAGCTCAGCGGTGAGACTAGAGGTACAACAGCCTTTGGGCTTTGAAGCATCACTATCTGTGGCAATCAGCCCAGTGTGTTCAAGTAGGTAAAACCACATCTCCATAATATGCAAATGCCCGGTAAGTCTTCAGCTTAAACTTTCTGGAAAGTAAAGCTGCCTCCCCGAATATAGGAGTCATGTGTTATTGGTGGTGGTATATATTTCATTTTTTTGTTTTGTTTCTGGTCTATTTCTGAAAAAACCTCCCCCAACAGTGTGCACTTTTTTTCCCTAAAGGTTTTGGAGTGGACAAAACCACTTAAGCCCTAACCACTGACTATAATATGTGATATAATACATTTCTGGAGAGAAATAGAGGGCTGTGTGAAGTCAGGGAAACCTTAAATGAGCAGATCCTGAGGGTGAGGAGCTCAGCGAGGGACTCAGTGCCAACCAGCCCTGCAGCCTGGCAGCTCTCTGCTTGATTGGTCTCAGTGGGCAACTGGGATGGAGGGCAGAAATCCCATCTACATTCACATGCATGCGCACAGCCTGCATAAACATGCAGGCCATACACATGCTGCCACATGAACACGCTTAAAGTGGTGTAAACAAACGCTTTAACAACATAGAATGCGACTCATGTATAAGCTGACATCCTAAAAAGAAAATGCTGTTAAACAGCGCAAAGGAGAGCACAGCTAAATCCAAATGCACACACACATATTAAAACACATAACACCCACATTCAAACACATGACACCCACATTACACCCACACACATTAAGAGTCTCATACATCACAGCTATGTGCGCAGCGCGGGGGGCTGGGTTCACATTGCCTGCATATTCCGTGCCTATTGAAAAGCTAATTCTCCTGCGCTGGGATTCAAAGAGCCTGGCCAGCCACCTGCACTGAGGATGAGGAAGGGAGGGGAGGAGGACAGGAGAGGGAAGAAAGGGAGGAGGAGGGGGGAGGTAGCAGTGGAAGAATGACATCACCTTCCCTGAAAAGTCACCATTATCTCAAGCCTCAGCTTAGCTGTCTACAGAGGTGACATCATCCTCTCTTTGCCCCACCCCCCTCTGTTCTCTCCGAGCTTGTGTGTGTTGAGGGAGTGGATTTGTTTGTGTGCATGTGCATGCAGGCGTGTGAGAGTGTGTGCAGGAAGGCATTTTCAAGATAGACACAAGCAGAAGTGGATGTTTGTCTGTGCTCCTTCTTTCATGCCTTTAGTGAAAACCACTTCAATGACACTTCAATGGGTTTTACTTTATTTAGTGTAGATACGATTACAATTAGTTTCCCACTTTTGAGTGGCATTTTGCTTTGCATTTATTAATTAGTCTGTGCTATATATGCTGCATGTAAACTATGAAGTAACATGAATGAGTTAAATCATATTACTGTAAAAAGGCAGTTAATCAAAATGATGAAAATCACATTTTCTATCTCACCTCTTGTTTATTGTTACTTACAGGAGACAATGAGTATTCATCAAAACAGCCATGAAATAAACTCTTTAAAAAAACACTTTGTCCTGACGATCTTAAATACAAGCAGACACAACCTATCACAAACCTAGGCTTGTTGTCTAGTTTGTTGCATCTGAATGATGATTCAAAACAGTGGTATTTAGCCACACACATAGTTCTGGTTTTAGTTGTCCAGGTTTTGAAATATCACTGATGGTATTGAGTAATGAAGTACTGATGAAATTAAATATTAAAGTCCACATACAGTGACAGTGTTACTCCATCCATAGACCTTGCTCTCAATCGTTTTTTTTTTGTTTGTTTTTTACATTTCTTTAATACTAAGTAGTGCCTAGTAAGACTGTTGCAGGAATCTCAAAACCAAATGTAAACTATATAACTACAAACCACTTAAGCTAAATGCAATGCCACTTTTGAGTCTTGCACATTCATGCCCACATTCCCTTACAGGGTCACATCTCCCAAAGCATTCAGAGAGAGGATAACAGATATACATCCAAGTAAACTGTCACTGACTATCTAATAAAGCAATAAAATGTACTTTTCTCTGTTGTATGTAATGAGGCCTCAACAATACAAGTGTTTTATAATAATGTCCCACAAACCTTATTTACAATTCACAGCCACCTTAAAGCCCAACCCCCACCCATTAGTCAACTGCTCCTGTCTTCATCATGTGTCCCAGCAGGCCATTGTGAGGATTGACCTCTGTCATGTTATTACACCATCTGATGCCCTCCGCAGCTGACACTCATAAAATCCACCGAAGCATGCCAGCCATGCCATCACTGCCCTTTGTACGTGTCCCAACACTCCCTGAATGCACTCACTCTGGATGACATCCCATGAATAGCTCATTTAGACTGAGTTAAAGTAGAAGGGGGTGACAGGTAGATATGTCATCTAATCTAAACTCTTCTCGTGTCTAATTATACTATCTATATATTCACAATGAAGAATTTGTTTCTGTTTCTGTGAACTTGAATCACCCCTCTGCAAATCTGAGAGAAACCACTGACCTTGTGGTGACACTGGAAAGGGAAATAAAAGTCTGAATAGGGCGGTGACTTTGTTTAACCATAAAGTTTTAAGTTACCGCACCAAAAATAACTCCATATTCAGGCATTTATAACAGGTGTATGACCTGGAATTTAATCCTCATTTGAGTGCGAGTCATTCCACAAAAATGTGTCAACAAACTCAACGCCCCATTCACTGTCCATGGAGCAGCACCATATCTTAGGCCTTATTGAAATGATATATTCAATAGATGGTTCAATAGTTAGTATGCAGTATGCAGACATTGGCAGAGTGAGTACAATGTAGGCTACTATCTGTCGTGAAAAGAAACCATGACTGCAGGAGCTGGACAGGCTAACTCGCTACTGAAAGATCAGGGAATCATTGCTGTGTGGTCGGACTCTGGTGGCGTCCTCTGGCTACATCCACAAGGGAAGGTGCACAAAACACTGTTCTCCGCTGGTGAAGTTTTTCTAGTCATGAACTGCTGGCCATACTGTCTAACATGGGAGTTCACCACTGCTGTTACTGCACTACACTATTCAGGTAGACCGCTACCTGCAAGAGCCCTACAGCGGCGGCAGTGAACTGAACCTGATAAGTTATCACTTAGCCTATGGTGAAAAGCATTTTAGCAGCTTTGAGCTCTTTGTTTTGGTTTAACATACTCCATGTTACTGTTATTCAAGCCACAGCAGACAGCCGTTTTCAGTGAAAACCTTAGGCCACTTATCTAGCACGAAATAGCCGAGAAGCAAAGTCAGCAATTAGCTGGTGAACGTAGCTTGGTAGTTTCGACCACCCGCTGGTTAAAGCTTGATGCACTGCCCCCAGGTGGCCAAAAAAATGTCTCTTCCTCATTAAGATTGGCAACACTTCTTTGCTAACTTGAAGACACAGGTTATTCCAGGTCATGCCTCCCTTTTGCAGTTGTGAAAATGTGTTTTGTGTCATGTGTTGACGTCACCACAGTATCTGCACTTACAAAAGGAAGTTTGCGGTGTTCTATTTTTAACTGTCTTTGATCTATCATCACTTTTACAAGTTACAATTAATCAGGAAAAGAAAAGTAGTTTTAATGTAACTACCCTGACTATTTTTATCTCTGCTTCAGACTTTCTATTTATGTAGGTGTGTATAGCATTTAGCGCCTTTTACTTTTGTTCTTCCATTCTGCATTAATCTATTGTTGATACTTAAAGAGTAGAAGTATTCAAAATTTTTTAAGTTACTAATCTTTACCATTGATTTGTTGCACTATTGTTTAAATGTCTCTATGTGATCAGTAAAGTTTATCTTATTTTACTCACACTGTTAAGAGTTTTTCTTTACTGAAAATGTAACAGTTCTGTTCTTTGTTTCGAATTGAAATAAGCTTTTTCTTTTTTTTTTTTTTTTTAAAGCTTGTCATTTAACACTCAATTTCCACAACATTTGAGAGTCTGTGTGAAAATTTAAAAAAGCCTTTTTGTAAGACAATCAGGCTTATCTAACTTTTTTTGTTTACCAGTCAAACCTGTCTTTAATGACTTGCTCTTGCTGTTACCACGGGACCCATTTAACCAGCACTGTGACCTTTACTCTTTCCTCCAGGAGGCTTAATTGTATATCATTTTAAACAACAGGTCTCTATTCAGAATACCTTTAAGGACACACATGGGATATTCTTGTGCATTTTAACTTGTTTGCTAAACCCGTAATGTGGGGCCCCTGCTGCTTCTCACCTCTATTGTAATGCAGGCCAGGTTTCTAATCAACTCCTGGCCCGGGCCACTTCACACCTCGGTGAACACTGTGGACCCCCGCTGAGTTTGGATGGGATTCAGTGGCCACCCCTTTTATAGGACACACACAAATTTGCACACACACACACACACACACACACACAAATAAACACTGGAGACTTACACACCTGCTACCCAAACCAAATAACTCCCCTGTTTCTCCTGTGGCGTTCTGGTGTCCGATCTCTTTGTCTTGCAGGTGTCCGTTCCACAAGTCAAAAGGTGAGCAAACAGAGAAACGTGGGCAAGTCATACCCAGCCATTACTCAGAGAAGTGATGTCAACAACATTTTGACCTCAGAGGTTAACGGTGGAAGAATGTAGACTTAATGACCGTCAAGGGAAAGATAAATATTTCAGACATTATTAAACTGACAGAAGGTGGGGCAAGGATTTCTATGACAGAGTTAGTGGGGGGGGGGGGGGGGGGGGGGGCGAATTATAAGATCAAAGCATTCCATGGAAACCATTTGCACCGTGAGCGTTCAGGGTGGGGTCTTTGGTCATTACGGTGGGAGGACGAGAGTGGGCGTCATCAGAGCTTTTCTAACACTTCATCCCTCATAAAAGAGCGGCCTCTAAAAATAGCCTCAACATGGTTCGACCCCAAAATGTCTGTGGCAAGTTCAACAGAAAGATTTGCTCTTGGGGAGGGCAACACCATCAGATGTTGTGGGCAAAAGTGTCACATTGGTAGAATAAACATTCATTAAAGCTTTTGAACATAACAAATAATATTTCATGCATCATTGGACGGTTGGTGTTATGAATCCTCATGTGGACAGAGAAAGAACTGCTGATAAAAAACACTTACAAGGCCGGTAATAGAAGGAAAAACACAATGACTATGGAAATCTTAATAGACTCACACTTGAGCAGTAGTAGAAAGTAATTAACTATATTTAGTAGTGTTCTCATGTACAATTTTGAAAGTACTTGACTTGAGTATTTTCAATTTAAGCTACTTTTATTTTCATGTACAGTGCTACCTAACACTATGTAGTTACACCCCAGCGAGTAAAAACATTAAAATGCTGCTTTTACATCAATTAATCAGCAATAAAAATAAAAAAATCTAATAATTTGTTTAATGATATATGTGACAATCCCATGAACAGACAAAAACTAACAATCTATCTATCCTATCCTATCGATCTGTGTCCAATAACTATTAAAAAGACATGAATGAGGATTGTGATGTACCTGCATTCAAGTAAGTTCTAGCAGGTTTCGATGCTGTATTTAGAAATTTGGTGTGCAGCGCTCCCTTTATTGTTTACTTTTCAACATCATGGCAACACAACCTCCAGCTGTGATACTGTTAGTGTATGAAGCTTGGTCTAACACATGTTCAGAAACGTAAAAAGGCCTCCACTCCCTCTAGGAGCACGGACTGATCACACCCAGACAACTCTTGGTGCTCACTCTGTGTCTGTTTGTGGTCATATTATGTCTCTTTGCGGTTGCTTTGCATCTGTTTGCGGCAATTTTGCATGTGTTTGTGGTCGTTTTGTGTCTCTTTGTAGTTTTATTTTGCATCTCTTTGTGCTTGTTTTTTGTCTCTTCAGTCATTCTGCATCTCTTTCTAGTTGCTTTGTGTCTCTTTATGGTCATTTTGTCTCTGTTAGAGAGTCTCTGTGGTGGTTTTGCGTCGTTTTTTTCTTCTTTTTTGTATCATTTGGAGTGTCTTTGAAGTCATTTTGCATCTTTTTGTAGTCCGTTGATTGACTTCTCAATAAGAAATGCTAACACTAACTTAATACAGATGCTCAAGACCAGGCCCCTTCCACCCCTGGGGCCTGTGTCCAGTAGGGCCATTCAGTGAGCCATATAAGCAGACATAAAGCTTGTATGTTGTCACCAGCGTTAAGGAGGAAACTGTCCTTACAGTCCAACATAGAGAATTTTTCACACACATGTGTTATTTTTGGTCTTCTTTGTATATTTCCAAACATATTCTACAATATATGTAAAAGCCATTGATTTCTGGACTTGTCAGTAGCATCTTTTCATCACTCAGTCTTTTCCCTCACTGTAGCATCCAGTGCTCCCCTCTGTGCCAGGGGGTTCGGCATAGCTGTGTGGAACAGTGACAGCTGTAGGGGAGTTCAAGTCTGGGGCAGAACAAGTCCAAACCACACCCACCACCCAGCAGACCAGAGCTGTGTCAAGGGCAAGAATCCACAACAGCTGCCGGTCAATCTCGGATTTGTATGCATTCAGACAGTAGCAGGCATGGGGCACTGCAGTGGTAAGCTCTCGCAGTTGCAATGGTTTCACTGTTCACTGGTGATCATTATCGCTGACTTTTTAAGGCCCCTCCTTCCCTAAAACTCCTAAATCATCACCATCACACCCCCGTCCTCCTTCATTTGTGCCCACACCGGGTGCCACCTCCCTGTATGGAGGCGTGCCAGTATTTAGAAACATAAACTCGGGGGCACACAGGTGGCTGTGTGGCATGCTCATGCAGAGCGTCTTTTGCGCCCCTCTCGAGGGAGAATGAGGTGTTGAAGGAAAAGTATCAGATATGTTATGGCAGTGAGCAGCAAAGGAGCTAATAATATGATTCACTGTTATTCTAGTCATTCTGTCATTGTGGGTGTATAATGTGATGACACAATGAAAAACATTCAAGCAATACCAAGCTGCTCAGTTATGTTTCGCCTTGATGTTTTTATGTATTTTTTTACCCTGGACCTGAAATTAAAAGAAATATTTCATTTCAGCTGTATTTGTTTATGTCGAAATGGCAACTAATCATAAACCTTAACTCATCAAGCAGATAGACATAATAATTCAGTGTGTAGTGGTGGAAGAAGGGCTAGGATACTTCACTTAAAATGTACGATAATAATGAAAAGTAGTAATGAAACTTAAGTGAATCTGTTTTGGGACCATCTACAGCTAAATGTTTTGGACTGATAAAAACAAATGTGTTGATTTGTTGATTGAAAAGATACATTTATGTTGTTTGGTGTAGGGAAGGGTGATTTTAAAGGCTCATACACTGTCAACCTGTTCTTGACTTGACTACTGAAAAGTACCATATCCATAAACTCTTCAGTGCATTTGATGCTACTTATATTGTCTATCTGTCTTTCTAACTTAGTCAGTTGTAGCTTTATGAGAGAAAAACTCTCTCATATTCATTCAACCCCCCAGCATCATGGCATTATTTATTTTCCACCTTGCTCTTCTTCTCTCTCTTTTTTAAATCCAATTTAGTGCCTTAGATTTTTTCACTGCCGTTTTGCTGTAAATTTGGCTCTTTAATGAACTTTTATTAATATGTTTGTGAATATTAGGTTTACACACAAACAAAACATTCTTATTTTTCATCCATGACTTGAATTATATGTTAATATACCTGGAATGTATAAGCAAAGATACTATATATACTATACTATACTTTCTCTACTGTCTGAACACGGTTGGACCTTTTAAGTCAACGTTAACATTTTTTCTATCCTCCAGCGCCCTCTGTTGTTCACTCGGTGTAATCACACACTATGACACCAATAACTTTTCACTGACGACGGATGAAAACAAAGGGGAAACAAAGTAAACATAAACGACCAAAATTCAATATACGGAAATATACGGAAAGGGTTTGCTTTATGCCATGAAGTAAAGTGATAAACAGAGAGTCTTGTAAACCACAACCATTTCAATAAACGTCTTACGATGTTGTTTGAGTTTTGAAACTAGTTTTGAAATCAACCAGAACATTTCAAAACCATGTGCCCGTCTGAAAGAAAAAGAAACAAACACACAACCACGCTTGTATCATCAACTTGTGACAGGCGATCCGCCATGTTCTTAGTAGGAGATTCATGGAATAAGGAAGTGGGCCCTCCTTACAGCAGGGCTGCAGAGGTGAGGGAGTGGCCACCTGCCACCTTCTTGCTCAATTCACGGAGTGTGACACAAACTGTGAGGCCCGGACTCCTCGTGAGGAATAACACTTTCTGTCAAGAGGATTTCAGTCAGAATCAGGTAAGACTTTAAATATAAAAAATGTTTATGTTTATTTCAGTTTCACTTCGCCTCTTTTATGGTAAGGTGAGCTTAATGACTTATTGCAACTAAGAGGAGCAGCTGCTATAGGCCCACATTTATAGACGTTAATGATATAAACAGAAAGGCCTGCATTCAGACGCTGACATGATCCTTAATGTCCCGATGTTTGCTTCAACTGGTTACAAACAACATGTGTTTTCCCCTTTAAAGTAGTTTTTATTCCTTGTGGGACGGTGCGGAGTGTGAAACTTGGCTTTGAGGCTTGCAATACTTGCATTTTCACAATGTGAAGTACAAACTGCCATTTTCTCCCAGAGAGAACTTTCTTCATTATCAAAGCATGTCTGTGCAGGTGAAGCAGCAGCCAGCCACATTCCAGTGCCTGGGGTCATGACGTTGCAATATGCAGACCCTCAACACAGCAGTGTTTAGAGAGCAGGCCTGTCTGTGGATGTCTGCCTGTGTTGACAGGCACCTACCAGAAAAAGAAGCTTCAGTGTAATTGCTGCATTAAAAAAAAAAACAAAAAAAAAACATAATTTATGGTGTAACTTGGTCTTTATCAGAGAAGAAGTAGCTCTTTTCACACGGTTTAATGATGAGTCATCAATACCTCAAAACAGTTCGTTTACTAAGCACCAGATTTATATCTTGAAAACTTCCTTTTCCTAAATTACATTTGAAATGAAAACATATTCTGATAAAAATTTAAATTGGTAATGTCGCATGGCTTTAATATGATTTCTGAGAATAGATTGCTGATGGTTTTCCTATAATGTCATTACACAGAAACACTGTGTGATAACACTGTCAGCGGCGCATGTCATGACAGTGACCGTGCCTTTTCCACTGCACCACTGTGCAGTTTACTTAAGCAGCACTTATCAGTCAGAGATGAACATGTGTAGGACCAGCGCCGGATTTTTGAGGTCGATACTGATCTTGATATATCTGCTGATGGTAAGTTTCTGTTTGTGACCAAGATACATAGTGAGTTGGATATTTTATAAATGAAAAATAAACTTCTCTGGGTTTTCTGGTGAAACAAACTGTTTCTAAATGACCCCAAACAATTTGTCTGTCCGGCTGTAAAAGGAACCGTGTGAGTGGACTGAATATCATCAGGACCATAGCCTTTGTTGCATGATAGTCCGGCATTAACAACAGAGTTGCACATTTAAAAGGTCATTACATAAAGAAACGTCTGACCTCTTTATTGTGGTTCTGTTGTGACGCTTTGACACTTGTGGTTTATTGTGGTAGATTTTTTTTCACACATTTTCCCAAGGTGTGTGCAGTGGGAATTGTTGCTCCTACAGAAAACTGTATTGCGGATGACGCTAGTGTTTCTACACAGACTCCTCTCAGGTCTCTCAGCTGCAGCCTTGTTGACGTTTGTTGCCTCTCCACTGTGGAATTTCATTCTCATTTGTCACTATCTCTCACCCAGTATCACCCCCTGCCATTCACTCTCGGACATCGCAGCGGTACACGGTGTCCATGTCGAGCAAAACACAAGAGTTTAGAAACAGAAGAATGACAAACAGTAATTTGCATTTAATCTGGATAAATATTCATATCTTTGTGTCCTGCTGCAGCGTTTGTTGTGGCTGAGTGTTGAAAGAGTTTGTTCACTCTACCTCAGGCACAGTTTGGGATAAAAATCTCCCTGGGGAAGGAACAGTTGTTACCATAACAACTCAAGTGCCAGCATGACAGTGTGTGAGAGAAGCAACAACACTGTCGCTTTTATTCACTTACAAAACCTAGAGTGCTGTTAAAAACAAGCAGAAGAAAGGACTTCATGGCTGTCAGTGTTTTTAATTGGAAGCTTTTTTTTTTTTCAGTGTGTTTTTTTGTGCCTCATATTTATTTAGTTTTTGCTGGAGCTCTGCCTGACAAGACTCCCCTGCTTAGAAAGTAATTGGTAGACTCCTGTCCTACAAAATTACAGTATTAGCGTGGCTTGATTTAGCGGAACAGGTTCAGTGTAGTCACAAGATGAAATGAAATGATCGCATTCAAAACACGAGAGCACCTGGACTGGGTGTTGTTTAAAAAATCGACTTTGAAACCATTTTTTTCCTACAAAGCTCTTTTGTTATATTTAACAAAGAATGTGAAATTCAAAAATATTAAATGTCTAAACACAAGCAGAGAATACAGTCTAAATTTAGACTTAAATATGATTGATAGAATGTCATATATACTCGTAAATATGGCAACAAGTCTGAGCAGTCACGTAAGGGGCTGCTTTATTGATTAATCTGCTGATTACTTTTGCGATTAATCACTTACCGGTAATTCTTCGGTTTACAAAATGTCAGGGAATAGTTCAAAAATGTCCATCATGATTTCCAAAAAGTGCAGCTGAGTGACCAAAACCTTTAAACTGTTGATTTAACAACAAAATAGTTGCCAATAAATTTTCTGTCAATCTGCTGATGGATCAATTGATTAATTGTTACAGCTGTAATTTGATGGTAACATGTTTTGACATTTTGGTGTGTACCTAACTGAGATTTGTTACACCAGACTAGATCCAGCCCTTTGCTATACTCTATATGTCCCATTGTTCTGCATTTTAGTGTTTAAGTGTTTAAGACTAAAACTAGACAACAAAAAAAAGTCCCACACACTCGTTACCTGAACTGGACGAGAGGTCACAGGGATTCAACAGTGAAAGCTTCACCTCAACCAAAGTTATTTATGGCGTCCTTCATCATTCAGACCTTTTTCTTTCCTTTCCCTCCTCAGTTTGTTCTCTGTTGTTGTTCCACATAGTTGTTTTCAGCCCTTCACTATTACATCTACTGCACCGTTTATCTTTATCTGTCATTTCCCTCAGAGGTCCACTGTGAGACATGCAAAATATTTTTGGCACAGCAGATTTTACAGTCTCTGTAATGCACACATGTCTCTATGTTTACTCGTTGTTTCTTCCACGTCAGCCAAGGAATGTATTTATATCCAGTCCTCCACACACTTTAATCCCTGGACGTTTTTTTTCTTACTTGGCAATCGTCTTAAACTTCACCCTCTCCTCAATCATGTCAGGCCTTCCACACCCAGGTGATGGTGCAACATGCCGGTGCGCTACACACTCATCTTCTCTCTCTTTTCCTTACTGTCTTTCTCTCTATACACACACACACACACACACACACGCACACACACACTTGCACACAAACACACACACACTTACACACACACATACACACACTTACACACACACACACACTTACACACAAACACACCCACATGCAGCCCTGCTGGGGAATTCATGGCCTCAGGCTAACAAAACACAACCCTGTCCAACAGCGACGGAAAACCCAGAGAGAAACTAACACAGCTCAGCTCCCTCACAGCGGACTAACAGCGAGGAGCCCCATTTACGAGGAAACATGTTGTGACAGCTAAAAGGCACTTTACTGACGGACACTGCTGTGAGGTGGGTAAGTGGGAGAAATCTCGAAGTCACAACTGGGTGTGTTGTAAAGGCAGCTTTTAAGTATTTAGCTCTCTCTCATATATGTCCTCAGATTTTTGATTAACAGAGCAGAAAGTTAAGATGAGGGGCGCAGAGTCAGACGGATGGTTGGGTTTGTAAGGTGAGAGCTGCTCTGGGTGTCTTTTCCTGACTTTATATTTGTTGCATCAGTTGGTTGCTGCCTTTTATTCAGTATCAGATGTCACCTTAAAGCTCTATCAAAGCGTGTGCAGGGTTTCAGCTTTTCCACCTTTACTGAAGACGTTTGAATCAACTGTTTCCTGGTGTTTAGTTGTGGCTGTGTGCTGGAGTTTTCTTTTTCGTGATGTTTACTATCCACCACCATGTTTGTTTAAACCCTAAGTGGTTGGAGCAGACTCTCCTGTTGCCCGTTGCTGCACAGTAAATATGTAGATGTTAGCCGGTTAGCGGAGCTTCGCACGAAGAGGGGGAAGCTGCTCGGCCCACTCTGTCCGAATGTAACAAAATCCACATACTGGCACATTTAAAGCTTCCCATGTAAAAAATCTTGTTTGTTCAGTCAATTACAAAAAGGAAGTGCAAAACAACCTCACAGTCACTGCACTCAGCCAAGAAACAGTCAGACACTACTGGTCAAAAGTTTAACAATGCCTCCATTTTTTATTTATTTTTTATTGATATTTTTGTAGTTTAATACCTCAGTGTTTCTTAAATTAAAACAAACAAATAGGATCAACTGTTTAACTAACTTTCATCTACATTTTGCCTCAGGCAACAGCTCTTGTAAAAGGTGAACTGACTGCACTTATATAGCGCTTTCCCAGTCTTAGTGACCACTCAAAGCGCTTTACACTACAAGCCCCATTCGCAAACTCACACAGCATTTATCCACCACACACACACACACACACACACACCAACGACACATCAGAGGCAATTTGCGGTTCAGTATCTTGCCTAAGGACACTTCGACCTGGAGGAGCCAGGAATCGAACCACTGACCATCCCATTTGTGGACGACCTGCTCTACCTCCTGAGCCAGAGCCCCTCATGGTGTTTTTCCCACAATATACTTGAAGTTTGCTTTGCTTTCATCTTCTGTCCAGTTCAGCCCAAACCAGCTCCATGGGGTTTAAGTCTGGAGACCTGTCCTTTTGGCTCATTATCTTACTCTGACCAACCACTCTGTCTTACTGCCTCTTTCTCACCATCATAATATAAATACATAGTAGGCTACTACTTCCTGCAGGACAGTGCTGTCCTAGTAATGCATCAGAGTGTGTAGTAACACAGTTGATCCCCACACAGCCTTTTGTACAGACAGAGGGTTTGTAAGTCATCAACACGAGTTGGGAAACCTGGAGGGATTGTTTGCACTAACTTTCAGCGATTCATTTACTTCCATTGCTGCAGGAAAGCTAACCAATTTCTGAGTCGCTGTAAAAGGTCTGTTTTCTATGAAATTTACATTTGTCTGCGAGCGTTACAGGTGCTGATAGGCAGCCATTGTTTCCAGTCTTTATGCTAAGCTAAGCTAACGTAGCCTGGCTTTAGTTTGATATTGAACAGACCAGCATGAGACTGATCAATCTTCTCATTTAACTCTTGCCAATAAAGCGAGTAAGTAAGTAAGTAAGTAAGTGTTTCCAAACAATTTCTTTTCATTCGGAGTCATTCTCACCTCAGTCCTGCGTGTCGGACAAATCAACAGAGGTTGCATAAGTGCCCTGAGCTATGCGGTTGGTTAGTAATCACTCTGCCATTCACTGTAGTTTGGTTTCCGGTGAGTGTCGTCTCAGTTTACTAAATTTTCTTTTCCCGTGTAACCTGCGGACGGTTAGTTTCCCACATGCTGTCGCTCCCACATTGTGTTTTCAGCAGATATCTATTGAAATTTCACCTGTATTTGCCTTTGCAGTGGAAAAAAAGAGAAACGTTAAGGAGTTTCTCCCTGTCGATATTGATGATAGAACTCACTGTCACTGTTCTACGAAACACACAGGCCCTCACTTGAGGGAGGAATGTAATCGGCGGATCTCAGAATGAAATGATGTGAGTCAGACACCACATGGCACAAGATCACAGCATGAATGTGAAGAGTAGCATGACTCTCATACTATGCTGTAGCAAGTCACAGAGTGGCGTGTACAGACAGTAGTGTCATCACAGGCCTTCCCTCAATACACTGGATACATTCGAATCTCTGTTTCACCTGGATTTCAATTTTAAAAAGAGGCTTGAGTTTAAATAAAATAAACTCTCCTCACCCTTTTAGGTCGCCTACTATGGTTGACACTATCAAAATATTACTATTCACATAACATCTAAATTCCAATCTTTTTCCTTTGTCTGTCGGCAGGATGTTGTGGTTATGATGGTGCCAACCCAATCTTGAAAATGTACGAGGTGATGTCCAGTGACACCCTGTCCTGGAAGGTGGCCAGTCCAAGACAAAGTGGCACCGAGTCCAGCCCCGAATCACAGTTCGCTGGCGACGGAGGGCCCGTCAAGATCCTCAAGGTGTGCTTCTGCACCAACAACAACCTGGGCAAGAACTTCAAGCTGGTCAAATGTGATAGCTCCTGGCAGATTAGGGTGAGTCGTCTTCAAAATATGGGGAAGGGAGTTGACGTGTCAGAGGACTGTGATTAAAGGGGGGATTTAGTTTATCTTGGATGATTTTGGTAACAAATCAAAGATCTGTCAAGTTTGAAGCATGTGGTTCTTGTTGGTACCTGAGCTGGAGAAGAAGTTGTTTTGTCTTCCTTAAGCTGTCGATGAATTCTCGGCAAAAAAAAACATATTGGAAGTGCTTTGTCTCATGTCTGTCCACCACAGAGTGTAATATTTGGCGAGGGTGACTATAAATCCATGATAAAAATTTAAATGAGGACCTTTGGACTTTGCTCATTGCATCTGTTTCAGGCCATCATTCGTTCGATCCTGGTGAGCGGTCGACTGGGGCCGAACATCAAACATACGGGATCCTACGGTCTCCTGCTGAAACACTTGAAGTCTGAAGAACTTCACTGGCTGCATCCGGATCTGACTGTGGGAGAGGTAGAACAACGCTACGAGAGCCATCATGTGGAAGCTGAGTGGAGGTACAGACGGATTATTAGGATCCATGATTTCTTCTTCTATAGTTTGAATGATATGAGACATATTTACAGCGTGTGAAATTAAAACACTGCATTTGATGAACTGCGCTGGTTTTTTCTTGATTACAGGTACGACCTACGTATCAGATACGTTCCTGTCAATTTCCTGGAAAAATTCACAGATGACAGATCTACATTGCTGTATTTTTACCAACAGGTAACAAACTACAGTGTATTTTATTTTATTATTTTTTTTTTTTTTTTAAACTTTTTGGCTGTTGTAGATCAATAGATATCTGGCAGTAAGAAGTGTTCTCACACTGCACTGACCAGTAGAGGGATGACTTTTTCCCAGACTGGTTTTGTGTTGGTAATGTTTGGGTTTCTGTAGGTGGCACTCCTTTTTATTAACACATCTACATGTAATAATGATACAATATAATAATAAAACCTTTAGCTCTATAATTATTAATAATAATCAGAAAAATAAACCATCACTCCCAGTCATGCTTCTGACAAAAATGAAGTGGGTGTATAAAGAAAAATATATATATATATCATACATTTCAATTTTGCCATCATATCCAAATTATTTTCGTAATAGTGTAATAGTTCAGTGTTACTGGAGTATATGTCGGTATATCTGATTTCTCTGTTTAACTTTACGACAGGTGCGTAGTGATTACATGCAGTATCATGCCAGTAAAGTCAGCGACGGGATGGCACTGCAGCTCGGTTGCTTGGAGATCAGGTGAGTCTCTGCATTCTTTTGCGCTTGCTGATTAAACAATGTCATTCCGCTTGTTTGAGAGTGATAAGGGTGAGGTGATTGAGTTTGTTAGTTTTATGCTGCACTAACCTGCTTTGTTTTTACTGTGTTTCTACAGGAGGTTCTATAAAGACATGAATGCAAAAGGTCTAGAAAAGAAGTCTAACTTTGAGCTGCTAGAGTAAGTTTTTATTTTCTCTTAACTTTATTTCTTTGATGATGAAATGAAATGAACCTAGTGTTTATTAAATGTTATAAATGCCTGATAGCAACTTTACAATCCATTTTTGACATTAGGAACATTGTGATGTGTTCATCTTGCAGCAATATTCACGTCTTTGATTCCTCTATCTTCCTGTTTTTCTTTCTATGTGTCTTTACAAATGAAGAAAAGAAGTGGGCCTGGACCTGTTCTTTCCTCCACAACTGATCAACAGCATGAAGGTAAACTATCCTATCCTTAGGGGGGGGGGGGTCTACAACCTGCAACGTTGTCAATTTTGTGCATCTTTTTCAAAAAAGCACCTAGCAACTTTTTTGGACAAACTTTAGCTACTTTCCATCGAAGTAGCAAGAGGAACATCTCTGTGTCGGGTCTGTTCAGTGAGAAGCAGAGAGGTGGAACAGCACCTTGTTCCCCAGACAGACGCTGTTTTCACACGTGGTCCCTTTCAGGCTTCAAAACGAACTCAGTGCGATTCGTCAGCATTTTTTACGCATATGTGAACACTCCAAATGAACCCAGACACCTCTGAAGTGAACCGAATATATCGTATATTCTAGTACAGTAGTATGAGTTGTGGTAGAATATACACTGTCTACTGTGCACTCTACACTATATAGAGAATATACTAGATTGCGGTACTGATTTAACTAAATTAGTAAAACAATATTACTAATTTAAAGCTACCCATAATCCAAAGCAGTAAAGGTCTGAGAGATCTAGAGGATCTATGGTGGGAACAAAAAGAGGACTGAGGCTCCATCGGAGCTGAAGTGAACCATAAAGAGAACGGAGTCCTTTTTCAAATTAACTCACAATGAGAAAAAAAAACAAAAAAGGAACTGAGTGTCTTTTCTGTCGGTCCACTTTAACAGGACTGAGTTTGGTTCCTTTTTTAAAGACGACGATGTGTGAAAACATCCGAAGTTGCTTCTAGCTTTCTCTCTGAGTGATCATCACAGTCGTTCACTTTTGTCCATTGTGATTTTATCGGACGACGCTGCGGTTATTAAATCTGGTTAACTAGTCTTAATGTGCCGCGTTTCAGTCACTATTTCATACTAGTTCCATTGTCTGACAACAGACATAGAAAAACATGTAAATGAGAAAAGCATCTGCATTAAAACACTGTAATGTGAGCGCAGAGAGTAACGGATAAAGGGTTCCACAACAATTTTCAACCCAATTACACCGACCGTACGTGATTCAGACATGTGCTAAATCTTGACCTAGTCTTGTGTTTCGTCATTTCAAATGTCCCTGTTGTGATCCAGTCGAAGCAGCTACGGAAGCTGATTCAGCAGACGTTTCAACAGTACGCCACACTCAAGGAGGACGACTGCATGGTCAGGTTTTTTGAGACCCTCAAAGATTTCGTCAACTTCGATGAAGAGGTCTTCCCGTGTGAACTAGTGGTGAGTGACAACATCACGTTCAGCCTGTTACTGACACTGATGCGCTCTTCCTCTAAATCCTGTCATAGTTGTTATTGTGGATTTAGGCGCTCCAAACAGGGATTTTACTCTTGTTCATATTAATGTTACAAACATTAAGGGCTCTGTTTTTCATGCCAGTGCAAGGCCTGAGATGCGGTGTTTGAGTTTGGCTGAAGTTTCAATTTATCATGCCACAATAAGTCTCAACATAAAGATGAAGCGGGCAAATATTTCTTTATCAGAACGTCAGCAATCATTTTTACATGTAAAACGGATCAATCCAGATTAAATTAAACACTAAAAGTATTTTCAGAAATTAAGAGCACAATATAAAAAAAGAAAAAAGACTGCATTGGCATTGAACTGCTTTCACTGTACATATGGCACTACGGTGGTATTTAACAGCAGATGGTTCTGAAGCATTGTATGATAAATACACCAACGCACACTGAAAACACGATGATCATAATTTCTTCAGGAGACATCATCTGCTCCTGGCGGTAAATCTGAGCTGCTGTATTCATATTTTAACATCCCAGACAACAAGAAGTTTCCTCTGAGGAAAGCTCCCTACTGTGTTCCCAGTCTGTTGTGACGACAGGGAGCATGCTGTGTTTTAAGGGGATGAAAGAAGGGGAATGTGATTGGCCATGGTGCTCACAACCTCTAACATGCCCTACTATAATTTATGATAATGTAATCTTTCGGACCCTGCCCCGCTTCCAAGTGCTCTTGGCCATGAAAATACCTGAGTAGATATTGATGCACTGGGCAGGGAGTGTTTGACTGAGCCCCGCGCAGACGGATCCACGAGCACAGGGCCTTAAATCATTCTCATTTGTCAACAGCAAGGTTGGAGCCTGTCAGTGGAGTTGGTCATCGGCGGGCGAGGCATTCGCCAACGCACACATAAGAATTCAGCGGTAAGCGTGGTGAAGATTTAAGTATTTCTTCCATCATACAGAACACTGTGGTGTTATATATGTGTTTTGCCTTGTTCTAGGATTCTTGTTAAATGATTAGTTGGGGCTTCTTGGGAAGAACAACAATTTGCTTTTTTGTAAGATGAGACGAGATGAGAGTTAGATGAGAAGATTGATCTCATGTCTAGATGTTACAAATTAAGCCAGCAGCCGGTTAGATCTGTGGTTTTTATCCTGCAGTACAGCCTCTGCTCATTTTAGCAGAGGTTACAGAGCATAAAGCTTAGCAAAAAAGACATGAAACAGCGGGAAACAGCTAGCCTGGCTCTGTCCAAAAGTAATAAAATCCACCTTACAACACCTCTAAAGCTCACTGATTAACAGCTACTTCTTGAAGTCTCGCTGGTTGTCTGGCAACTGCTCCTGGTCCGGCACATAACCGCTCCGTAAAATCACCACTTGTTGTTTTTACATTCAATTTTTTGTGCAGATTAGTATTATTTCAGTATTAGAAGTTGTGGTAGTCGGATTTTTGTTATCCGTCTTTATGCTAAGCTAAGCTAAGCTAACTCATAGCGCTTCATATTTAGCATACAGTTATGAGAGTGACATCAATTTTCTCATCTAACTCTTGGTAAGTAAGTGAAGGAGCGTACTTCCTAAAATGTTAAACTGTCATCACCATCAAAGTATCAACATATCATTTTTGATACTGACAGTTCGGTGGGATAAACGAAAGGAAACCTGCCACACCAACTTATCGTGTCTAGACATGTTTTGCAGAGACATCTCTTGACATTGTCCACAGCCATCAGTGGATACGACATCATTATGTATCTCACACAGTATTACAAATGTAATCAGCCCCATCTTCATTTAACGTATTGCATTCCTTCTCTTTTGTGCCTCAGGCTGTGTTTCTTGCCGACTTCAAACAGATCAAGAAAGTACAATGCTTATCTCAGAGCGACGGCAAGGCTCTCCTAAACCTCGAGATAGAGGGGGCCAGACAAGTGAGTACCACAACAACACAATCCACGTATTATACAATATTTCTTCATACAGTGTTGAAAATAGCCAGTAAGAGTTAGAGAGGGAATGATTGCACAGGAAATGTAATATGTGCCTCCATTGTCCTTTTTTTCCTCTTTCTGATAGCGCCTATCGATCAACGTGGTCACAGTCCCTATGGCGGAAAACATGATGGACCTTATTGATGGATACTGCCGCTTGGAAAACAAAACAGATGATACTGTTATCTACCGACCAAATAAAGGTGCGTATGACTCAGCTACTTCCCCTGTTATTTTCTTAACACCACTGTGATTTAAACATAGTTGGAAGACTTAAAAGCTTAATTAGAGTCTTTTGAGAAATGTATTATTTAAACTTTACTGGAATTATCTTATCTAATTTCTATCCTAGATGCTAATCCACGAAGTTCCCTCCCTGAGATTCCCACAGGGTGAGTGGATTTTGACTGTTTTATAACTTTGAATGATTTGTGCCTCATTGTAGCTGCAGAGTCCAAGCTGTACTCATTCCCTTTGGTTGTAATATGAAATGAAAAGTAATTTATTGATGAGAGGGACTGTTTTATTGAATCATGCTGTCAGCGCTCTGAGGAGCCATAACTTGTATATTTATGATCGGGGCTTCCTCTCATTCTGTCTTTTTTTCTCTGGAGCAGCAGAGACACCAGCTCGGTCAGACACAGTATGGGTGAGCTGACAGTTTTCATAGTATTACATAACCTCCATTGTACAACACAGCACGGTCTTAATTACCAGCCAAATGTGTCTGTAATTGTCCCGCAAAAAATATATTGAGGGAGGTACTGAAGTTCTTTCTCTTGTATTTGCAGGGTCAGATATCTACTGTGAAATTCTTGATGAAAGGCCGAAATCAGGTTTGTCCAAAGATGGTGTTCATGTATTTTGCAGAATAAGACTTATCGTATAAACTCACTTTTGAGCTTCAACAAATGTTGTTCTCTATTAGTGAAGTATGGGATTGACCGAAATGACATCGTTCTTGGCCGGATTCTCGGTGAGGGGTTTTTTGGGGAAGTCTATGATGGATTTTACAAAAAACCTGTAAGTGTATTTTACGTATGTATATATAGACTATATATTTTATGTATGTATATATAACTTTCTATATAGCTATGTATGTATGTATGTATGTGTGTATATATATATATATATATATATATATATATATATATATATATATGTGTCAATACTAACAGCAATAAGGGATTAAAAACTGTAAGGTTATCTCTAACGCAGTTGTACTATAGACTAGACAATATTCACTTTAATGATACAAACAGGGTTATGTCCACTGCTGTTTACATAATTAATCTTATTAAATCCCATTCAAATGTTTACAGAATCAATGTCTCTTTGTTTGTTGATTGAACAGGATGGAGACAGGATCAATGTGGCAGTGAAAACCTGCAAAGACTGCTCACCCGATGTGATGGAGAAGTTCATGAGTGAAGCAGGTAAAGTGTAGAAAATAACAGGGTGGCATTAGTTACTGTAACTTTGAGAGTTACAAACATTAAAATTTGTGAACTCTGTGGATTTTCCAGTGATCATGAAAAACCTGGACCATCCTCACATCGTCAAACTGATTGGGATCATAGAGGAGGATCCTGTGTGGATTGTCATGGAGCTCTATCAGCACGGAGAGGTTAGTGTCAGCCACGATTTTCATGATATATTTTATTTGATTTCAATCATAATTGAACTGATGTGTTTTAGTTTAAGAGGGCATCAACTGGATTGACATAAAAAAAGGGAACTACAGCTCACTGAAGTCTTCTGTCATGTCCACAAGCAACATGAGTCATGACTGATTTTGGTGCAGTTACATGTATTTGCATTTCTGTGCCGATGTAGATTTCCTGTCCTAACTTAAAAATTGACGTTGTTGCAGCTTGGAAACTACTTGACTCAGAACAAGAACAATCTGACAAATACAACTCTGGTGCTGTTCAGCCTGCAGATCTGCAAAGCCCTGGTCTACCTGGAAGGGGTCAACCTGGTACACAGGTGAAAGAATATTTTCTCTTTGCATTCAGGCAGTGATGATACTGACACTGTTCAGCTGAGTTCAGTCCATTCAACTGACAAATGTAGAAAAGTGCTTTCTTATATTTTTGTGTTTTAGTAGATTAACAGAGCAATATTACAGGCAACTATGACATTTTTATGAAAGGTCACTAGACTATGTATTTGTGAATATGTCACTTACTCGCATCATTATACAAGAAACAACTAATGAATCTTGAAACTACTGTGTACAAGAACCCAGCCACAAAACTACAGGCAAGACAACAAGTCCATTTAAAGTTTGCAAGACAGACAAAGGCATTATGACAAGATAAGAAAATCAAGGCAGTGTAAAAAAAGAGAGATAGATATGAGTTAAAAAGAATACAATGAAATAGAAGATAAAATAAATGACAGTTACAGTGCATAAATAGCCACAAATTTCATTTTGAAATTTTATGTTTATTATAAACCTGACTATCAGGCATCCTCAAATGTTATGGAGAGAACCAAGGCCATATATTACTCTGCTTGTAATGGTCTGTTTTCTTCAGATGGGAGTACAGTAATAGGTTTTTCACAAATTATATAAATTAGGCCTTTTGGCGCTGCTATGAAAAGAAAAAACAGTTTTTGTGATTCTTCAGTCTGTTATATTCTGGGATTGAAATACAATATGTTGTTAAAAATAATTTGATAATTCTGAAATCTGGTCAGTTATCTTGTGATCACCATGAGATACTGGACTCAATCAAAATTCGGGATGTAGGCAGCGATGGTCTGGAACCAGGAAAAAAAAAAGTCAATGGAAAACCTTTTATTTAAAGTTGAAATATTTATACTAAACAACATTACAGTTGACTTGAGATGACAGAAAACCTCGTTTCGCTTGTCGTTTCTGCAGAACATTATCAAAAGGTTTCAGGCAGCAAAGCAGCCACTCGAAGATTCAATCTCCTGTGAAGTGGAAACACAGACAAAGAAAATTAGGTTTTTGCCTGCGTGGAAAATGTTAAGATTCCTTTTGTATTCTGCTTGTTATTGCAGTGCTTCAGTAACCAAGAAGCAAATTTAGCTCAGTCAGTGAGGGCTAATGGCTATTTTAGACACTCTGCTCCACCGATAACAGACTCCATCATGTTGCAGCATTTGCATTAATCACATTGTGTATATGTCATCTCCACCTGTTCCTACATAAAGTTGAACCTTTCTTCCTGTGCTGTTGGTGTCTTCTCACAGAGACATCGCAGTTAGGAACGTGCTAGTTGCCAGTCCAGACAGTGTGAAGCTCGGAGACTTCGGTCTGTCGAGGTACATCGAGGATGAGGAATACTACAAAGGTAACAGAGGAAAACTAGGAGAATAAAAGCTGATTTGATTACACATTAAACTGTCAGATTAAACTGAATAATATTTGAAAGAGATAAATAGACAGATAGATTTCAAAATAACTTACAGGAAAAGGTTTGCATAAAAGAAAACGGTGACCACATTTTACCACATTAACAACTGCACGCTCATGGCTGTTTTGCTGAGAAATTTTCATTTGCATAACTGAAAAGTTCTCATTATTTATGAAACATGCATGTCTGTTGTTGTGAAATTCCAAACTAAAACACTCTTGGCACAAACAGAAGGTCTGACACAAAGTTATGCATAAAATATAATAGGTTTAAACAAATCTGAGAAAAATGATTCAGTTGCCAATTTTTAAAAAGGTTTCTCTTTATATTCCTTTTCAAAAAGGTTGTTGGAAAAATACTAACGTCTCCTATTTCTCTGCAGCATCTGTTACTCGGTTGCCCATCAAGTGGATGGCCCCGGAATCCATCAACTTCAGACGTTTCACAACGTCCAGTGATGTGTGGATGTTCGGTGAGCCGCGGATTGACCTACAACAGCTTAGTTTGGTGCAAAGAACGAACATGACACTCGTATGTGGCAAAAGACGGGTGGCTGGTTAATCATCAGCCTAAACAAGCGCTGCATGATTTTATGATGTTGTGAGAATTATTTGAACTGATATCACAAATACATTGAGGTCCTCTGTTCGCAAACAAGCCTCAACAGCCTTAATGGTCTTTATTACTCATGACTCATCCCCCGATGCAGTAGTACTTGCCTGAATACAGGAAGGTGGTGACAGGTGGCTATTTGTCTCCCTCTATAGCAGAACATTTCAGGAAAATCGGCAAACAATCGTGTTAATTGATTAATCATTTAGGTCATTTTTCAAGCAGCTTCTCAGTTTTCCTGTTTTTCTTTTGTCTTATGTTACAGTAAACTGAATGTCTTGTTATTTCCCGCCCTTGTTTATTTATAGTTCCATTGAAGTTTCTCTTCAAGTATTTATGGAGAAAAAGTTGCGCGTTGCGTCATCGTCTTGTGTTGGTCCTCATCACCAAACAGACCTCCATGCTGTTGTTTTGTCTTTGCTTGAAATTTTCCTCTGTAGCCCTGTCGCACAATTTCATCATGAAGAATAAATTATGGGGTGATCATGTCTTTTTTTATTGTTTGTATATCTCTGCAGCTGTATGTATGTGGGAGATACTGAGTCGAGGGCAGCAGCCGTTTTTCTGGCTGGAGAACAGAGACGTAATCAACCAACTGGAGCAGGGCATCAGGCTGCCCAAACCAGATGACTGCCCTCCTGCTCTCTACTCACTCATGACCCGCTGCTGGTCCTACGACCCCAGAGAGAGACCCACTTTCACTGAGCTGGTGGTCAAGATCAGGTATTTCTCTATTCATTATGAAAAGAGCTCTCCTCTTACAAAGTGACTGCACGGAATAAAAATGAATGTAGGCTCAGAGAGTCAGGTCATATTTACAAGTTGAATCTTGTGATGACCTTTCGGTCTGCTCCTCCTACTGCTCTGGTTTTCTCCTCAGTATATGATGAAATAACCCACAGCATTTCACATTAATAGATGTTAAGTGTTTTTCTCATCAGTAAATGTTTTGCTATTCTCAATTGTCAGTTTCCTTTGCCTCATAAACAATAAGGACAAAAGCCTCAATGAGATAGTTACACTGATTTGATATGATGTTATTTTACTGTTAATCCAACAACCTTCTCAGAGCTTCTTTGATATAGAAGTTAGGTCCATTCATCGCTGGTTTTTAAGCTGAAAGAATTTAAAAATGAGATAATATATAGAAAATAAAAAATAATATATAAATATTTTATATAACAGGAAAGATGTATCTATTTGAAGTGATTTAGTCCAGTAGGTGAAAAAGCCCATTATGTGTGTGTTTTTTTTGTTTTTTTGTTGTGCCTCTCTTACAAAGACTAAACTGTCGTCTTAAATCTGTCAGTGACGTCCATAAGATGGAGAAGGAGCAGGAGGTGGAGAGAGAGAGGGACCGAGCACGCTCCACAAAATATTTTGATCCCAAGTTAAACTTCAACGAGCCTCCTCCCAAGGTATGAATCCCTTTCACATTCAGCTAAAAATAGCACACGAATTTAATGCATATGTACATTTAAGAAAAGAAAAAAAAAGAAAAAATCTTTCTACCTTTACCATAGCCTTCAAGAATGAAACCAGGGCGGTTTGGGAACACGCTCAGCATTGGTCTACACATTCAGGTACAGTATATCAATGTGTCCAAGTAACTCCTCTAAAGTTGCCAGTTTCCTCCAAGATGACAGACTTCACTTTGGGAAAAAAATATATATGATAAAATAAACGTTTGTATGTATGTAATGTGTTTATCCGTGCAGCTGAATGAAGCTTTGTGTGCCAGCTCCCCTGATCTGGCCAGCCCCTGTGAATATCAGTCCCCCGTTGACTCCATGAACACTCTTGCACTGCCAGTCAGGTCCCCGCGACGTCGCAGCATGGGGGTAAGACACACTCAGCACTTAGATTAAAGGTTTAAGCTTACGGCTGTGTGCTTTCTTCGTTGTTCAAATTTAGATAAACCTACAATATTAAAGCATCAAGAGATTAAAGGAAAAAAAAAGAGACAAATATTGTGTGGTATTTATCCCCCTATCACATTTCCCTGGTCCTCTTGTAGGAGAACGAGTTTCCCCGAGTGGAGCCAAACAGCAAGGAGGCCGCCCAGCGCCTGTGGCAGAGGGAGAAACGGAATATGCAGGACACTCTCCGTCAGCAGAAGGCGCAGATGATGGAGGATAATAAGTGGCTGCAGAAAAAGGAGAAACTCCTGGTGGGAAACAGAGCATCATTAACTTTTGTCAAACCCTTCTCTGTGTCTCTGTGTGCCCTCGCTCCCGAAATCAACGTGGCCCTGGAGGCTACGCTGAGCGAGGCATCATTAAACAATACCGACCCACCCGTTCGCTCCCGACGCCCCGCTAGTCTTAAATTGAATGTTCCTCTGATCACAGTTCCAAAGAGAGGGTCCACGTCCATATTCTATAAAATGAACCTGCCTGTTCTTTTGCAGGACCCCATGGGACCAGAGGATCCTGCCGGCCCAGCGGTAGGTATCAGTCTGTACACACTCTGATTTCACTCAAAGGAGAAAATTAAAACATATTTAAGCTTGTTGAATTAGAATTTTAAATAATTGAACATAACCAGATGGTTTTTGCAATTATCTTTGGAGGAATATTCTTCTTATTCCGATTGGACAAGTGGCCGGGTGTAGTCAGCATCGTGTCACACAACATGGAGTAGTTTATGTGGTTTTTCAAGATATTTTCAGTGCAGTTAGAAAACATTCATCTAACTAAAACTTCAGCAAAGTAAACCTGATTATTTAAAGAGGAAATCAAAGCCGTGAAAGTGCAATGATGCCAGCGATTAGCGGAAAAGGAAGAACCACTACAACCACTGACCTGTATGTTGGACGATATTAATATATAGTGTTAATTATATTTAATATATGTAAATACACAAAATCGCATAAGAGAAATGTCATGTAAAAATAATGCATGTTTTCCTTTGTCTTCTTCTTCTGATCACAAATATATTAAATGATGCACTTTTTATTTATTCGCAACGATCCAATACAATCGTAAATCAAGTCGCATATCAATGCAATACATTCATTTTTGATGTTGACAAACTCTGAGAACTCTAGGAAACCAAAAATAAGTAAAAGTTTTAATCACAATGAATAGAATGATTGTCACAGATATACAATATGCAAGGGGATATACAGTAAAACAGTTTAATTAAAAACAAGATTTGTATTTCTATATACTTTTCTCTGTTGGAATATAAATTAAATCTAAAAAGACTTTGGTCTGAAGTTAGTTCTATTATCTCGGATGACCTTTCTGCATTATTGTGTGTTGAATGTCTTTACAGAGACAGTCTGGACAGGGTTTATTTTCTAGTCCTCATGAGGTTTTTCTTTGTCTATTCTTTTCAGTCCCCTGGAGCTGACACAGAGAATGGTGAGTGCTCAAAGAAATTCACATTAAATTAATTCTGGAGACTATTATTTCTCTCTTTGTCCTCCTGACTCCCTTTACTTTCTCTCTGTCTCTTATAACGTTCATCTTTCTGCCTCACAGCACCGCCAGAGAAACCCCCACGGCTCACAGCGCAGGTAATTATACCAGTTCTTTTTTTTTTTTTTGGATTGTAATATCTTTTTATCTCACTGAAAAGACCATTTAATTTTATCAGCTTTGATTTTTAGATACAAAGAATTTATAATGAACCCAGACATTTGAGAAGTTTAATTACCCCTCAGTTGAAAGGGCACTGATGTCACCAAGCATTTAAAATAGTGTCCAGTTTAAAGTAATGAGGACGAGTATTTTAATCATTTTAAAAAAAGCACATCATTCCCTCTTTCTTAGCCTGCGCCCACAGCTGAACTGGACCGCTCTGATGACAAAGTGTATAAGTCTGTCATGGACTTGGTCAAAGTTGTTGTTCAACTCAAGAATGACATCACTGAACTGCAGCCAGATGAATATATCACCATTGTCAAGGTACAGTGAGACAATTTTTCAATTTTTTTTTCTTTTTTTTTTAATTTAATTTCTTTACAGTTTGTTCTACAGTTCAGTTCGTCTGTATCGTCTAATTTGAAGGTCGTGAATCAAACACAAACTTCCTGAGTCATGCAGCTGATTAATTCTCTGTATTGATCTCTGCCCCCAGTCTGTAGGAATGGCTTTACGAGATCTGATTCGCAATGTGGATGACATACTGCCCACCTTACACGAGTCTGTCAGGACCGAGGTACACTACATCAGCTTCAGCTCGTTTGCTCTGTTTTCTCATCTCTCTTCTTCCTTTCTTTATTGTTTATTGTCTTGTTTAGTCCCTCTGCTTGTCCCGGAAACAAAAAGAGACAGAACTACCCAAACATGCAAAGAATATATATTTTTTTAATGTTTCCTATTCTGACTGAGGACACTCAAAGTGGGTTTCTACAAATCCACACATTTAAATTTTTGATAATAATAATATGTAAAGTGTTCAACATATCCCTGTAGCAATCTCGACAAAAAAACTGAACATTTAAAATCTTCCTAAAGATAGTGTTTTTCTATTTAATTTAACTGCCCTACATTGTTCTTGTGTTCATTTTGTGCACGCCCACTGTAATATTGATGAGAAAATGAATTTAAATCCATTGTTTGTTTACCAGATCGAGGGCACCCAGAAGCTGCTGAACAACGACATGGCGGAGCTGATCAGTAAAATGCGGCTGGCGCAGCAGAACGCCATCACCTCTTTGAAGGAGGAGTGTAAGAAACAGTTGCTGGCTGCAGCGCACACTCTGGCAATGGACAGCAAGAACATGTTGGATGCTGTGGACCAAGCAAGAGTCAGGGCCAACTTAGCTAAGCCTGTGGACCCCTAGTGGACTGTAAAGTGCTCTGGTTCTGTTTACACATTAAGCTTAAATCTGACCTTTTCTCATCAGTCAGACCTAACATTTGCACACAGTTGTTGTGAACAAATCATTGCCAACAGTTGCTGCTGTTGCTGAGCTGTTGCTTCTTTGGACAGTCATCGCCCTGTAAATGTGTGTTGGTAAATTTAAGTATATAATGGTACAAGTCAGGCCATCGTGGAAGAAAGGATGGGAATCCTTACCAAAGTAAATGGGAGATTTATACTACAGTCTACAAATCCCAAGCATCGTGTTAAGGTTGCAGTCAGTCCTTACAAATTTCATTTGATGTAAACTGTTTTCAGTTGTGATTGGTTACTTACTGGTTTAAATATCTGCTCAGAATTTAAAACATCCTTGTAAATATGAAATGTGTCTTATTGGTTTTACTGCAGAAACTCTTTATTCTTTCAAACCTGTCAACAGTAGTGTGTGTGAAATGTGAGCGTGACAAAATGATAAGGTCCGTCAGCTAGAAAAAAACGTTTTATATATCTATACTTTCCAGACACATTATGTTAAAATTGTAAGCATTTTATATAAATTATGATGAAGACTTACAATGGTATGGATAATGAACTGTCAGCTAAAGTCTGTTCAACTTGAGTCAAAGGTTGTTGTATTATGTCTGTTATCATTACCATAAAATATGAAATTGTAGCACATAATTCCAATGATATAAAAATAAATATGATGTATACTACTGTACATGAATGCCTGTTCATTGTAGCATACATCCTGTTGATGTTGAGTATCTGTGTCTTTTGCACTGAAATTTGTGACCAAGTATTGATAATAATCTTTCAGTTCTCATTTGGACCCGTTTGGAAAATTCAAGGTGAAATTCCTCAGAAAATCTAATATTTCTGGAAGATTGACAAATTACAAAAAGCTGCTGGGAAGAAAGTAATTGTGCAGATTAAGAACGGAGCAAAGCGCCAAAAGGGAAACGTGGCAGTTATTATAATTCACTCAGCAATGACTAAAGCAAAGGTTACCTAACCTTTAATCTATTTTTTCTAGGTAATAAACACAGTAAAGGCAACACCTGTACAATAATGTCATGTAATCCCACGCAGCAACACAAATTACCACACAGTTGGTTCAGCTCTTATCTGATGCCGTCTCATCAAAAGGTGATAAGCTTTATAAAGGTCGAACGGCTGTTGTCGCATGATTTTGCACAGTTGTTGCTTTTATTGTGCTCCCTGTTGCACTTTGTTTCTACCAACATTTAAGCGTGTTTCAGTATACAGTAAACAGTTGACATGTTGGATTTTTTTACTAAAATGAATAACTACAGTTGAGATGAAATATCTCTTTTATCCAGTAAGATGTAAGGCAGAGGACTGTGTGAACATGAGTATCATTTATGGCAACTGCAGAAATGAAAATCTGTCATTTACACCACTCAATTAATGTCATGACAGGCTTTTCAACTGTTATCATCATGGCATTTATTACATAGTGTATGATCATTCAAAAATAAGTTTAATTGTGGCAACATGGCCAGAAAAAAAGTCCATAAAAATGCAAATTCTTTCTAAACCAGTACAAATGACCCAAGTTAGTGTATAGTAAAGATCTGTTAGATCAGCATGCCACTGTTGGTCAAACTCTTTAGGTAAATGCCACCTCATCTTGTATTGAATGCGGTTCATGACACACCAGAGTTTTTCCAATCTGGCACAAGCCAAACATTTCATTGCTCATAATTCTACTACATTACTTTTACCCACATTGTAGCAGTCAGTCACTGCTGGTCCAGCACCACCAGCACATCTAAATGTCCACTTGTCATCTCAGTTCAAGGCTGGATACCTCTAAAAGTACTGAATGAAATCATGTCAGCATCGGCTGTACTTTTAGACTCCTGCTACTGAAGACCAGCAAGTTATTACCTCTGCCAAGAAGGTTTCACCCATGTCTGTTTGTCTGTTTGTTTGTTTGTTTGACCATAAGATTTCACAAAAAGTACTCAACCGATTTGCACCAAATTTAGTAGAGGAATGGGGCATGTGCCAATTGGGGCATGTACCAATTAAATGTTAGTCTCGATCCAGTTAAAGGCGTGGATCCAGGAATTTTTTTTATTATTTAACATTGCAATGGGGCATTTTTCAAGACTTTCATAAATTTTTCAAGAAATAATTTATGGATTTTGATGTAAAAAAACAAAACAAAACAAAAAACAGACATGTATGGTGTTGAGATCTATAACTGTACAATTTGGTGCAGATCCAGATAATTATCTGGATCATAATTATACTAAATTACTTTTCCAGACCCAGATTATTATCTGGATTTCAGACATGTGTAAGATTGTTTGTTGACAGAGGCATGCTCTACTGAGTGCCTGTCTAGATTGGGAAATACAATTAATCAGTTTCTTAGTGGTCTTTCAAAATGCAACCACATTGCTTTACTTGTAATTAAACAGCAGCAGTATTTAGTTACATTTATTAACGTTACCCAGCCCAGCTAGTGCCTTAACTCTAAAGCACACACTCTCACACACTTCGTAGAGCAGCTAGCCGAGGCACTGTATGTACTTATCTTCTGTCCATCGACAGCTAACTGGTGCTCAAAGGCCTTCATTCACAAATACTCCAGATCTAAACAAAACCCGGGACATTCCTGCTTATACGAGGGGCTAGCTATGCGGCTAAGAAGAAAACAATAAGACAAATTTGGAGTTACCAGAAGTTGTATTTCTTCTCTTTCGGTGGATGATAGCGGTTTGCTCTGTCTAAAGGAAACAGCAACAAGCTACAAGGAGACGAAAACCTGATGTCGAGCCTCTGACCTCCGGTAAGACACCAAGTTTACTTACGGCCGTTACAGATGCCAACGGTAGTAGTAAATGTAATGCAATTATGTCATTGACTTTTAAATTGTAATTCCTAAAACTACCGAAAAAAGTAATCACATTTGTGTAACAAAGTACCCAAATGATGCTGGCACTACGCCATTTAACTAGCATGTTACGCTAATGCTAAATATATACTAAATATTGGCATGTTTACACGTTAACATTAGCATGTTAACATGCTAAATGTTCTGTGCTAAACATTAGCTTGCCACTAACAGGCATGCTAATGTTAGCATTCAGGTCAAACACAGCCTAACTTCACAGGTGAGGTTGAGGAATACACCTGAGGATGACGACAAAGTGCAACTTAGACCTATTAAAGTTGAGCCGAGTCTGGACAGCCGAGTCTGACAATCTGAGTCTGAGATATCCTAAACTTGCCACTGTAGCGACCATTGAGTTTGTGCCCCACTATTCAGAGGGATCTAAACACAGCACAGTCCTTCTTTTTTGTTTTTCATAGTTTTGGTTTGTTGGTATGTAAAGAGTGTTGCCTCGTGAGGCTGCAAACTGGGCTGTTCAGTGTTACACAAACTTCAGTCGCATTCCCCGTGTTAAAGTTGAGTTCAGCTACATTTTACATGTCAAACATCACTCAAGTGAAGGTGGTGGTGGATTTTTTTTTTCTTTTTTAAATATTCAACACTTTTTCTCGAGCGCTAGATCATGCCAGCTAGCCAAGGGGGCAGGAAAAGGCCAATAGTCCCAAGCAGACACACAATAATGAACATCCACAGGAAGATGCGATCAATCACCATGGCGACATACTTCCAATCCTCTTTCACCTGTGTAGAGTGAAGAGCAACAGAGAAAGCAAGAAATGAGAGAGACGAGTAGTACATATGAAATTGTCATAATGAACTATATTGGTTATTGGAGGTTCAATCAGGAAGTCTACTTTTCATACTCATGCATATTTCTTATGCTGCTGATCAGCTGACCTGCTCTGCCTCCTGCGTCTTAAACAGTTCTTTCATGGCTGCACCTCATTTACTTTCAGTGCTTTGTACGAAATTACTGTACTGGCTCCAATTGGTTACCACCCCATCAAAATAATCATCTTCTTGATTTTAGTGATACTAATGTATCACATATATCACTCACCATGTGTTTAACTTCAGTAATCCAAGTGAATTTAAGCTGTGTGGTTTACAGCACAGTACACAGTATGTCTTCATACACATGATCCTCATACTATGAGGGAGTTATAGTGTATGTACGGTAATTGAGAAGGGTGAAGTAAATACTGAACCCTTGCAGAGAAACTTTGAAATGAGGATATTGTGTTTGAAGTGATGTGGTATTTCATTGATACTTACACTGAAGTCAGCGTCCTCAGCCCTCAGGTGGTCTGCAATGTAGTGCACCCCTTCTAATGCACGTACAACACTTGGTGAAAGCAGGAATTTTGAGTCTGATACAGTATTTTCTACTTTAGTTGGCCGCTGAGTGGGATTGACTCTGGCCCCAGTTAACTGTCTGTTCGTCCCTCCTGCTGAGTCCTGTCGGTTCTGGCTGTTCTGTGGGGTTTTCTGTTGCGGCGGAGGAGTAGATCCTGGAGGTCTGGGCGAAGGGGGACGGAAGGAGAAATAAGACGTCAGCGTTCCCAGCTCTAAATCCTCGTAACAGCTTCTCTCAGGGTCCTCCGACGTGGTCCCATCTCGTAACCAGTTAGCTGAGGTGCTGAGGCAGTTGCCAGATTTGTTCCCAGCTATTCGGCCCTGCCGCCGCTCGGCCGCTGCTTCCTGCTGGAGCAGCAACAGCCTGCGACGCCGGCCATCTGGTGCGGGCCGTCGCATGAACAGCCAGCGTGGGATCAGGTCCAGGAACACTGAGTGGACCCAGTGGGGCATCTTGTGAGTGCTGGGAGAGCGATGGTGCACATTGAGCACAAAGACAGTGATTACGATGGACAGGGTGACGAAAATCATGGTGAATAGGAGGTATTCGCCGATGAGAGGGATGACGAGAGATGTGGACGGTATGATCTCTGTGATGAGGAGAAGGAAGACAGTGAGGGACAGCAGCACAGAGATGCAAAGGGTGATCTTCTCTCCACAGTCTGAGGGCAGATAGAAAACCAAGACAGTGAGGCAAGAGATCAGCAAACATGGGATGATGAGGTTGATGGTGTAAAACAAGGGAAGCCTTCGGATGATGAAGAAGTAGGTGATGTCTGGGTAGATCTCATGGCAGCAGTCGTATTTCTTTGTATTGTACGTTCCCACAGCATTGATGATGGCCCATTCACCGCTCTCCCAGTAGTTGTTGAGGTCCACAGTGTTTTCAATTCGCTCCAAGTCAATCTTGGCCTTGTCATAGGTCCAAGAACCAAACTTCATTTTACAGTTCTGCTGATCAAAGGGGAAGAAGGTGACGTCGATGCTGCAGGAGCTCTTGTAAATAGCAGGCGGGACCCAGCGAACTTTACCCGTGTGGAATAGGTGAGCTTTTGTCATGTGAGTCACAGCAAACTCACCGTCAGCACTGGAAAAGCAGAGGTCATCATATGAGTGATGGTGACATACAGTATGAGAGCTCAGTTTTAAATATCTGGCTGAACAGAAGCTAAAATAGCAGATAAGCAATCACACCCTGGACTGTGAGAAGTCCTGCCACCGCCTTTTTTTTTCCTTTTAGAAACCGCGCAGTGAAAAAGTGTTATGATTTCCCAAATAATAATCTTCTGAGGTAATCTCCCCTCCATTCATCGCTTTAATGGTGATAATAGCTCCTGCTGGAAACGCAATGACGAGTCCTTATCATTTCATCAGTCTCACACCTTTTTTAATTTCACTTACAGACTGTGATTACACAAGCTCCGTGGAGCAGAGCTCCATCATCAACCTTTCTCAGTTTAATCTCCATGAGGTGAATTTAGGAGGAGGGAGGAGAGATACATTGAAAGTGGTAAATTTCATAACACAATAGATTTCACACTAAAGTAATACATGTTTATAGGTTGTCTTCATTTTTGCCAAAATGAACTGCAACTATAGTAGAAGTGACAGATGCAGGAAAAGTAACCTGTAATGTAATTTGTAATCCAAAGTGACAAGTTATAGAAATCCTCACAAAGCACAACATTTATGTTGTGAGTCCACTAGATGGTGCCATCCTCCTACCAGATATCATCCAGTCAAGCGGCATCTATTTGAACCAGTGTGAGTTGACAGTTGTTGTTTATGTGCAACATTACAAACACTCACTGTTTTAGAATAACCCTTACATTACATTTTCAGTATAACAAATAGAAATAGTTGCTGTGACCTGATCATGAAACCCCTTAAATATTGTGCTTATGTTAAGCAGAGCTGTATAGATTAGTCAATTTATTGATTAGTTAACGGACAGATTATTCAATCATTTGAATAATAATTTAAATTACAAATAATAATTTATAATTTCAAAACTAATTTTGAAAGCAAAACTAAAAACAATAGCTGGACCAAGAATCTCAAATATGAATATTTGTTGATTTTCTTTGTTTTCTATGACAATAAACTGAATGCCTGAAGCAATTTGCTCATGCTCTGGCAAATTGGCCAATCTTTGGTGTTTTTTAGCATCAGTCAGTTAATCAACATAATAATCTGCAAATTGAGTGATATTTACTTGTTATAGAGGACGATGTCTGGTACCCATATGAGCTCTGATGGCACTCTTATGGACGTCACATTGTCATAGTCAGACGGTCTCCAGCGAAGCTTGTAGTCGTTCCACTCCTGGGAGATACAAACAAAAGAGGTGCTTTAGGGGGCTGTGATTCTTTATTTAATTGTCATAAAAGTCATTCAATTCTTCATAAACATTGTCAAATGTCATGTTTTTAATATTTTATATCATCATATCCCCTCTTTGAGAAACAATCTTAATAATAAATGAACACTGACATATTTAATTTCTAACCTGTTTAAGCCACACATTGGTTGTCATCATCTGGTTCTTCTCATCCTAACAGACAGACAGACAGACAGACAGACACACACACACACACACACACACACACACAGACAGACACACACACACACACACACACACACACACACACACACACACACACACACACACACCACAGAAGAAGACAGACAGAGACAGACAGAGACACAGAGACTGAGTTAAGGCTGTCAACTCTCGGTTCAGGCCAGAAGAATATATGTGAGAGGTGTCTGGAGGATTGTCAAAGCAGACCCAAATATAGCTTGCAGGAACTTCTATTACTTGATGGATGTGAAGAGTTCTGAAACAGTTTGTGTCACACCCTGTGACATGGCACAGAGTGCATAATGTAGTTTTTTTTTTCAAAGTTTGTTTTCTCTACTGTATGTAAAAATGCAAAAACATGCAGTGGAAAAACCGCATATAGCATTAAACATGCCAAGTGCCAAGTTTTGCTAAGTATAGGGAGGACAATAGAATTATTAATCATATTGATTAAAACTCTAAGGATAGGTTATTGCACTTGAAAAAAAATTCTGTCTTCTACTTAGTCTGACAGTGGAATCCATTGTGAACCAAAGTCTTATACAAAATACATGTTTTCAAATGAAACTTTCAAAGAGAGAATAACCTGTAGTATGAGGCCTTTTAATGTGACTTTTATTTTTAAAATAATAAAACATTAACTGTGTAAAATATTTAGTAACATAGCTATGATTTTAAAAGAATCACAATAAAAGCAGCAGCTGCAACCAAAAAGAGCTTGTATAACATCTTATTGTTTAAATGTGCTATATAAATTGGACAAACATGCTGAACATATCAACAATCTATACTTAAAGACTCACCACGTCAATGAGCTGTGCTATGGACAGTCCAAACTTGACAATGACTACATCAGAAATGTTTGGCACTGGTCTCGACCACTTGTTGTAACCAGCAAACAGCGTCTTGAAGAGCTCATCCTCAGCGTGGGAGTGCGTCTTCTCGTGACAGAGAACTGTGGACACATTATAGCTACTATTTTAAACCATACCTTCTATTTTGATTGAAATCTTTATAGAAGAGAGATACATTAAGGGAGTAATGAAATTTATAAATTTGTGACATTTATTCAATGTTCTATGAATGAAATTTCTGAAAACCAAACTTCCGTTTTTTTTTTTTGATATTTTGACATCAAGGTCGTTTGAGCGGTTTTAACTCCCGGCTTTGTTTTGTTGGCATTTAACAGGTAAGATATACAGGGAACATAATAATTAAATGGAAGAGGACAGGAGTAAGGGAGTTGCACAGTATATAGGGATCATATCCATGTTCTCTCTTCCATGTCTCCCCTAATCCTCACTTAACAAACAGCAGTAAATCAGACTGGCATGATATTGTGGCTTTTGGGAGTGAGGGTGAGTGTTGCGAACATCTTGCGTCTCTGCACACAAGCCTACTCGAAACATCTTAGACTTTTCTTGGTAAAGTCTTATCGACTTTTCTGCATCTTAGCAAATCTTTTGATCTCTTGATCTGAGCTCCCCGTGAGGGTTGCCTGCTAAAATCTCGCAAGGTGAGCTGGTGGAGACTGGGGAATTATCTCTCCTCCCTCAACATCGACACCATTTCAAGAGTAACCTCTCTCTTTATCTCTGAAGTGTTATTGTTATGCACATGTGGCTTCACGGTGAGAGGTAGCTTAATCAAATTGATTTTGTATATGCAGTCTAGACAGATTTGCACACAATCTCAGACTGAGTCACTGTATAATTTTTCTGCAGTGTGAATAGCATGGAAATAGACAGGAATCCCGGCCCTTGGGGATTACCGCTTCCACCTTCATCAATGTAGTCAGAGTCAATTACACACATCATTACTTGCTAGTGTTAAGTGGAGGTGAGCTAATTTCTCAGTAGTGCAGGGTGTTTATTGTTGAGCTGTCTGTCACTCTGTATTACAACTGATGCATAAAACAATTAGCTGACAGTTTTCACCTGAAGCAGAGGGTAACAATGTGTTTGATTCTGGGGTTTTGGAAATTTAGTTTTTCTGAAGACTCCTGACCAGAATATACAAATTATGGCAAACTATTCTGTTAAACTATGTAAAAGTGGCACCATTTCTGAACTACTTCAAACATATCTTTGGCCTTATTGTACTGCAGTTACTTGTTACCTATCATCAGATTGGATGATTTACACTGATTTACACTTGGTCAGACTTTGGTGTTTTACTCTCCAAGTAATCGTTCAACATCTTTAGGAAAATGCTTATTCACGTTCTTGCAGAGAAGTAGATGAGACGATTGATACCCCTTTCAAATCTTTACATTAAATATGAGAATACGGCCATCAGATAATTCGTTTAGCAAAGGTAACAAAATCCCCATACTAGCACCTTTAAAGTTCACTAATTACCATGTCATATCTTGTTTGTTTAATCTATACAAAAACAAAAATGTAAAGGAGACAAATTGGCATTTTATGCACAAAATAATCTGACAATAAAACCTTAAAAATGGCAATTTGTAATTTTTTCATTTAAGTCTTAGTACTGATTTCCCCATCTAATTCTCAGCAAGGAAGCGAATAAGGGTATTTTCCAAAATGTCAAACTATTACTTTAAGTAATCATATTTTTGCAAACAGATGAAATTTGTTGAATGTTTATTGTACAGAAAGAAAACTCATGGAATCATCACACCAAAGCCAAACTTCAAAAATCAATACAAATTTTTTTTAATTCTAATTGGTTTACATGCCGTTAACACCCAACTCCCTCTAGAGCTCTGTTTGACATTGCAAGGGTATAATGCAGCCCAACGATGTGTGCTACCATCAAGGATCTGAAAACAAGACCTTGGACCACCCACATCTGGCAGCAGTCATAGTTGCTTAGCCAAGGCCACATCATTACCTGTCCATGGGTGAGTTGTAGTTCTGATGACAACATTGACAAGTCCTCACAACCTTTAACTGTAGGAGGTAAGGGGCTAAAATGCTGCACAGAGCTAACCAGAAGGATAAATGCAATTCTGCTTGCATGATTGATTGCCTATGCTAACAGCTTGGCTTGAGGGGCTTTAACAGACTGGTCCAATATACAAAACAGTCCAATATCTAGGAGTAGTTGGTAGAAAGCAGACATCGACATGGTAAATATTATGTGAATTCACCAAGGTACACATGTGCTCATCTGCCATCATGAACTAATTTCAATCTGACAAACACTCATGCACAAGAGGCTTCTTATCTGCTCTCTTGACAGTCAAGGCGAGCGCGGTGTCCGTACATCTGGGAGGGACCAGATGTGGAGCTTGAAAAAAGGCTGTTGGGTGCCATAGATCAAAGCCTCCTGCCAGCAGAGACTTGAGATGACACCTCCAACGTCCAGCACACTGGGACATGGATGTTGGACTGTGGCCAAGCCTCTTGGCGAGGTGCTCGAAACACTGACCAGTTTGGATGATCGAGTCAGCAGCTTCTCAGGCCAGAGGCGCTCTTGGCGAAATTGGGCTGTCAAATACTTACAGTAAAAAAGTTCAGTAAAAAAAAAAAAGACCAGCATGCAACAATTTTCTGTGAGTTGACTAAAATTGCAGAGCTCAAGTAGGAAAGCTGAACTCTGTCATTGCTGTAATGAGAAGTACATTGGCATGAGGTGAAGAACCAGCACATATGACTGCTGTAGCATGTAGAGATGGAAGGAGGGCACATAGGCTGTGCTTATGTCACAAGACCACATATGTTATCTTACACTGCAGATTGTGCACACAATCCTTGCTTGCATTTGAATGAAAGGACACTAGACATGTTAAATAGCCCAGGTCCTTGTAACAGCACCTGAATTGACTTCCATATCAAGCCGCCCCTACTTCCACTGTCAAGCCTGATGGATTGAAATTCTAAACAGTTTCCACAATATGTCCAGAAAAAGATCTTGAAAATGTGCACAACAGATCCAGTATCATAATAGTTTTTATTTTCTAACAAAAAGTGAGGCAAATCAGGAATTATCTCTGGGCTTGAACCCTCCATATTCTGACTATAAATATGCATCTTTGTCTTGTTGAAACATAAATATGACACCTGTTGTAGCAGATTGTGTGAAATATTTACTGAGTGTGTTCAGAGGACTGTGATTTTTTTATTATTTATTTTTTTAGAAGTACACTGCTTGTCTTTGGCAGTTTCTATATTGTACGGTCGAGTAAAGGATAATGAATTTACTCTCTCCGCTGTAAAAGCAGGACATAGAGGTCTTCCTAAATTTAAACGCAGTGGAGAGAAACAGTTTTCTCTCGCAGTTCAGCTCTGGTGGTCGCGTTTATGCTGAGGGACAACATTAATCAGTGATGGGACGTTGTATCACTCTGCTAAGATGCGACACATACTTTTGCACGAGGCGCTTTAAGTAGATTTGCGCGCGACGATTAATTATATGATCGTGAGAGGAGGCTCGTGGGAGTTGTGGTGTTAACAGTCATGAGCGGTAGGGTACACTTAGATACTTTTGGGACCATTTTAATGTAAAAGTTTATCGTTTAGTAAATTGTAGAACATGCAGTACTCACACTCTTTCAGAATTAGCACAGTACTCTTGTAAAATGTCGCCTTAAACATTTTAATTCACGTTGTCATGACGTTGGTGACATGTGTAATGTACTTTTTCATTTGTTGAAAGGCGCAGTGAACATTTTTCAAAAGTACTTACCTGACCCAGAGAGGAGTAGCGGCCACACAACAGCCGTCCATAAAGAGAACAGGTGGTTGTATCCCATTTTGTTCTCTGGTGGTAAAGAGGAGTCCAACTTCCCCGGAGAGCACGGAGGTGTTTCCGTCCGCTATCAAAACGTTATCTCGAAACCGTGATGTGTGAGCAAAATCTGTCATCTTCGCAGCTGGGAGGCATGTCAGGAAAACTCCACCACTAATGTCACAATAGCCGGCTTTATATCTGTGGGCGGGGAGAGAGTATGACGATAGTCTGCCTGAATAACTTTGGTGCCTTTTCCCTAAATGTCGGCATCGATGGACGTGTCTCCCTGCGCACTTTGAGCTCTGTTCAGAGAGGATGAGAGCGAGTCTGTTTCCGCGCACTCAGTCGGAGAGCTATCCATCACTTGGTGCTGAATCAGGGAGCGGCAGCGTAACACTGTAGCTTACAGCTGGTTTATTTTGCAGACTTAACTACCAGTTCATGGAACTGATACAAGGCTGGTCTCAAGAAATTAAATAACCGAAAATAATCCGGTTTGTTGCTGAGTAATACATTATCCAAACAATTCCACCTTTTTGCGTATTGTGCCAAGAATTTACGCGTCCCTGGTGGCCTGATCTAAGACTTTGATGTCCATTTAAAACCTTAAATTAGCTCTTTTCTATGATTAGAATCATTGTGAGTTACCAGTCTGGTTCATTAGGTCCGCAAAACGGCATCATCCACCCTGAGAGGACAGGTTACATCTGAGTGCTTCCTGTCTTTCCTCTTGTACCTATAACAGTCCCTCCTCCTGTCTCTCTCTTGCTCACTCTCTTTCACATGCACAGGCACGCACACAGACACACACAGACACACACGCACACACGGATTCACTGTTAAAGTTGTAACTTGCAGGTATGGGAAATGGTCGACCAGTTATTAGAACCTGTTTCCTTCAAAAGAGTTCAGACTGACTGATCATTTGTTTAATTGAACATTAAATGATGAGTGACACATGCAGCTGACCAAACGTCTGTGGGATTTTTCTATGGATAACAGCTAGAGGGCAGACTAGGTGACTGAATATGCTTTGAGAAGTTTTAGTTTCTCCCAAAATATCAATGTGAGAGTAGAAGTTGCGCAAGCATGACAACAAATGGCAACAGAAAACATTTTTTCAAAACAAGTTTTCAAAAACAATAAATAAAAAGGCAAATTTGTTGTTTGTTGCTGTTTACTGGATCATACAGTCTTCATATCATACATTGTACAAATTCATATTATTACACATTTTATGATCACAAATATCAAGGCATTCCCTCCCATGAGTAGTGGCAGGATTAACAATGGAACAAAACTAAAGCTTTGTTCTCATGTTTGAATTGATAAATCCAACAAACACTTATAATCTTGCAAGCATTTTTTTAAAACAATGTGCATAGTCAGAGTTTCTGTGTTTTAAGTGCTGTATCAAGTTTTCTGATGGTGTGTTCCTGCATTTTTCTTCCCAATGACAGGAACTGTCAAATCATTATACAATTTCTTATCCCTCATCCACAGGTTATTGCATAGTCTTCTCTAGACAACAGATATCCCTGTATAACAAAGCTGTCCCTGTTGCAGTCTGCTTCTTATTTTGTTGCAAAAGCAAAATCTCCATTGAAACACTCTATCCTGGCCTCCATCCTCACCCTGGAACCAGATGGCCGATCCATAGCTTCCTCTGGAGAAGACTAACGGAGTCATTATGTTTGGTCTCTGAAGGCCAATCTAGTTTGATCCATAAACACTCAACTTGGCTCAAAGCTGCGCCACATACTGTTGCCATGTTTGACCTCACGAATTCCACAAATGATGCATGGAAAATAAAATTTTATGGGTTACGGGGTTATCACTTCTTTGAAAGGGAAACGTATTTATTTTTTCACCCAAAATTTCTTTGCTATTTTCTGTCATCATTCACATGATGTGAAGTTATCAACCATCCTGTCAGAGCTTCGTCTTTCATTATTCTTGCAGTTGGTGTAATGTATCTCAGTGCTGCAAAGAACACATGGGTAAATTAAAAAAAAAAAAAAAAAAGAAAAAAAGAATAGAATTGCAGGAAGGTTCATTTCTCTTTTTCTAGGTCTCACGCAGGATATCAAACAACATCCATGAGTAATGGGATGATGTATGAACAGTTTTAAAAGCTTTTCAACACTTCCTTAGTGATGGATTTTGATTATGTCTTTCAGCTGCTTGGTGAATGAGGCCTGCAGGGCCTGTGATGAGCTCTCTAGCCTGTTGGCAATGTCTGCTGCAGCACGAAGCATGTCTTCAAAAGCCAAGGACTCCTCTCTGATTCTGCTCCAGAAGACGGAACAATCCAGGTCACCAGGTGGAGTGAAGGGGAGGAAGAAACAGAGAGACTGAGTAAGTGGAAGAGCCGAGTATTATATACGTTATAAGAGGCATATGGCAGCTCTTAAAGCTGGTTAAGTGATTGGAAAGATTGAGTAACAGGAAAGTCAGAATCATATATAGTGTTAAAGAAATCACAAACATTAAAGCCTAACGCTGGCAACAAGAGGGAGAGGGTAATTTTGCAACACATTTATTGCAATTTGTAAAAAAATAGATAGTCATTTTAGAGGTCCACCATAATGTGCAATATTTGTATGTCTAGACATAAATGGTCCTTAGGCCACTTTGTACGTGGCAAATGAATGTGAATGCTTTAGGTACCTCAGCCTTTTTTAAAAGGCATGCTGCTGCATGTCAGGCGAATTACCACATTCAGACTGATTCATCTCTAGGGCCCCAACTAATGATTATTTTTATTAACAATTAATCTGTTAACTGTCAATGGCTGCCACAATTCCCCAGAGCCCAAGTGGAGTTGCTTTGTGAATCAGTCTGCTCTTTTGTCCAACCATCAGTCAAGTCAAGTTATTTTTTTATTTACAGTATATAGGTATATATATATATACCAAATCACAGAAGTTATCTCAAGGCACTCTACATATAGAGCAGGTCTAGACCATACTCTTCGTAATATTGAGTACAGAGACCCAACAATTCCCACCACGAGCAAGCGCTTGGCAACAGTGGCAAGGAACAACTTCCTTTCAAGAGGCAGAAACCTCGAGCAGAACCAGACTCAGGGTGGGCGGCCATCTGCCTCGACAGGTTGGGTTGAAAGAGAGTCCAAAACCCAGACAGTGAATTTACAGTAAAATACAGAACAGACAACTTAAACAGTTGTTGAGCACCCGGGTGGTCCTGGGGTTGAGGTGCTGACCAGGAAGTGCAATGGTCTCACTCTGTTCACTCATTCCTGGTCATCTCTCTCTCTCTATTAGTAATCTAATAAAGGCATAAAATGCTGCCAAAAATGTTGTAGATAAATCTTCTGTTAATGGACTAATCAGTGAACTGACTGGTTGTTTTGGCATTGCCAATCTCCTTGCACTAAATTCTGAATTCATTACTGTAAATGAAGGGGCTTTGCTGGGAGCGGTTGGTGGCGCTCACACAGATCACACATTGAAAATGCTAACTAGACAGTATAGTCCCAGCACCTACTGATGAAGTCAAAGTCTGGATGTCAAATATCAGTTATTGTTTTCAGCTGTCTGATAAAAGGCAAATCTCCTTTTAACAAAGACCTTGTTCACCAACAAACAAGAACTAGTCATTTTTAGCTGCTCTCTCTACATTTCAGCCATTATCTTTCTGAAGCTCAACACATCTGATTTACTGCACTCACTTCTGCATCCCAGCAATGGCGTCCAACACGTCTCCCTCCAGCTGCTTCTCTAGATCTTCTTCAGCTTTCTCTACCACCTCGTGGCAGCTCTTGTGGTCCTCATGGATGCCGATGACATTTTCCTTGATCACATCTTCATAACGCTGTTCTCCCAGCTCTGCCTCCACAAACTGCACCAAGTTCTCCATCACTGCCTTGTTTCCATGCTGGATGGCCTGCAGATAAGCCAGCTCCTCTTTCTGGGCCTTAAGCCTCCGTGCTGAAGCAGTGTTAGTGCTGAAGTGGACCGAGCACTTGTCCGGTTGGGGCTCATAGTGCAGCGTAGGTGAGGGTGATGGTGAAAATGCTGCTGATGTGATCCAGTCATGGGTGTTTTTCAACCTTGCAGGCTCATCACCAGCTGCTTGCGATGTGTCATTGGTGGCCATTATGGTTGAATAAATGTCAAAGCCTGAACCCCAATCACCATCCCCACTTTGGCAGAGCGTTGGGGTTGCCATGGATACCCAGGCCAAGATGAAGGGCATCCAACAACGCCACATGGTAACCTGGAAAGAGGAGGAGGTGAGTTACTGTTAATGACATCTGTGAACTTTGAAGGCACAGTGAAATAAACATTTTAATGGCCTGGTTTAGCACAAGCAGGGTACAGTTAAAATATGTAACTTTCAGTATGTTTTCTGAATCATTACCCACAGTATACTTAATGAGCAAAACTGGAGAAAAGTATGGACATAAGAGTTATTATTCCATCATTATCAGCAGATTAGTAAATAAGTCATGATCCTTAGATAAAAATTAAAAAAAAAAAAAAGTAAATTTGTGTTGAAAACATTTTTTAGAAAGTCAATATTTCTGCTGAACTGAGGTAATATTAAGAGTGGACCCTCCTTTGTGCACCTTTTTAAATCAAAGCTTTTCCACTTTGCTCATTAAATTTTTACATGATTCGGTTGTGAAACCAAAGAACCTAAGGCCGTTTATGAAATGTATTAGCACAGCTAAGTGTAATCTGATGGAGCTTCCATGGCCATTTTAATTATATATTTTATTTTTACAATACTTTATTGAAGATAAAGCTGCATGTGGTACATAAATAGAAAAGTATTACACAAGGCATGTTTCTTCCCAACCAAGAACATCCTTAACCCTTAGTTAGTCAAGTTCAGATCTGAAAACAAATTCCTCAAATTGGGTCAGTGAAATTAAGCCACAAAAATACAAGCTGAAGAATTTGAACTTGAACATCCCGATCGATCTGACCTTGATCCTGTGAGGTAACGTTTTGTCCAATGAAGTCACCACTGTAGCTCAAATGTGGAAGTTTGAATTTTTCATTTTGAATTTTGCTGCCTGAATTTCACCAACCACAAAAGTATGAATAATTTAATATTTGTCTTTTGAATATTGAACGCTTCATTACTTATGATAAGTCTTGAAATTGATTGAAATCTGTTTGAATTATGAAAACAAAGTGTGAAGCTCAAACCTCATGAATTCAGAAGGATGGTTTTCAAAGTATCATTGAATTCTGTGGCATTTCAATGACACTGTAATGTGTTCAGTAATATTTAAAGTCCACAATTAGGTGTGCAGTTTCTCATAAGATTCTAATTATTATAACAATGACTTGCTTTTAACAGAAATCCACATGGCAACATCTCTGATTGTGCTTTTCAAGAGACAATGAAATGTCTTTCCTGGAGAAATGTGATTGTTTATTCATGCATTTCCATTGTTTTCTAACATAGAGATATAGCAACATGTGGAAATACTGCACACATTTGTGTGCTGCTTGAGTTGTGGTTATATACTGGCGAATGCCTCATGCTCTGTGGCTAGGTCATGGCTTAGCGGTTGCATGAGTTGTGTCACGCTAGGGCTGTAAAAGCTGACAACGCCCCTTGCAGCAGTGTTTGTGTTGTTTTTTTTTTTTTTTTGTAACTGGTGGGTTGTCTGGGGATCTTTCATTACATCTATTCAACCAGGTAGCTGCTTTTGCAAACTTTCTAACATCAGGTGAGATTTCATCACAAAGCTCTTTTTTTTTCCTCTCAAAGTGTTTGCCCCTTCCTCTGCATGTGTTACAGTGTTCAGTCAAACAGCAACAGCGTCACTTTATCATTATGCAGACTCTCATTCAGGCGTCTCTGCTCCGCATCTGGAAATATATTTGAAAAACTCGAACCAGGCCTGTGAGATAGAGGCACTGCAGAACTGTTTCTGCTGTCAGAGCACATTTTGGTTTCGGCTGCAGTTTACTCTTACAGCACCCTTGAAACTATTTCAACTTCTTGTAGCTCAACTGAAAATTTCAGTTGAATTACACCTATTGCCAGCCATGCTTGCCACTAGAGGTAGAACGGACACCGTAAAATTGTCTATTTATTTTAAGATGGTTTGTGGTGTAGCCCAAACCAGTAAAACAACCAACTGCTGGCTGCTCTCACCGTCACTCCCTCTGTTTCTGATTACTTTAAATGGTGACCTCACATATGTTACAGGAGCTGTAAGAAGAGTAGTAAACACAACCCTTCACACCACTACAGATTGCAAGCAGAGACACAATCCAGGGGCCTTACATCATGATATTAGGGTAATAAGTTTGGTAATTTCTATTGATTGACATGTGCATTGTAACGTACAGACTGATATCACTGGAATAAAACAGGTTTAATGAGTTTTGCCTGAGGTGACACATGCATTACATTTGTATCAGTAAACATCTCATACTGTATGAATGGGGTTTATTACTGGGACAGTTTGAATATACGGATATTATTTACTTGTGAGTATTTGAAAACAGCCGGGCACTAGATTAGATATCTGCTTAAAATTGCCACTTAACATAGTGTGTGGTGTGTGCCCTCAAGTGTGCAAATCTTTAGAAAAACATGTTAAAAAGTCTAAATTGAATGTTTGACTCATTTTTGAAATATTTGAAAGATCCAGAAAGCACATTTGTTTGAACTGACACTTGAATGGCGTCTTCATCTTCAAAGACATTTAAAGCTACTTGACCGGAGAGCTGGAGCACAGCACGTCCAAAAGTTTTTATCACTCTGCAGCTTTACTCCACATGTTTGGATCAAAATCTTATGGCAAGAGTGACAACCCATCCAGCCTAATGACAGAACACAGCCAAATGTAAATGTAATTCATCTTAAAATATAACTTTATTGTCACTGTGTTCAATTACCACCGCAGCAGTAAAAGTCACAAGTCAAAGGACATTCTGTGACATTAATTCAGTCTCTAAAAGGCCTGCTAACTGGAAGCACACGTGCTCCTCTGCGCATCAGAGATTGGCAGGAGCAGTTGCCTTTGTCTTCGGAAATTGTCTGCACAGTTTCCACGCTGGCGTCTCATGGTTTAGTTGAAGCAGTGTTTGCGTTAGACTCGCTGTGGACTGTAGTGACCTTTTTTGGCTTCACTCTGACGGTTCTGTCATTGTGAAGTGTTTTTTTTATAGGCTGACTTTTCTTTTGGCTTAAAATAGCAAGAAGCTCGCCGGCAGAAGGAAAACACCCACAAGCTCAGTGCACCATTAGGAGACTTTACTTCTTGTTTGTGTTGCTTAGAAAAGCCAGACTAAATCCTTGTTTAGTGGTTTGTTCTAAGAGGAGTCTAATGATGATTGATGGTTTTTTTTTTTTTTTTTTTTTTTTTTAAGTGATTGATTGAACTCAAATTAATTCTTCCACAGATGCCCTGAACAACTTCAGGAAATAAATTAGAATATTTGCTGAGACCTGTGTAGTGTAGTGTAGGTTGTACATTAAAATATGCAACTGGTTTAAAGAATCTGTAATTTTCCCACATTGACTGAATCTTCCAATTACCATCTTGATTAGTTCATCATTTGTTCGGTTTCCTAAAGTCCAATGTGACATCTTTGAAGTACTAGATTTGTACAACAAATGGTCCAAAACTAAAGAATATTTACAGTCACAAAAGACAGAGAAAGCAGCAAATTAAACAATTCTTAAGGTGGAGTACAGGGATGTTTTGTTTGAGAAATGACTTATACGATTTATAAGTTATCAAAATAGTTGCCAAATAATTTGCAGTCAGTGAATTGTGTCAGCTCCAAAATGAATAGGGATGGATTTATGAATTATGTCATTTGTAAATCCCTTTAAATGAAATGTAGACCTTTTTGAAATTGATATTCATGTGTGCCGTACTCCTCCTTAGCTGTGGGTCACAGCTAATCTTGGTGTTTGTAGTGTGTCTGCAGCTCAACCTCGTGGCCCCTCTTGTCAAAGCTTGAACAGGTGTGTTTCACAGGCGTCACAACACTCAACTCCTTCAATGTCCATATGACAACAAGGTTCTTTGGCAATAAGCCATGTATAGCATAGAGAGGCCTCACAGGTTGAAAACATACTTGACAGAATGATAATAAGAAAGATAAAGACAGTGGAGACATGTTTGCACATACACACCTATACACAGACACTGTATTATAAAACTGTCAGAAAAATGTCTCTTCAACTCTGAAACAACCATTCATGGCAATAGCAGTATTTTAGAGCCATACAATAATTTAAATAACTCTATATAATAAGTATAAATTCCACAAATGTGCACTTCAAATTCGATTTTTCTACTTTTACTAGTGGCATACAGGATGAGTAAGCCTCAGCTTCCCATCATACTGTACCCTACCTAAAAGTTTCATAAATCCAAAAACCAAACTTACCTAACTCCAGTAATTTTTCACAGCTAAATTCTGCCACTTCCACTTTCTCAGTCAAGCGAAACGACTGAAAAGGTTTTCGGGACCACTATTCACAAGCACAGAGAGCAAATACTCACTCGGTTTCCTTCTTCATGTCAGGGGGAAAAAAAAATGCAGACACACGCACACACAATTAGGGTTTGGCTGGAGAGTGTGGTCGTCTGTGTGCCCCTGTCTGCTGCTGGGAGGGGATAGCAGGGGAGGGGGATGTTTGTAGAAAAAGGCTGAAACTGAATGATTTCTTTCTTTGCAGTGGAAAGAGGGGCTGGCAGAAGGAGGGGTAAAGCACGAGTGTAATCTGCTTCACATCTGTGGGCTCGGGTGGGGGACAGAGGAAGCAAGAAGGTTCCTTAGTATGGGGGGGGGGTGTCTTTTTATGACCGTGCTGAATACACATTTCCTATTTACTTTAGGAAAGGTCCCCTTAAAGTTTGTCTAGCCTAGGAAACTTAGGTTATTTAAAATGAGAAAAAAACAACAGCCAGGACTTTTTCCCAGCTGTTCTTATGGCTTCCAAACTAAGACAGTGTACAGTAGTGAAGGATCAATAACGCACTGTGAAGTTTGAGGTTATTGGATGGTTTGCTCCAGTAATATAGTTCCAGTAATGTAGTTTACTATGTTGTACTATGTGTTCTTAAAAACACAGAGTACATGAGAATACTGGTGTGTAGTTCTTCCCTTTCTCTCTATCTAACTGCTGCTATTTAAACTAAATGTTCTAAATTTCTGCCACAATTTCTGAACCTATTTACCCATCCAAAAGCAGATGTTACTCTAGTCACTGTTCCTATTGAAACACGAGCCAGCTGAGCAGCCTTTGCGACTCAAGCGCCTGCCCCCCCGTGCCCCAACAATGAACCCTCTTTCAAAGTCGCGTGGATCTTTCCCTCTTCCCATCTGGATATAAAGTCAGAATCAACTAGACGTGCTCAGCATTTTTGTACGCGCCACAGAGCATGACTGCATGTTAATTGCTTAACTCTACCATGCAGTGTACCTGTGTGAAAGCATCTGCATTCTTTATATTCTTCACTCATTTATTCAGGTTTTTCCTTTAATTAGTCATATGTCTGTATTCATGATAGCTGTTCCAATAGTGCCAATAGATTGGGGGTATGATTTTTACATTGAAAGCGGCAATAATGGAAACGAATCTCTACATCAGTGAAACAAGCGTAAATTAATTTTTCAATGTAAATTGACAGGACAATAATAGGGATTGAGTTAGTGCCTAGAAGAGAAATGTATTTTTCTCTGCTAGAAAATCACTTTTGGCAGCACTGTGCTGAAATGTACACCCAAACTCTGAAAGAAAGTTTTCCTGCAGGGAAAACCCCTTGCAGGAAGTGGGATCAACGAATCAGCTGGCTTTATTCGCAGGTCCACAAGGCAGTTTGTTGAGATGTGGGAGGTGTGCATGTCGGCTCTTCTGTGACTCTCTGCAACCTACTGTTTACACATAATACCCTTCTTTGTGTAAGGTCACAATGATGTTTACGTGCATCTCCACAGAGGCAATACTACACTTGATCAAATTTGAATCAGAACCAATCTGCATCATGACAAAAATTAGGAAAGCAGGGATTAGATAAAAATAAAAGGAATGAAAAAAAAAATTTATAAAAACTTTATTTGAAAAAATGTGGACGATACTGTTTTTGTAAAGAAACTGGAGTATGACTTCACTTATCTTCCTGGATGGACTTTAGGCCAAGAAATGTTGGCCGAATCACCATGATTAGAGTTGATTTGCGCAAAACAGTCATAAAAGACGACCCTTTAAAGTAAAACTTACAGATGCTCATGTACCTTCAATGCAGGCTAATACACAGCAAAATGTGCTAAAAAAAGAGAATGAATTAGTTTCTGGAATAACGCCTCGGGCAAGTTGGTTCACTGACAGAAAAAAAAGAAAAAAGAATTTGAACTCTTAATCTTGGAGGTACGAATCCATGATGGCTGGTGGCAGCCAGTAATCCAGATCACCTATGGTTTTAATGATTCATGATACCTGCTGCAGAACAATGTTTCACCGGAGGCTGAATTTTAAAAGGGCATGGAAGAGATCTATGATTTTTCTAATCGGCAACCAAAACATAACAACACCGACAGGTCTTTTGCACAGTTTATCGTATCTAAGAAGAGGATTATACACATTTTAAGCCATGGATCAGATCAGATATCTGATGCAGACATGTTGTGTCAATACCGTTTCAGTGCTTTTTTGTTGAAATAACTTACAGTATTTACTTTTCGGGTTGCTTTTTCCCTTATAGAGCACTTTAATAACCACACAATTCACCTATAGATCTGGTTCGGTTTGTGTCCACACTGACTTTTGCAAACAAACCAAGAACCAAAACATGACATTATACAGACTGACAGGTAACTCATTCATTGCCCAGTTTTGGACATTGTCATCCTACATCATCAGCACTGCATGGACCTTCATGGTAAAATCAAACTCAGATGTCTAACAGCAGGTTATGCATCGCTTGACTGCACTGAACCATATTTATGGTCACTAGTATCTTAAAGATCTCTTGAAGAAGGATTGAAGATTTGAATTGATCAGGGAAAAGCCCCACAATCATGTCCTGTGGATCATGACATGCATATGTGTTAACATAAACAGGATAAGCCATTTCATTAAAAATCATTAATCTATAACCTTTTTTTTTTTAGCATATTTCTTACTCTAACATTTCAGAGCCTCAAATACAACATCACTTTGAGCCACACATGTTATCCTCATATTGCTGTGGGCCAGATGGTCTTTGTCAAACATCACAGTGTTAAAAGCTGTCAGCCATGTTTGGACATGCATGTAGCATGTCCAAGATGCTCCATTTTGCAGCTGTTTTTAATTCTCAGCATAAAACCGTGTCACATAACTGACGGCAAAATCCTTGACATCCGCGATGAATGTTACATGATGAGGGTGATGAAATGCAGCCGCTTCCACTACAGGGACAGGAAAAAAAGTTTAAGAGATGGCTGTTTGAATTGTATGGCATGTGGCAAATTCACTCACCCAAAACTGACTAAGGATTTTTTGAACTAAATGTCTTTTAACATTTCACAGTGATAGTTTGCTTTATGGCTACACAGAGGTGCTGAAACCCGTAGCTTATTTTTAGTAAATCTCAAAAAGAAAAGTATGGAAGACATTATAATACTATATCCTTTATGATAACAAAATGTCCAAATTTCACAAGGTATCTGCTACTGAATTAAGTCATGTTTGTGACAACCCTGTGTTTCTCTGCTCATACCTACAATTCACTTAGTCCCCTTCCTCCCCCAGTTTTTCTTATTAGAAGTATTCAATTTAAAACGAAAGCAAAATATGAATTCACATAGTAATGCACTAGAGTGTTTACAGAATATTTAGTAGACTAGACTGTGACCATGAATCTAATGACCAAGGAACAGTTTCAACATTTTCTAATTGACCAGCACCTTGTGTATCCTGAGGGCTGTTATTGACCCAGGCCAAGGACTCAGTGCTCTCTGTAGCCACTTATCCCCAGCAGAGTGCAAGCAATGAGTGCCACAGTGTGCTGGTGCTGATAAACTCGCTAATCCACTCTGGGGCCCAAACACAGTTCAGGCTTTTCTTAGTGCTCAGAACCAGTGCGCTCTGCCACTTTACCCATGTTCCCTTTTGCAGCCTAGATTTGGGAGCTTTGGGACTAACAGGCAGGCATTTGTGATAACGTTCACTTTTTAAATCTATAACATGTCAAATTGCACGCACCACTTAATAAATCTGTCACTGGAAATGTTCTGTGAAATTTAGGGCTGTTGCCAGTGGATATGCTGTAACACTGACAAATGTACTTTCTTAAGGCCATGACACACCAGGGTGACCCTAAATAACTAGCACAAACAAGGGCCCACTAAAAAAAGTTGTGCTTGAACACACCACAAAGCAGCCTACGGCCAGCCAACATACATGTACAGTCTGTACCTGCATGTAACTAAACGGTAGTTAAATCCAGTTGTTGGAGCTTTCAATTCTAGTTCTTTAGTTCTTTAAAAAGATTCACACATCATCTGCCTGATTCACTCTGATTATGCATTATTCTACTAGTGGACATATATAGATAGACAGCCAGTAAAATAAAATTGTACTCCAATAATCTGAATTATGCCAGCAAGTCAAATTTCACTGTAGAGTGTTTTGTAATTCTTACTGGCTGTCTGCTACAGCTCATAGGCTTTTAACAGCCTTCAGCAGATTGACTCCCTTAAACCAACTGAACAGATGTGACAAACAAATGTGAGAGCTACATTTTCAAAATGAGATTATACATGCCAGTCCTACTACCTTGCCTTGATTAAATCTTGTGCCGGCAGCTTAAGTTTTTCAGGTTTTACAATGCAGCTTGTGTTGCAGATGGAGATATCTCTGAGATGCACGGTAGTTGACTACTTTGTGGATCATTGTGATTTCAAATAAATAAGGGATGCTCATTTTGAATTTTTATGACTGACCAAAAGCCGAACCTTTAACCGTTCAACGACAAGATTAAAATGTACTATTTAGAATAGATGAGTTCTGTAAACAAAACACATATTAAATCCTGCGGCGCCCAGTGTGCTGTGTATAACCAGCATATTAGCCTCATATACAGCCTTATATGTAGGAAGATATTAAATAACCTATTAAAATAAATAGCCAATAGGCAGACTCTCTAATGTATAAACAGATTAACAAAGCAAAAACACACTCTGAATCCTCCAGATTCAGAGAACACTCTAATGAATCCCTCCTCCTCTGCTCTCAGCTGATTAATGATCAGAAACAGAAGCAGGTTAACAACATGAAAACAGGCCAGGCTTATTGGCATAGCGGAGAGGTACTGGTTTTTATTCCGAAACAGCAACATGTGAACATGCTGTGGGGTTAGTGTGGTGGGCAGTTTGTTAACTATGAGTCTGGTGGAGAATACCCGCTCATATAGCGCTGATGTCCCAAGATATTTGAACTGTTTAAATGATAGTATTATTCAGTAAAAATTCTTACTGCCAGTTAAAGGTTAAGTGACTATTTATGAACAACACTAAAATAAAAACCATCTACTGTTAGAAAAAGAGAATTTTAGGAAACACCAACTGCCTCAGCATGTTTTTTTCTGCTATGTTTTTACACTCCCAGTTAATTAGCTTCACCTAGTTAAAACTAATAGAGTCGTAACAGAACAGCCCCGCAAGAACTCTGTCCTTCGTGAAGGTTATAATGTTCAGTGTTTGTTGTGTTTGTGGTGCTGCTGTTGTGGTGGTGTTGAATTGTATTGCATTCTACTGACAGGTGTTTCTATTATTTTCTGTATGCCACTAATATAAATTTGTAAAAAAAAAAAGAAAAAAAAAAAAAAAAAAATTAAAAGGCAACTGAGTGTTTATTTAGGCTGTAATATAATTGTGTTGGACATCCTGAACAAAAATATTAGTCTTTCTTTGGAGCAGTTGGACTCAAAGGAACAAGATGAGCTGTGATTGGCTATGATTGACATAAGCCCCAGCAAACACTTACTTCTATTCACACCCCATTTCCAAGAGGTCACAAAAATCCCAAAAGTACCATCATGCCCTCTTTACACTTGACCACAATTTTGTTTCATAAAAATAAGACCCAAAACCCTGAATGGCGTTTCAGTGGAAACGTTGCATCCCCTGGTGCAGCGAAAGGGCACAAGCACAAGCTGTCTGGGCTGTGTTACTGTACGTGTTTCACAACAGATGCCACCATGGAAAAAGAAACGCAGACCTCCATCCAGACCTCATTATATAAGTCTACCAGCAGGAAATGAGACAGCCTAAGGTTATTCTGAACACTGATCAATCAGACTGACACTGATTTGGACCAATGGAAATACACGTCTGCACATATCAAAGGCAGTGTTTTTATAACATCCCAGTTCTGTTAGCTGAAGTTTAATGCAATTAAATATCTCTGGACAAATATAAGATAAATGGTTAGAAGGCAAGCCAAAATTTAATCAGGCAAACATAATTAGCCAGTTTGTATGCTTCCTGGAGACCACGAGGACAGGATACCCGACTACATAATGGAAGTCATTGCTCGACGCCATCCTCTTACAGCTATGACACCACTTACCAGAAAGGCTACAAAACAAAGTTACACATAAATTTAATGATGGATGCAAACATTGAATTATGAAGTAACATATCACAGTATCATTGTCAGATATTAAAGATGTGAGATACAAAGAATTTCTTTATTAACAAAGATGTTTGCATCCTGAATTCTGTTTGTTTGTATATACTAGTATCTAAAATTCACATTTCACACACATACATTGGGAAGTAATGTCAACTGTGAAACTGCACTCACAGACAACTTGGCATGTTTTTTAAAGTGCTGTTGACTATTTAACTGCCATATCATTAAAAGCTTGGATGTCTTCCACAGTGTCGCTCACCGATCAATTAAATTCAAGGGAGATAACGCACTGTTGACTCTTTGCTCACTATGTTCCTGTGGTTCTTTCACTGATTAATGTGGCCTAGGGGAGATGTGTTGTTTTCGCAGGAGTGAAATACACCGGTGCTGAGACACCAGAAGGAGCTTTGATCGCCTCCACAAGAGTGAGAGGTGTAAAGTAAATGGAGTGTCGTATGTTACAAACGACTAATTTTAAAGGAACTTGCTTTTCAATCTTAAATCGGTCTCTTACTGAGAGTGTGACACAGTCATGGTGTGTGGTTAAGAGCGGTGGTTCTCAAACTTTTTCACATGAAGGCCCCTTAAACTGACAAAGTAGAGCACAGACCCCCATTTGATACCATTTTTGCTTTTAGAGGTTTTTGAAATGACCAAAATATTCATTCATTCTGCCATTGTGTTACTTATGGATGGAATTATAGATTATTTCTTTTTGCAGGGGACCCTGGATCCCACTTTAAGAACCATTGGTTTAGAGATGATTGTCAAGTTGTTTGAAAGTTAAGATCATTTGTTGAACAGAGAAATATTGTATTTAGATTCTAAACAAATTTGTTTACTTACAAGTAAAACAGACATGTACAGCAGCGATGCATTTTGTGTACACTGAGAACATGTAAATGCAGTTTGTCCCCTCATAGACACATTGAGAAAAAAAATACATCTCCGAAGAGAAAGTGGACAGAGCTAGAGGGACTTTTCTACCCTGAATTTCGACCATTTTCTCCAGATGCTGGCAATGGGGTCCAGTTAGCTAATATTAATGTTTTTATGTTCAGTAACAACATTACCACCAGTAGTCCCTGCAGCAAGATGTATTAACCTGAGCGAATAATACGGTAATACTATGGCCCCGGGAGTGAACACAGTTACAATATAATCTGGTCCAATACAACAACACCACAAAGTGCGGCCTGAAAAATTACCATATAGTTTTATGAACAGCATTTTGACACTATTTAAGCAAAATTTGATTGTAAGTTTTGTGAAGGAAGCAGTATATTGGACTGCTGGTAATTTTATTTGGACACGTTCCTTCTTGTCTTGGAATTAGCTGTGCAGTTTGCATTTCACCTTTCAGTCGGCACGCAGCCATGAAAAGTAGAACAGCAACAGAACACAAATGAGCAATATTATCACCACATTAACATAGACATAGACAAGTAGCATGTATGTTGTTTAAATGAGATTTTTCAGCTGATCTACATTTGCTGTGCTCTGCCACTGTTACAGGTTTTGACCTGGTTTAACTAAAACTCTCCACCAGTTTCACTACAGTGAAGTTGAGCTTTTTTTTTATTTATTTATTTTTTACTTTAAACCTTATTTGCCCTCTTTGTGCACAATCTCCATCCCACCCATCGGCAGAGGTTTAGTGCGTGCTCCCACTGTCTGACCTCTTGACAGGCTTGTTCATTTGTTTGATGTGATGGTGTCAGTGGTACAGGCCCCTGGCCACTTAGCCTGCTGTAGTCCTTGAAGTAAAAAGGAGAAATCAAAGCAGGGTAGGAAATAACTCTAAAGAAAACAACATTTGAAAACCCGTGGTGTTCATTTGCCACAGTCAAGCCTAACAAATCTGAAATGGCAAAGCAAAACTCTAAAGCAGGCAGCACTCCTTAAAGTTTTTTCTCTTCTCCAGTATTTTTTTCTTTTTTCTTGTTTTTTTTTTTTTAAGTCTCCTGCAGTCTCCTACACGCTAATTCCCTTTTCTTTTTTTTTCGGGCCTATTTTTTATCATCCTTTTTTTCTTTCTTCCCATTTCCTTGCAAATATCCATGAAGTTAAGAATATTGTTAGAAAACCGATAAGGAACCTTTAGGCAACAATTTACTCAATATAGAAAGTAAAGAACTAAGTCTGTTATACCATGTAAGTCACAGTTGGAGATTCGCTTGCTGAGGTTGTTTGATTAGGTCGGACACGTTGATCTTTTTTATGATTATGGTACGTTTGATCTTTTCTATACATATACTGTACAAGAATGGAATTGGAGGAACCATACTGTATCAGATTGTTTGATTCCATCCAGGAAAAAAGTAAACTCAACGAATGTTCCTTAAATGTGCCTGAAAGACTATTTTTATGACTAAAGAGCAGCTCAGTGCTTGATGAAATATTTGTCTGCATACGCTGAAAGAGCAACTTGTTTTAGGGCAATAGACCCCAACCTTTATGCTTTGTTACCCCCTAAGTATTTTTAGAGGCCCGGTGAGAGTATCCAATATCTGAAAAAAAGGAATATATTATTTCACATTGATTTAATCAACACTGCTTCAGTGTGATTCAACACAGTTTAATCAAGCAATTTCTTTGATTACATCCCCAAAAATTAATTCTCTCAACAAACAACAAAGAAGAATCAAGAGAGAAGACAGTTTGCTGCTGATTGCTTTTAGAAGACACTTCGAACAAATCGTTTTACCCTGAAAAGAAAAATAATCATATATGATCTACAAGAGGTGAGCATTTCTAAAATCACAACAAGAGGGATAAGCGGGGCTATTTCTCACCTGTATCCGATGTATCCCCTCTCCCTGTGTGCCTCTCTGGTCGGTATTGGAGGGAGGTCAGCAGGAGGAGAGTTAGAATCAAGACCCCAGCTGTGTCCTCAGCCAAGCAGGAACTCTTAATCAATACCAAGCAGCCAAAAGAAGCATGCTGAGAGTAGTGGGAGCCAGGGTCACAAATATCAAGCTAGTCTTATGTGCCAAATTGAACACTGGGAATCCAGGGGTGTAGCTGGTCTTTGGGTGCTGACCTATCTGAATGAAAAAGAATAGAAATAATCCATTTTATTTTCCCCCCTATAGCTCAACAAGATTTGGTTTCAAGTTTCAGCAAGAAGAATTTATCAAAGAAGTTTGATTCATTTTTACCTTTATGCTCTGAGGACACCTGAAATCAAAAGTGAAATTTGATTGAAGAGAGCACGCGTATGCAGACCTTGGGTAAATAATCCTTTTTTGATGTTGATTTTCAAACAGGCACACTGCTCCACCACCTTCCATTGGCATTCAGATCACTCCGATGCCAAATGCACTCAAGACGGCTCTGAGGGAATCAGACTGTCCTTCCGGATCTCATAAAGTCTGCCTTAATAATGGGATTTCCACACATTACATGCAAACCCACTGGGCGCTAATGTGGGAGAATAATATTTCCAGGGAAAGGTGAACTCGAGTCCCAAATTGAATTTACAACGATACATTGACTTTAAAAAGGGGCTGTGGCACGTGTAATGCCCAGGAAATAATAGTTTGCTCCAGTGAGCAGCCAAGCACCGGGCAGAGGATTAAGTGATGGTGCTGCCCTGGATTTGCCACACACTGAGACAGTCTTAGTACAGTTCAAACGTTAACACGGGTTTTAACTGATCTGCTTACTGTAAATATGTTGGAGTTTGACACTTTTTATTGCTAATATCCAGAAGCACGCTGGGCCTGGAATCTCCGGTGTTTTGGCTTCTTGCTCCTAATTTCCGTTGTGCGTCCTACTGTCTCACCGTTGCACAAATACACACAAACACACACGAATACACTCTCACACAATCATTACTGACACGATATTTCATTAAATTTGACAACGGGTGAATTTGCTCGGTGATCGCATTAACACATGGACATTACCTGTCTACAAAGCTCTGCTTGAAGCACCTCACAAAGGCATTGCATAAAATTCATGTGTTGCATTTTAATGAATTGCTTGATCTCTCAAGGTGGAAGGAGCTATTTCCAGGATTGTTGGATGTGAAATTAATCAGCAGAGATATTGCTTGATTGAAATGGCTGATAAAGCACCCCCCCCCACCCCACCCCTTTTGTCTGACTCAACAACTATCTGCAATTTCTTGAAGCAGCCTTTCATTTTTGTTACATTACTTTATGATCATGGACAGTGTCACTCATGCATCTTTCATGTCCTACTTGTGGATTCCAGTGCAGCTTCCCTGCTAACATCTTCATCGTTGTTGTTGTATACTGGAGCAGATGTGCAGGTGGTGCTGTGTCACACACCTCCATCTGCTCTTTGTGTGGAGAGAAACCCCCACTGAGGTTACTTAGTTGTTTGTTAGGGGGTTACGTTCAAACCCAAAAGGCAAACAGGAGTCTCACAGAAATTTAATTTGTCAACTGAAATGTGTTTCATGGGAAACACTGGTCAAACAAAACCAAGAGCGAGAGAGCGAGAGACTTTATATTGATGATGTAAGTACATTTCCCTGTGTGTGTGTGTGTGTGTGTGTGTGTGTGTGTGTGTGTGTGTGTGTGTGTGTGTGTGTGTGTGTGTGTGTGTGTGTGTGTGTGTGTGTGTGTGTGTGTGTGTGTGTGTGTGTGTGTGTGTGTGTGTGTCTTGTGGGTGTGTGTGTGTATCCTGAACTGCTGAGTGGTCACTGCAGCCTATTACAGGATGATGAGATACTGTCACTGCCGGTAATAGTTTTGACTCTGCTGAAAGAAACTGTACACGCTTTTTGGAATCAGTGCATTTCATTTAGTCATATTGTAAATTGTCACTTTAATGTTTGTCTAAAAATGAAATGCCATTTTATCACCATCAAGACTGTATTAAAATAAAATGTATGATTTATAAACAGCCACAGCTCAGGATGGACACTAAATATTTAGACCAGCTTCTCAAGTGTCAGTGAGACTCATGATTTCTTCATAATTTTCATAGAACCCCCATTTAAACCCAAATATAAGCCAGTGGCATTAAAATGTGGATAGAGTAGATATTTGTCAACCCCAGAGGACTTATTTTCCACTAACAAATTTTATTTTAGCCCTTATAGTGACAATACTCAAAACTAACAATAACAAAAAAGAAAAGAATCTACTTTTTTTTTGTATCAAACTGCTGTTTCCAAGTTCAAGAATGATTCTACAAGCTCAGCATGAAGTTGTTGTTTGTTCCCATCATTTGTTCCTTTGTACTGGGTATTGTGAAAATTGCAGCCTATAAATGGCCTCCAGAACATCTTCACACATGAATGTATGCCTTCAGCAGCAGTGTTGTAGTGACGCGCAGCTCGCAGTTGTATCCACAGGCTCTGTGGTTTATCACAACATTCTGGTTAACAGTGGATGGGCTGTGGGTGGGTGAAATAATATATAATGTATGAGGAAAATATTAATCACGTTCTCTAAAAAGGAATATATTTTAAGCTTCATTTTTGATCAGTCACATATTAGACTCTGTGTTTGGACTGCTGAACTGAACTTATGTTTTATTATTTAATTTAGGGCGGCCAAACCTTATTATGAGCTTTTTAAATGGTTTGTGTTCAGGAAGTAGCAGTGACATTCAGAATTTTAGGCTGAATGGATTAAAAATATCAGCCTGCGTTCAGGCTATTGTGGAAATACCTGTTGCCATTTTCATTCTTACCAAACAATGAAAGCTTTTACTTTAAATAAAGGTTTATAATACTGTATTTAAAACCAGCCTATTTCAGTGTGATATGTTACCATATCATCATGGTAATAGTGGTTACGTGTGGTCAAGTGCGGGTCTTTGAACGGTGGAAAATAATTTCTTCGGGTGGGTGGCTGATGGATTATTTATGCATCCATGCAGATTTGAATGACATCAGATCATCAAAAAAATACTTTGTTGTATTGCTGTTAAAAGTGTTTTTCCTTGTTTGTCAGTGCTGCAGTGAATCAAGCAGTAAGCACGGGAAGCTGTTGCTATCTGTTGAAGCACAAAAGGAAAACAAATGCAAATTACTTGCGAGTATTATCAGTGTTTTGCTTTTAGCTCCAGCTGTGGCTCAGTGCATGCTATGATCATTGTCAGTCTTTCTCTCAAGGTTAACAGCCTCCCTTTGGCTTGCTGTAAAGCTTTCTTCAAAGATTGGACACGTTTTTATGGTACACGTGATTACTAAGTTGAGGCACTGCGGCCATAGACGTAATTGAACACATGATATACTGTGTCATTGTGAAGCCACGTACGTTGCTATGAGAAGTGAACAAAATGGCAGAAACGGTGGTTGGTCATTTCCCTGTGAAAGTCTCGAACATCACATGAAAGAAATCTAAGTATAATACATCAGTTAAGGTCTCATCAAAATGGACAAAGAGGGTTGGTTGAGAAGGTGAACTCTCTTGTCCTTTGAAGGATACTGCCTAGATTTTCATCTTTGTAGCTGCCAGGCTGCTCAAAGAAATGAGAATCAAAAGTTCTGTATTGTTCTGGCACTTATGAGCTAAAGTCTCAGAAAGTATTCAGACACCCTCAACATGTTGCACATTTTATTGTGTTGTAGATTTAATTGAAGTTTATGGGTGACCCGATAAACAAGTGGTTAAGGCACTTGCCAAAGCGGCGTAAAAGCCCCGACTCCCGGCCGGCCGGACCGTTTACTGCATGCCACTCCCCTACTCTCTCTCCCTGCATTTCCTGTCTATCTTCACCGCCGCTGTCAATTAAAGGCCCGAAAATGCGTAAATAAAGAAGCAAGTTTGAGTAAAAGGCATACGGCAGCCCACTTGGGGTTTTCCAGAAGACATTTATGGGACTCTGAGAGCATGAGGGAAAAGATTCTCTGCTCTGAAAAAAATTGAACCCTTTGAGCAGAAGTCCAAACACTTTGCTTCTCAGCAGCATGGTCTGAGAGGCTGGTAAGAACTGTGGAAAGGATGAAAGCAGCCAAACACAGAGAAGCCCTTGAAGAAAACCTGCTCCGGCGTGCTTGTGACCTGAGGCCGGGTTGATGGTTCATCATACAGCCAAGAAAGCGACGTAAACACTTGAGAACATCTGTTCAGAGACCTTCAGTTCACAGATTTTTCCCATCCCATATGACAGAGCTTGAATCTGCCTGGAAGAATTGGATAAACTACACGAATGTGTAAAGCTTGTAGAGACTTCCCCAAGAAGATTTGAAGCTATAATTGCTGCTAATGGGGCTTCTGCAAATGACCGAATTAAGGGTCCGAAAACTTTCGTAAATGAGAGATTTCAGTTTGGGATTCTTGATAAATTAGGAAAAAAAAAAAAATGTTTTCACATTGTCATTATTGGTTAATTATCCAGTTAGAATTAAATCTACAATACAAGTGTGCAAAAAGGGAAGGGGTCTGAATACTTTCTGAAGCAACTGTATGTTTCTCCTTAATACCCTTGTCCATTGATGGCAGTTATACAACACATTTCCTAAACAGTATGGTCAACAGCCCATCTGCCTGTGTGTACTGTTCTGGGTCAAGGGCTCAGTTCAGGACAATGCTGTCTTGTTCCTCTCACATTACTGTGCTTAGTTACAAAACAAGCTGATGGCGTGGCTTTAGTCAGGGTCAAGCACTGTTGTGCGTCTCTATATATCAAATTCCATGTTGACTGCAGAGATCTATGATTTAGCTCTCATTGTGGCTCAGTGCTGGTGGAGTGTGTGTGTCCAGCGCAAGGCACAGGTCCAAAAGTGCAAAACAGTCGGTGACCATCATGTGATAGTTTTGGATTTTTGCCATATTGTGTTTTCCTGTGCTCCTACTTGACTTCTGATAGCAGAGAGATGGCTGTTGTTGATGCTTTGTATTGAAGTGCTTGTTGGTATGGAAAGAGTTAATAAGAGGTGTTTTGGTTATTGTGAGGCCTTTCTGTTTACATTCCCCACACTGGCAGATTATAGCCACTAATGGCTCCTGCTGGACGCTCTGTGCCTGAGACCCACTTCTCTATTAGAGTGATTATTGGGACAGAGGGGACTGGCAGGCTTTGGAGTGGTAAATGTTACATGAAATTTGATTTGCTATATTTAGTCACTTTACAAATTATTACCGTTTTCTCAAACTCTACAAAACAGTCAAAACTATTCTTTCAGTGACGTTTCATGCTGAGTTGTGGGCTGATAAATTACAGTACAGTTAAACCCATTGGTTTCTAGAGGGAGATAAACTACAATACCTATATAATTTTACAGCATTTATGCATTTTTTTTTTGTAGTTTTAAAGCACTAAAAGTAACAGAAATCAACTCCTGCTCTTTGAGGCATTTCATATACGATACGTCAAAGCCTTCGGACCAAGCAATCAACAAAAAAGCAAAAGTTGCTAGTTTTCAATTGCTGCCACGTTAAAAAAAAATCAACAGTGATGCAGCCCCATGTTTATTTACTGCAACATTTGGCAAAGTGGCTTCATTAAATAACAGCATAGATTCAACAATAGAAACTAAACAGTACAAATGTGCTGTAATGCATTTTAAAAAGAACAGCGGTGAGTGAATTAGTCCATACAAGGGTTTATCTTTTGGCAGGAGTTGTTTAAATTCACGGCTGATTGGTGCTAAACCTGGAAAGGTTACCATACTTTGTTCCAGTATCATTTTTGTTTACAAATGTTTTTTCACTGCTTTGAGCCCTAAGTTGGAGTCACAGGGAACGTTCCAATTATGCAAATAGGACACAAGCTTATTAGTTTTGAAGGGTATGTTTGCACAATGTCAAATACACAGACAATGTGCTGGTCCGAGGACCGTGAGCCAGCAGGGAATTATTTTTAAAAACCAAAGTGACTCATTAATTTGATTTGAAATGCATTTGTCTGTCTTCAAGAAAAGAGTGTGCACCTTTAATATAAAGGCTGATTCTACGTTCTTTTAGTCCAGGCTCATTTAAGTATAGGGTTGTTGCATATAGTGACATTGTGTTAAAAATACACATAATATCATGATGGCAGAGGTGAGGCCTTGTGGATCTTTTATTTATCAGTTCATCTGGTTGCTTCACTATCCATCAGTGTAATTGTACTTTTGTATGCTTTGGTAGTTATGGTTACAGACTCTCTCCACCTCCTTGCACTCATATTAGAGTTTAATTCATTTGCCAAAAAACAAGACAAAACACACAACAAACAAAGAAGAATTTGACTGATAGCATTTGTATTATTATTATTATTATTATTATTATTATTATTATTATTATTATTATTATTAGTAGTAGTAGTAGTAGTAGTAGTAGTAGTAGTAGTAGTAGTAGTACTAGTAGTACTAGTAGTACTAGTAGTGTTATTATTATTTTCAAGTTTGTGTATGAATTGATATTGCGATAATGTCATTATTGTGAAATGCTTTGGGCGAGACAATTGTGTAGGGAAAATGTGATATCAGGACATCCCTATTCAGCTATTTAAAATATGCAATCAAATGGATGTGGAGGAAAAATGACAGAATGGGGAAAGGTGAGCGAGGCCCACTACAGAGATGAAGATGAAGAGTGGTAAAGATTCCTCCCTCTCTCCTCAGTTTCTCTGGAGGTTTGTAGTGCCGGTGCTCTGAACACTTTTACACACACTTTTAGTAGATGGGAGAAGCACAAGATGAAAAATTGTGTGGGCTCTCTCAGAGCTTTTCCCTCTTAAAAACCTTAAAGAATATTTGAATTACTGCAGAAAACAGAGAAATATGTAGATGGACTAAAGGTGAAAGCTAATTTTGTTAGCATCAAACTACAGCAGTAATAAGGTAAAGTGTATGAGAATATGGGCATCTCACATAGCCAGACCTATCTCCACAGCACTGTGTCAGTTTTGATGTTCTCATTGAATTACTGTGAACTGCAACCAGTGTCTGCCTTGAAAGTGGGAGACACGATTCATCCATCAAAAAAAAAACAACTCTGAGCTTTTAAAAACTCTTTTCAGTAAATTGAAACGAGGCACATACACGTTCTTATAGATTTACACTGGGCCTTCATTGGAGATGCTGCACTTCTTATAGGCATTTCTTAGGCACACACTTTATAGAAGTCTTTCAGGGACCACTCTGCAGCTCTGTGCAATTCCCTAATTCATTCTCATCACAGTAAGTGAAAGTGAGAGGACATTTGAGTCCCTTAAAGGGAAAGTCAATTAAGGAATCCTGGATGATTTATTTTTGGCTACAAAACATTTTCAGCTTCCCATTTGACACCAATTTTACAACTTATTTTAATTAGATCTACAGGTTTTTTCATAAGTGCTCCTGCAGCACTGTACTGTTGTCAGTCTCACAATCATCACTTGAAAAAGCTTATGGCACCATAACAGATTTATGATACCTTTTCAGTATTTCAATGAAATACAAACCATCAATCACATCTACCTCTGGCCAAAAAAAAAACATCTTTATCGTATCAAAATATGACTGAATCAATTTGACAAACTAGAATGGCACTCAGCAGAGCACATACCGCCACCAAGGCCAAACAATCCCGCACGTTTGTCAGATCTGGCTTATTATCTGGGTCTCTACTAAACTGTACAAGGTCATAGATATGACCATAAATAAATATGATATATATGTATGATATTTTGTACATCAGAATATTATTACCTGAGAAATTGACTAAAAAACAGACAAACAGACATCGGTGAAAACATAACCTCCTTTGCTGAGCTAATGAAATAAAGGTAAACAAAGCATGGGGCTAGTCCAATGTGGACAAAATAATGAGCAACATTTTATGCAGATTAATGTTGCACTTCCTGTAAAAGTTTAATATATTTCTACATTTTTGATACTAATAAAAATTCTACAGTAAATGCAGTAAATGTACAAAGGCAGCTCATTGTTCTGTCATTATTTGTAAGTTATGCAGCACCATGTGTTACCTTAACAGTCAATACTGCACCATAATTTAAGTAAAGAGTGCACACTGTATTTACACATTGATGAATGACCAAAGAAGAAACTAAGACACACATAGATCACAGATCATATTTTTAAATAAATTGACCAGTTGGTGATGGAATAATTCCTTCTATCAAATCTCAGAATAAATGTAGACCACAAAAAAATCAACAACTGCTATTTTGAAACCGATTAATCACAGTCTATCAAAGGTCTCCATGCTCCTGTAGTGTGACAAATGGACCTATTAGGTTCTAATTACGGCTAGATTAAGGTGATGGAAAGCGGGGACAGAGTGAAGGATGTACTCCCACTGTGAGGAGAAACAAGGGGCATGACTAATAATGTTTTTAGCCCTTAAGTCTTGCTTGTGACTGACAGTTTTGATAGCCTCCAGTCTTCATCATCAATAGAGATGTTTCCCAACACCCCAGAGAGGTCATTTCTTCCAAGACTGAGAAATGAGTCAATCTCAGAGAGGCCCCCAACAGTGTAAACCCCCCATTTCGTGGTTGTGTTTGTGTTTCACAAGTTGAATAACTAAACAGGTTTCTGGAGCTTCAGTGTTATCTGTTTTGAGAGCCCTAAGGCAACACTGGTGCTTACAAACTGAAGCACAAGTGAACAGTTTATTGCAGTTTTCCCTAGGCTCAGCGTGTAATCAAATTTCTCCTTAGTCCATCAGTGTTGTTGTGCATATCACATGGATTTAGCTTCTGCCAAATATTAGCGCACTCTGCTTTTTGTCAGGATTCATAAAAAGCATGTGAAAAGGGAGTTTTAAGCCATGCTGGCACATGCTTCAAGAAATGGCAAGTTGGTCAGTCCACCACTTTGGTCTTGACTGGAATATCTCAACAACTTTGTTGTGAAATTTTGTAGAGACATTCAAGGTTCCCAGAGGATGAATCCTTGATTTTTTCCTCCAATGGCAAAAGGAGGTTGATATTCCTGAAAAAAAAAGTGTCTTGACAACTACTGTAAGGATTTCTGTATAGATCCCCATGGTCCCCACAGGATGAATTGTAACTTTGAATACTTTGAATACCAGTAAATGAATGACATTCCCATCAACCTCAGCTATACTTGGTGTTTAGTCCCAATTAGCATGTTAGCATGCTAACATACTTACCTAAGATGTTGAACATGATAAACATTATACCTGCTGAGCATCAGCATGTAAGCATTGTCATTGTGAACATGTTAGCATAATGATCAGGATCAAGCACAAAGCATGACTGTGTTTAAGTGTATAGCCTCACAGAGCTGTTAGCATGGCTGTAGACTCATAGCCTCCATAATGCACTACTCAATTTCCTTAATTGAAAAGAGATCAGTGTAGATAATAAGAAAAAAGCTGGATAATAAATTATAATTATTATTAAATAACAGAACATTTTCCTGGAAAACATGTTTGACCTTTCTGCTTGTAATTTAGTTTTGCTCTGACAAGATGACTTTGCAGGGTAGCAACGTGATCTTTCCTGTTACAGTGCTTATGCCAAATGAGCCTATTTAGAAATATTTCTGCCGCTGAAGTGCTGCAGCTGTGCAGTGTGGTGAAGTGGCGCTCCCTTCAATGAGTCTGCCTGCAGGAATTCATTATCTTGAAAGCAAGCATGGCAAAGACCATGGGCAGGTGGTATGGATAATTTCATATTCCTCCTGTGCCCTGTGAGTGAAGATGCCACTTTGTATTACCTCTCTGTAGTGGAGGAGCACATTGGCGTGGTCAGTCCAAATGTCAGTTAATCTGAAAGGAGTCAGTGTTGATAGCCAGCTGATTAGATGAGGAGCTCTAAAATCCACTGCAGTAATCCTTCTTCACTCTCTAACTGCCCATCGCAGATAGGAACTGTATCAGCAAATACGTGAGTTTAAAAACTGTTTGTACCACAGCTAATATCAAATATTGCCATGGTTGCAACAATGGTTTACAAAACAAAGCATGTGAAGTGAATTGTCGTCAAATTTGTAGTAGTTTGTAGTTTGGAATCTCGCACTGAAATCCCATCAGAGAGAACAACAACAACAAGAATCTGGAGGCATGTAGAGTGATGTGATCCATATTGAGCTTATTCCCTAGCACATCTAACGGGGGTCATGGCACATTAGCCAGCAAAGGAGGATCCTCCAGCGCTTCGTGGGTGTAGTGATGCAAAACAAAGCGCCACTCTGGAGCGCTGGGCGGCGCAGAGTGACACAGATGTAGTGCTGTTAAAAAAAAAAAAAAAAGTCTGTTTTAAAAGGAATAGCTCAAGATTTAGCTCATCATCTGCAGCAGCCTGTCATCAGTATCTGAACCTGTGTCACAAGACGCGAAGCTCCCTCTCACATATCATTCAGATATCTTCCCAGTATGCAGAACACAAGTTTTGGGGTGTAAGCATTGCAACAGATTTGATGTAGTTGCACTGGATATACATCGTTTCTGTATCCTTGTTCACAGGGGGCTTACAGAACATTTCTAACATAAAAGTCCTACTGAAATGTTTGATGAACTGCCTCACCAGCGTCACCGTAAATATGCTCCCGCCTATGATCTTTGCTATATTTGGCTGCGCACACAGTGGATCTCCCGACGCAGATGTTCGCACAGATTCTCTCACAGTTATCTTGAGAGCTGTTTCCTGAGCGGCATGACAACACATGTACATTTATTTCCTGTCTTTCTCGATCACTCAGTCAATCCCTGGGCCTCCACCAAAAAAAAAAAAAAAAACCTAACACCCACATACAGATACACACTGTGCCCTCTCTAATGCTGACACAGGGTTGGCACCATTAAAATCCACTTTGCTGTCCTGGACTCTTCTCCTTTCCATTGTTTATACTGGAGCAGCAGAGCAGTTGTACTAATCAGGTGTGGTATACACTCTCAACACCAACTGTCTCTGCTGCTCAGGAGTCAACAAAGAGACTAGGGGACAATAAGTCCCAGCTCACATTGCTCACTATGAATGGGAATCCAATTTCATTTTGGAAAAAAATGCATTATTTATATTGTCTCTCTCACACAAACAACAATACGAAGTCTGCGCTGTAGTGTGCGGCAGCGTTTTAGGCAGGGTTTATTACTGATGGTGCGATAAATGTAAATGTTTTGTGGGCTGCATTTTCATTTGTTTGACGCTGATGTATCTTGTAGAAATCTAACAAGAACGATGAAATTAATGCTTGTGAGTCACTGAAATGACCAGCCTGCAATATGCATGAGGCTGCAAAGTCAGCCCAGAGCAGCCAATATATTGGTAAATTAATTTATGGGCAGGTGTTGTATGCGATCAAAATTTAAAAGGATAATATTTATTTGTATTTATTTTTGCATTTTTAGCCACACAATCGTGAATTAGAAGTCCCAGAAAACGCTGTGACACACAAGTCAATGATGATGTGGTTAAAAAAATGGAAAGAAAAAGATCCACAGTATGTATGTCTCTAGTAATACTCAGCCAATTTAAACCTGGCCTCAAGCAGTGGAGATGTAGAATGGCAAGCATAGTTTCTTATTAGCAAGGTGTCTTTTCCATGGTCTGTCGATATGTAAATAAGGAACACTGTGGAGGAAAAAAAAAAAATAAAATGAAAAATAATAATAGTCACAAGCTGGAATTAAAATGTATTTTCTCAGAATCATATCTCTGTTTGCCAGTGTACCACAATATAATTTCGGAGACCATAAATTAAATACGTTTGAGGTTGGCTAAGGGTCACAATCTCATCAGGATTTAAATATTCCCTGTCAAAACATATTTTATGGAAAAAAAAAAAAGACGGCAGAATAGTTTGAAGAAAATTAGTTTGTCCAAGGACAAAAATCAAAGTCTTTATTTATTTATTTTCTAAGCAAGTTCACCTTAAAACAGTAACACTGCAAGAGATTGGTAAACAGACATCTCAAAGTGATTTTCAAAGACAGCAATACTTTGAAACGCAGAATACTGTCATCTTGAAATCCAATATAACCTGGGTAATTCACAAGTTGGCTATTTCAAACCTGACTCCTTGTTTTCCTTTGACGAGTGAACCTCATTTGTGCTGCCCCACATGTCCTTTGATGACACAAGGTCACTGGTTCTTGGCTGATCAATGAGGACTGTCATTGAAAGCGAATAGTAACAGTTATAACTGACCCCGTTAGACAAGTAATGATGTGCTGAATAAAATTTATAGTAATTGGATGTTGAGGTTTTGCAATTTTGTGTGTGAAAGCTATGCACTACATAACCCTAAATATCCCAACCATCCATTTTGCTAACAATTTGTACCACATTTTACAGAGGTGAAGATTACAGTTTTAATTTTTTACTTGTCAAGATGAAGCAAAATGACAATAATCTAAATGTACTGTTCACTATAAGGTCTATTCTATAGGTTAGTAGTGAATTAGTGAACAAGGGAGTGATTGCAGACACAGCCAGATTTTCCCACACTATGGACAGTATTTATTTTACATCATGTTAAATTACTGAATTAAATTAAATCACTTTTATATTCTGTGCCAGTCTGGATAGAAATCAGCAGGTATAGCGAAGTGTTTTCTTAACAACCACAGAAACAAAACATTTTGAATTTCCTACTGTTTCGATTCGCGCCTCTGCCTGGCTTCTTCTCCATGGCAACGGTGCCTAAGGCTCATGGCTAACATAGTATTGAGACCCATCTGCTTTCTCTCTTTCTATCTCTCTCTCTCTCTCTCTCCCTCTCCCTCTCCCTCTCTCTCTCTCTCTCTCCCTCTCCCTCTCCCTGTTGAAAGTGTTAGTTGGTAATACACAGTCTTCTTGTGACAACAGGAATCATTGTTATGAATCCCAAATTTAATACAGATGTCAATTCTTTTACTCAAAACAAAGTGAAGGTTACCATGGACCTCAAATCCTGTATCTGGCTGAGAATTTAGGTATAGAGGCTGTGATGACAGTAAATAATACCTACCTTTATTTGACAAGTACAAATGACCTATAGCTAATTATACTTGATCCTGAAAGAAGTCTGTATGCAAATGTGCTATTAATTATCATTCGTTTGGCTGAGATAGATACGGTTTAAAGTTGGGATTTCTGTTCCTTGTAATATTCAGAGCTATTAAAAAGGCCATATTTTCCAGTCATATGGCTAAATGACATTTCCCAATTGATTTTTATGGCTGCAGTCAACACTGAAGAGTATAGCCATTATTCTGACTGCTGTTTTTGTCAGGCATGAAGGTTATAATAGCTTTTATCAAATTGACTTCTCGCCTTAAACAGAGCACAGAACACTAGCTTGCACACATACATCTTGTAACTGTTAATCAATAACTGATTAATTTAGCATCTCAAACAAGGACAGAATGTCAGCAGATGTTTACGTGCCAAAAACTACTCATCAAATTAAAGTCACTGTGCTGTTGTGATCTCAAAGGACACTTTTTTTTTTTTTTTTTACGCTCATATAATCAAACGCATCTGTGAGCATCAGCAGTGACAGAGAACAAAAGGTCAAAGGACAGAGGGGGTGTTGTGTATTCTTGCTGCTTATGAACCCGAAGTTTACCATCAACTTTAAGTTTGTCAAATTAGTTTTACTAAGATGTCACAAAATGACATTGTAAAAAAAAAAACGGAAAAAGGAAAAAGATGGACAAGCCTGAAACCCCTTGCATCTTCTTTGGGTGCATGACATCCTCTCAGAGACAACAGAGCACGTTCTCTCACACGTGCAGAACAATGATGCCAAAAATGTTTTATTCTCTTCCGCCTGCAAAGCCTTGCGAGAGAGGCTATCTCCTGCAAAATAAGTGCATGATGGCAGAACTGTAAATGTCCATGAATCACTGCATCATAAATCTCTCAACTTCAGAGGAGAGAAGGAGGATGAGGTTCTATCTCATGAGTGACATGTCAATTATTCCTCCCTCATTTTATACTGTATGTGGCTACTTGCCATAAACACCACCAACCACCAGCTATCTCAGGCATCTTGAATCTAGGCCTAAGCACATTTCTCAGCAATGGGCAGATGCATGATTAATTCACAGTCCACCCTTCCTCATCACCTGGGGTCAGGATTACTCTTGAGCTGAATAATTCATCCAACCTGTTTGTAATCTTCATCACTTTAACTTTGAGGCTCAGGTCGCTGTTAAATTGGAAAACCTTGAGTCACCGGCCACTCATTTCTTCTTCTGCTTCCCCCTGACACACAGACAGCTGTGATTACAATTGTAGTTAATTGGCTCTTTTTAAAAAGAACGTGGGAGGCTGTCGATAACGACCGGCAGACGATGCATCAGGGCGACATCACAGTCATAGCAACAACTTCACATCAAACCTTCCCAACCGCTAAAGGCTGTTTAAAAAAAAAAAAAAGCTGCTGTTTGCAGTTTGCTGCAGGTATGTGAGATGCTTAGCTGTCATTTTGTTTGCAATGCTGACAAGGGGAATGAAATTCACCAAGGGGAAATTTAGTGACTTAATACTTCACCCGCTCAACCTTGCCAAACAAAACTCATGACGTTTATTCGTCCGTGATGCAATAACCACATAAATTTAAGCAGTACTGTCAAAGCCATTCAGGGGAAGAGGATTTTTGACTCTTTTTATTATGTGTCACTTTCAATAATAAGTTGTTGTTAGGATGAAAATGAATATTAAAGAAAGTAAATTCTCACTTCTGTGATAATATGCTCAAAACTATATTTCTGCAACGGGAATTTCCTCCCAAATGTAACAAAATTCGTCTTGATCAGACATGCTTGGATCAGTATTAATGAGGCCAGAGGCAGCTGTTTGGTGTTATTGATCACCAGTGTGACATTGTGTAATGTCCTGTGGCTGTGATATGACTTACTGCTTGAATAAGGGTAGGGCCAATCGGGATGAAGTATAATTAATATGTTGATGATGGCATATTTTACCCCTGGACCCGAGTTTCTGCTGAGACAGTAATCAATGGCTTAACCAGAGGAGTCATATATTACAGGACAATCGATGAGTATGTAGCCTGATTCAGTGTCACTACCATAGATAGACAGACAGATATTGTAGAGAGACAGATTTAAGACTTAAAAACTGTAACGTCTGCAGTACAATGAGATTCCCAGTGCTTCTTATCTTATCGATCTCTTGATTTTCTTTTGTTCTTCATCCTTAGAAACAGGTTTTTCATATGTATGACTAGCACCCACGTGCTCTCAAAGCCTCTGAGCGACATCAGCTAACACTAGCCAGCTCCTAATCTGTCATTCACTTAACAGATGAAACAGCCCAATATCCTCCATACCCAGGCACGACTATGGTCAGTATTAATCACAGACCCAGGTTGACAGAGACAGAAGTCATCTGTATTCCCAGCTGCTTTTTCAGGAGCATCACCCCATGTGTAATTTAATACACAGACACTGGAGCACCTATAACCTTGCCAAAGGGATAGAAATATGTCATTAACTTTGACAGGAAGCCTCCTGAAGTCTGTCAAATACAATCACAGGATATGGGAAAATTCTTATGCTCAGTATAAACAGATAAACAGTCCTATTAACTTGTACACCACTAGGGATTGACATCCACTTTTTATGCCTCTGCACCAGCAACAGCCATGGCCAGAAACTTTATGTTTTCAGATTGTCAGTCCGTCCGTCCACCTTTCCGTCCATCCCACTCTCATGAACATGTTATCTTAGTAAGGCCCTGGAGGAATTTCTTCAAATTTGGCACAAATGTTCACTTGGCCTCCAGAATGAACTGATTACATTTTGGTGGGCAAAGGTCAAAGGTCAAGGTCACTGTGACTTCATGACCGTCCTATTCTTGTGAACACCATATATCAGGAACACCTGGAGGGAATTGTGCACAAGCATCCACTGATGAGAATGAACTGACTAGAATTTGGTGGTGAAAGGTGAAAGGTCAAGATCACGGTGACCTCACAAAACACCTTCAGGAACAGAAGGGGAGATTGTGACCATACAGTATTTTTCCCATTTGGTCAGATGATGAATTGATGAATCTTGGTGGTCCACCTTGAAGCTGTGGTGATTGTATAGATCGTCTCTGCTGCCACATTGAAAAGTCTTTGTTGCATATATTATATGAGTCTGAAGTTGTCTGGTTGGTGGAGGCAACCGTGAGGAGGTAACTCTACTTTTAGATTGTTTTGATGTCATATTTTAATAAAGAAAATGTCTTTGAAAGATTGAGATCTGCTATATTTTGTGTTTTGTCGGTTTGTAGCACATCTCTCCATTTTACGAAGAGAGTAGACAAGAAAAACCTGGCATCTGAAAATACCTTCTTTTTACAGATACAGTATGGTTGGAACAGGTCAAAGCACTCTGGGTTGAAAAATAGGTGTCACAACCTGTCTTAGCACACAACACACAAACAACCCATCACATCAAAAATGCCAGGGTGACATGTACAGAGGAGTACTGCTAAGCCCCAAGGTCAGGCCTCAGCCTTGAGTCACCTCGGCAGACCCCTCAACTAACACTTATAATGCTTCTGCCGAAGGCCATGATTTAAGAACCAAGCTGTCATCACATTTCATTCCAGGACACAATTCAGAGAAGTGTCAGGAATCGTTATGGCTGCAGTAGATGCTGACCCACTCTCTTGGGTCTTAGGTGCCTCAAAGAAAATTCTTGTAAATGCATATATTCCCCAAGAAAAACTTGCTTTGCCACTGTGTGTATGAGTACCCAGGCTTTTAGAGAGCATTGTGACAGTGGTGGCGTCCTGTGACCTGCATGTCTGAGGATGCCTACAAAGATAAATTAACAACCTTGTAACACTGACAGCAGCCAGTCATCATCTGTTAGTGTGGAGCTAATCCCTCCGTATATCTGTGGATCACAGGAAATACAGTATTCTACTGAGGGCCACATATTCAAAGTGTTGTGGACAGGAAAAAAGAACAGGCCACTGAAAATAAAGCATGAATGAAATGAATATATAAACTAAACTGTAATCAGAGGATCAACAGATGTAGAAAAACAACAGTGTTTGGCCTCATTGTCAAATCAAAAAATGTTTGCATAGCTGTTATATAAATGACAGGTGACTTGATGTTGTGAAAGCACTTCACCTGGAAAACACCCTTTTCCACAATAATAAACCGGACTAAATCGCCCTATAACTGATAGTGTCGGTTCATGTCCTCATTGTCCCTGTCTTCGTTGCTAGTTTTATTCTTCCCCCAACCTGAATCAAGCAGTTTTAGTGGCCTTAAACATATCGTAAACCTACATTAACCAAGTTTTAGTCAAACAGGCTCTTAACACAACACTGCCATATCATAATTTTTTAATTTGATGTCTCAAACTTGTAGCAAACGTTTGCCTTTTTACACATCCAGCAGATGAGGTTTATCTGGGTTTATGTTTGTGTCTGCAAACTAAGTCTAATATTCACTCCCCCTTCCGTTGTGTTTTTAGACCCTACGATCTCCTCAGCAAAATATCTGGCTCTGTAGCTGCTAAATGCTGTACTGTGTACTGTCGAGGCTCAACATCAATAGCTTCTATTGATTCATCGTTTTTCCTCTCTCTTTATGGGTGCACATTCTCTCCATTCTAATAGACCCCCACTCTAATAAGGCCCCCCCCCCAAAAAAAAAAGAAAAAAAGAAAAAAAACATGCACACACACACACACACAAACACACACATTTTACTTAAGCAGGAGCCACCATGCTGAGTCATTTGACATGGCAATCTATCCTGAGGTCTATTACGGCTGCCAAGTTACAATGTCAAATAGGGGAAGAAGAATTGCGCTTATCTAATCATATTAGAAATAGTCATAATAACAATCACATTTCTGTTTCACATTCACGTTTTTGTAGCATTATGGACATGTTTTGTGTTTTTCAGTGATGAGTAATTAGTGATAGATTTTGTCTATCCGTGGTATGAAGTATGAAAATAAGACATTGATAGATGTAATAGCATTATTTCTATTATTTATCAATGAATATACATGATTTATTCCACTTCATTATGTATTCCATAATGATACTGTACATCAAATAAGAAACAACTTCTCAGTTGTCTGTGCTGACAGCTGCTCAATACCAGCATCCACAGTAATGACAAGGTGATGAAGCATCAGTGTTATTAATGAACACAGCCCATATGTTAGTGGTCATGAAAGGCCTGGATTTCAGGTGTCCTACAGCAGAATGCCATATTACACTGAGAAGCTTATTTCACAAATGAAATCCCCTCAGTCTCTCAGACACCACCCCATGACCAGATCCACAAACAGCATGTAGTGCAGGAGGCAGTTGCTTTTACAGTGTGTATGGATGTGTGAACAAATTCACAAGTCAGTCAAAGCATCATGCTCTAAAAAGGACTATTCCTGTTCGTGAATGAACTGATTGCTCACTTCAGTGACTTCACCATCCTGTCCCCGCTGCCATTTCCAAATATGCATTGGTATGTATGTGGCCATCCATTTTTTCAGCTCTTAAAATGCATTTTATACAAGTCAACATATACACTTTTTTCTAGTGAGAAAATAGATAAATTAAAACAAAAACATCCCCCTTGAAGCTTCTGCCTGAATAAAAATTGAGTCGGAAACAGCCAACTGCTGATAAATTGCGTGATAAATATTAGCTTACCGCAGACATATTGGTGCCAAACGCCTAAGATTGTTTCAAGCAACTTAGACCAAAAGAATAGAGGTGGGACATTTGGAAGGCAGAACATTGTAATATTGATAAATAATTGCTATATATTGTATGTGTACACAGAGTATACAGCTTCTCTGCATTGCAATACTTTTTCTTAGCTTGGTGTAGTTTCTCAGGCATCAGAAAAGTTTTTCTTGGGCATGCTCAAAAAATAGGAAAAAAGCAGGAAGGAACGTGATAATTACCATATACAGAAACATACATACAAACAATCATGCTTACAGTATTAGAAAGGAGTCTTAAACACAACATTCACTCACCTTACAACAATTTAAACACATAATTATCATGTTTAATAGTGTCTCCATTACAATTCATTTTTAAGGAACCCCTATCAAAAATGTTACTTTATATCATATGTATATGTCAAATTTTTATTTTTTTACTCACATATTATTAATTAATTATTATTATTAATTATTGATAGGTGAGATATATATCTCAGGCATATTGATAGGTGAGATATATATCTCACCTATCAATAATTGTCAGATTTGTGTATCTTTTTGCATAAAATTAGTTTATTGTAAAAGGTAATAACAAAAACCTTCCCAAAAGTTACATTGTTTGACATGCAGGGTTGCATTTTGTAAGGAGCAGCAAAGAGAGCACAGTGCATGCAGATACCATACGTATTCTTGACGGTCCATTCCCATTCTGTTTCCCAACTTATTTGTACGTGAGAATCAATTTGACCCAGCTGTCTCCACGTTCCAGCAGACTTCCTGAAATGAGAATAAATAAACACATTCAAAGTGACAACCTGGTTGCCCGTCTCTGAATGCAGCGGCTATGCTTGGATTGAATTGGCGACTGGCAAATGGGACTGGTGCTCAAATAGCACAGGCCCCTGATTGGATGACAGATGGAACTAAACTTTATTTTATTCCCCCTCTCTCTTGCTGTGAAGCTGTTTCTTAACTTCCCAACCTGATGCCACACAGAATGAACCCCCCTCTCCTCCCTTTGTCATGTTTTCTGTTTTATATTCACATAGAGTAAAAAAATAAAATAAAATACAATGAAAACATCAACAGTGATTTTAATCATCATTAGAAGGGCATATGTTTCCTGCATGCAGTCCATTCATACACATATAGATAATCTAACATGTCATTCAAATTCATTTTGCTTATCCTGCGTGCCCTCTACAACATACTAGTAAAAATAGCATGACCTTGGAACGTGTCACTCAGTTTAGTGTTTCTCAAGGTAATCTATCTATTGATCCCTGTGCTACTTGATGAATGTTGTAAGCCTATACATGGGTGTTGAAGGTCAATAATGACATTCAACTGAATGACTCTTTAATGGCGCAGACTTTACAATGTTTCATTCATTCATCTACTGATTCATTTGTTAAAACTGGAACTAGATTGATCTTTGCTGTCTCTATTCTGTTTGATAACAGTTGTGAGCAGAGCTGCACAATGAGCTTTCATGTCTTGTAGTTTATCTCAAGGGAAATAAATGTAACAAAGCGTTGCGGAGTAACCTTAGACGATCTCTCGGAGAATGACACCACATGATCATTTTTATCCTTAATCTAATTTCCACAATATTTCTCAAACTCATGTTAGACTCAATATTGGAAATGTTCTGTGGAAGAGCAAACATTAAATTGGGGATAACGCATTTGCCAAAACAACTCATGACAGGTTCCTTGAACATAAAAATGAAATTAAATTCCTGAAAGGCCGCTGGGACGAAGAAATTATTTCCTTAACTGTTAGTTCCCAGTTTTGTCTTAATTATTTGTTGACAACCTCAGAAGAAAATATGACTATTCCCACTTCAAAGCCACTGAGTTGTTAAGCGAATAAAGTGTCAGTTTCTCGAACAAATGGTGTGATCTCGTGTTTCCCCTGAATTATGTAATAACACCATTAGAATTAAATTACCTGAATTGAATTAGATTGCTACCCAGAGGATGATATAGCTTTTACTGTTGTCGAATGAAAATTGTTCTACGAAGCAAAAGCAAAGCCTGCTGAGCTGTAAATAATCATGGAGTGCACACTCATAAATACACTGGTGCTGTAGTATTAAAGAAATGAATTTGACCAGGCTAGTCAGTGAAGTTTCAAGCAATATTTTACTGAGACAGAACATATTAAATATACAATTAACTGTAGTATGTATACCAATTAGAGCTAATGAAGAGTTATGTTTTTTCCAGACTTGGCCTCATGACTTAATTTCAACTGTTTTTGTGAGGGGGTCACCTCAAATAATTAAAATCATTGTGGAATTAAATTCTTAAATTTAAACTTTTTAACTTATTAAACTCCCAATTTTGGGAAACTCTAGGAAGCTATTTTTGGGGGAGCCTGTCATGAAAAGTCATGTTGCTTATAATAGGATTATGATAGTTTGAAACAGATTGTAGCTGCATGGAGAAGGAGATGTCTGGTTGAATTTAGTCTGATCCTGATCCCTGTGCCTTTTAGTGTCTGTAGGCGCATCCCTACAACAATGCATCCTTTTGAACTGAAATTTAATTAGGGATGCAACATTTTTATTAGCTGCAGAAGTAACAGACAGGGGAGATTTACCCTCTCATCTCTTGATGGACAGTGTGTTTATTAGAGGTGATTGCTTCTGACTGCTCGATTCAAGTGCAATGAAGAATAGATGAACTAAATCCAGCACTTTTCTAGCACAGCTGAGCCACCCGTCCTCCATGGTTATCAAAGTGTAGCAAAAGGATCAGCTACAGTCAGAATTCACTCTTATTCCCATTTTGCAGCTATTTTTAGGGAATAGGGTCACTGAAGCTGTTGTTCAACTGTATTGTTCCTTTCCTGGCAACAGTGCTGTTAGCACTGTCTTCTCCAATTTGGACAGTTGTGTTTAAGAAGACTGTGTACAAATTTCAGAAGGCAGGTGACACTTGAACATACAGCCATATTTCTTATTAATAATTTCCAAACATGTAATTATATTTAAAAATCTGAAACAGCCAATATGAATTCATTTTTCCTAAGATTGTCTGACAAAAAGCGAAGCTGTGCAACACAATAATATCCGTAAAACAAACAATACCATGAATAACACTGTGGTATAATACATTGTTGTCTTTATTCTAACAATTTAATTCATGAAGAAATCCATCAGTTCTAGCCTTGTTACTGCTGCTCTTACTGTACACAATACAACAATATTTTATGCAAAAGCTAAAGAAATTTCAGAGGGTTACTCCAACGCATTGCATCTGCACAGAGTTGAGGGGCTCACAATAGACATATTTAAAACAGAATGGTCACAATCAGAGCAGAACAGACTCTGATGTTTTTAATCTACAGTGTGTGACCAAGCTCCCCAAAACTGGATCCTGTACATTTCTTATAATACAACTTAATAGCTTGTTTATATATAGTTTATTTATTTTCTTTCGCAAATGAATGACTAAAGGATGATACTGTAGATCTCTTTTTAGGACAGTTGAGCCTTCATCTTCGCTGTTTGTGCTGACAAGACATTGGCCTGATATCTGCAGACAACTGTTAGCTAGCGTTAGCTCCCCGAATAAAGTATAATCCAATATAAATATCTTGTAGATGCGATCTCTAGATCTGCTACGAGATAGCCAGAGTCAGCTAAGCACCCTTTTAATAACTCAATTTCCGCAATTTTAGACATTTTAAACGTCATGCGGCGCTAACTGCACCACTTACAACAAGTACCTACTGCCTGTACATAATATTTAAAACGGATGTGTGGTGAGAAAGTGTGCGAAGATTGCATAGATTGAAAATCTTTTTTTTTTTGTGTCCAGGCCTATCTATGATAATATGGAATCACTGGAAGTACGTTCATTGTTGTAGGTGTGACAAATGCTCTTCTGGATGTTGAGGATAAGAAGGTGGACAAAACAAAACAAAAAAAAAAAAGCAGTTGTTTTCCCTTGATGGTAATTATGCTCCTTACATGATAAGTCACACTCAGTTGATGGCCAAACCCTCACGCACAACAATGGAGGTTGATTGAAGGACCCATTTCCTCCGGGATCTAATTATTAATTATCGCCTGTCCGGGAAACTTGGACGGCTTCAGTTTTCATGGATTCCAGTGACCTCGCACGCTGATTGGCAGCTGCCTGACAGCGGGTGTTGTGGTGCGTTAAGTGTGGCCAGTTGTGTTTCGTGCCAGTTGATGTGCTTGGAGTGGGACTTGTCACAGGCACTGACAGAGCTCCTCACCTGTGCCAACACACTGAAGAACCATTATTCATAGCTGTCTCTCTCTCACAGTCACACTCTCACATATACAGTATTCAGAAACACTGACTGTAGGTTGTATCGCAGTTACCTTAGTGCACTAACATTTAACAGATATACAAACTCACACCATAATAATAATTTGTGACTACTGTTCTGATGGCATAATGTAGGTCACACGTTGTACACCACTTCAAGAACTGTAATAGTACAGATTCTATGCAGTCCATCAGTGCATTTTTGGTAATATACCCAATTAATTAGCAGTTTTATTGACAGTCATCTCATCTCTCTGGCTCACTAGTGAATGAAATGTGATCTTTTTCTGCAGAGATTCTAATTACAACTCACTGTAATGCAGCAGAAGATACACATTTAGAAGGATCTTTTTCTGGCTGGTAAAGATCAACAGGATCTATAGAAAATGATTTCTATGACAATTCAATTAGGTAGCATATCTTTTTTTTTTTTAATGGTCTCCTTAATGTCTTAATTTCTTCATGTTCTACTAGCAGAAGTATGAGGATGAATGGACACAACAAGCATCCTGGTGAAGTGATACAAAACTGACACCAGAATAATGTCAGGATTGGTCGTGTTCAATCAATTGAAATGAAGTATGTTTATGTTTTCCCGGCAAACAAGCTCTTGTGTCTGTATGAATAATGACTGTTGTCTCTCAGAAGCAAAGGAGTAGTGTGATGTTGTTAAAACACAGACATATGACTTTGGCACCAGAGACCACCTTTTATATCCACTCATCCAAAGACCTTTTACCAACCTTTAACAAGTAATTTTGAATGATTAACCTTTACCAATCATTAAGCATAGATAGCTGATCAGAAGACACTCAGTCATTCCCCTACATGCTCCCCTGCTGCTGAATTATGAGCGCAGCCGCTAAAATTTCATATGATTCATTAATATTCATGACGAAATGTAAACCACAGCAACTTGCGCTTTCTAGACTGCGTGCAGCTTCCTGGCGCTAGTATGAAATGAACCCTACCACACAACCACAAACAAACACACACGGACAGTAACATCACCACAGAAACAGAAATCTTAACAGAAAGCCTAACGGAAAGTGTTTTACTTAGCAAACTTCTTTGGCAAAGGCTGGAGAAATAGAATGTAAGTACCAGAAATTAGTTTATTGGTTGAGAATCTGATGAAAGAGTGCGACATTGTAATGAATTACTGATGTCTAAAGGGAATATTACCAAACCAATACTAGCAAACACAAGGCTGGCACCACATGTGATCAGTGTACAAATCTATAACGATTCTAAGCTCGTTTTAAGCTATTCTTCCACCGACAAAGTCTGGGTCCGTGCTTGTGCAACAGTTGTCAGTTAGTGAGAGGCAATGCACTAACAGACGAAGAGAGGGAGACGGCATACCAGAATAACTGTCTGATGCAGGTTTCCAAAGGAATGCATTAAATATGTTTGGTAGATCTGCAAGATACACACAATGCATTCTTGTGAGGAGTCTTCAGTGTAAACAGAATTGCATTTGTGAGGTAAAAACTAAAAGTTGACAGGGTGCATTAGGTTTAATTGGGCCACATACAGATGTGAAGTGTTTCGCCCTGATTAACTGACCTATATGTCTCCTGCATCTGTTTTTTCCTCAGTGGCTACAGCCTCTGTCGTGTTAGACATGGCAGATGACAGAATGTGTTTAGAGGTGTGTCATCATCGCAGTGTTGTGCTGGTTAATCAGGAAGATACCTTGCCTCTAACGCTGTTTACATACACCTTTGAAGAGGAACATGACTTCACATTTTGCTGACTTATTTTGATTGTCTATGTCCCTTGTGTATACAACTTAATGATGGAGCCAGATGTTAATTTGAAAGCGCCACTGAGTTGTATCAAAGAGCAGCAGCTATAGTGGTAATTACCATCTGTTGAGGATGATGCCAGTATGTCGATTTTTAGAAAAATCCATATGGTGTTGCCATAGCAAACCAGATTGGTCAATAAAAAACTTGCCATTCACTTTAACCAAATGGGTTTGGGGAGAATAGAAACACTTACGTTGCATTTAAAGTGGCTTTGAGCAATTGAATCTTCAACTTTCAGCCCCAACAGAACCTAGAAGAATCAATTAATATTACTACAATAATATAATAATGTTAACATAATAACAGTCATGTTGAAGGTAAGAAAAATGGACAGAACAAATGCAAATAGTAATTCCAAGTCTACATTTTTAGTAAATTTACTTTTGCTACACCAACCTGTTATTGTGTGCCCTTGCTGAACTCTCACCTACTTCTGAGGAAACAAGAAAGACAATGCAACATCAAACTGAATGTCATTTTGTTCTTTTCTCACATCGCCTATATTAATGATGTTTTGTGTAGCAAGGGCACACAACAACCTGTAATCCACTTTCTCTTGTACTTTGTTCTCTTCATCATACATCACGCTCATAAAGAACATTTCAGACTTTTTACAAAATGTGCTACATCCATCAAATAATGTGTGTCTGGATTAGATGGGGCGGGTGGTGTCACTGCAAAATAGCAAAGGCTACTTTGCAGTATATGTTGTGACTTTCAATGATAATAATAATAATAATAATAATAATAATAATAATAGTGTTCACAGTGTACAGCAGGATGCATCTCAACCCCACCTTGTTCAATAATGACATTACAAAGTTTCAAGGGAAGAATAAAAAGCTACTACCTGCTTCAGTGATCTGAGAGATTGGCCACAGCACCTCAACAGACACCGGCACCGTCTTCGCAATAAAAATGGGTCGCTTTATCCAAAGCCCCATTAGCGGATGTGCTCACACTAATAATGGGATGTAGTTACTTTCTATCTCAGTGGCTGTCATGTAATGCAGCCCTGTCTTTGATCTCTGCTCAGTGTTTGCACTGGACACTCTAATTGGTCTTTGATAGGCTCCGGCTTTGATCGTGTCCAGCAGGAACAGTAGCTCAACATTTCTCAAAGAAATAAACTAACAAACCTCATCAGTGCCACCTATTTCATCATGAGTGCGTACACGTTTTAGAAGAGAAACATTCAAAGTCATGGCGATTTATAATGTGCTCCTCCCTTGATCAAACACAGACTTTGGAGTTCCGGGTGAAGGGAAGTCAAACCTCCTCTCTTCCAGGGGATCATGGTTGATTGTAGAGGGTGCTTCAAACAATGATTTGGCTCCAGCACCATCTCACATTGTCCAGCTGTCAGCTGGGCGCATCTGCCCACTCTCTGGTTATATGAAGACACTTTATTCATGTTTTATTGAGTCATTTAAAACAATATACTTTCTTGAAGTCACTCACAAACTGTAGAAAAAACAAATTTCCAGCCTGTCAGACTCAGTCACCTTTTATCCTTAGCATGTTGCAGCTGATGTGAAGTAGTGAGCATTAACCATTAAACTAATTAACTCTCGCTCCAACTGCTGGGAAGTGCAGCAGAGAGGCAGGAAGCATATAAAAGTCTGGTCTGTCTCATATAATATGTGGAGTATGGACAAAATGCCAGACTTTATCTGATTAAACATAGCATAAACGTTAAGATCTCCTTTTAAAACTGAGGAAGAACAACAACAAAAATAATATTCAGAACAATTCAGTCATATTTTTAGTGGGTTAGTGTGAGCAGAGGAAATACACTTTCTTTTGCTTACAAAGTAGTAAAGCAGGTACAAGACCGAACTCTTTTCCAACAAATCTTGTAAGTATCTTGTCACATTCTGTTTAGTGCATAATTGCTGTTTGCTAAAATGTAATAGAGGAGTGCAGTACATAAGTACCTTCACTGTAACTGTTAAGACTTAACGTTATTCATTTCCTTCATTGATGTTGAAAATCAGCTATCTTTTTGATATAAATCACAACAGTGATTGTGAAATGCATCTTCTGTAAAGACAAGCATGTTTGTTTTGTTTCAGTAAAAATCTAGTACGGCACTAGACATTGATATTTTAGATATATCATGACTAATAGGAACCACCGTCAGTGACAGCTGAAGTAGCAAGTATTGTATATATATATATATATTAATCCATATAATGAGTGTAAACATCTGCCAGTCAGCCAAGGAGCTAGTCTGAAAAAATCATTCAGGCATCAAACTTGCACTCTGACAGGCTGTCACATAACCTTGTTAGAAATGTCTCAGAATTTGTGACTAAAGCTTTTCTTGGACAGGAGCCAGGGTCAGCAGTGAAACCCTGTCTTTGTCCTATTGTCAGATTCAATGCTCATTTCTCTTCAGAAAAACACACACAGATGAGCTTGTTTTGTGTTTACAAGTTTACATTGGCTCAGATTAAAGTGTGAGGCAAAGTCCAAGAACAGGCACTTCAGTTTAATATATTATTTATATATTTTTCAATGGACCCATCTCCACAACATACTGGTAATCTGTACCTTCTGTAACGAATATTTTGTCCTTACAATTATTTGGTCTACCCAGTAAACATCCAGGAAATGCAACAACAAATGCTGCCTTACTTTTAGTGTCTTGTGCAATACTCTTTTACCAAAGTATGCACACTAATGTCTCTTAAGCAGTTTTCTTTTTACTGCAACTTGAATGTTGCAAGAAACATTAAAATTCCTTTGAAGTTTGGTTGGAGTTGGCCACAACATAGCACCCAGTCAAACTGAGAAATGACTGCAGCAGACTGCTGCAAACGTGCCATTGAAGTCAGACACAAGTCTCTCAGGATAGAGCACTTTGAAGTTGTAGAATGAGTGGAAACAGGAGCATTTATCACACGGTTGTACTTACTATAAATGAGCAAGTTAGTTTTATAATCTCATTTGGAAGGAAATCTATCAGAGATGGTGTTGCCATTGCAGTTTTATTAAAGCTTTTACTGTACCTACTGTCAATGCATTAGTGTTGATGTGATTTGGTCTGGAGGATGTGATGATGAGTTCAGTATGAGACACACTGCCTTGATTCATAGGGATGCTATAAAGAGACCCTGCCAATGCTACTGTTGCTTTGGGAGAGGAAATCTAAAGATTGCAGAATTACTGGATATACAAATATGAAAAAAGTATACATGCAAAAAAAAGTCATTTTTGTTTTACTTTAGACAAATAATTATTTACAAGTGTGAAATTCTAGTTTTATTTCAAAGAAGTCAAGGAGAAAAAGGCAGATTTTCTCCAGCACAGCATGCTGTAATACCCAGAGGGCAGAGCGCTTGGTCAGTCAACTCCAACAATGTACAAATCCTTCATAGAAACCCACTGTGACCAATAGCTAGATCAAAACCAGAAAATAAGCTGGAGCATGTTTATCAGAGAGGCTCTTTAGATCAGTGCCCTTTCAAAGCAGCTTTAGTTTGCCCCCACTGGGCAATTGACGGGAATTAGATGTCATTCTTTTTCTCAGAAATAAAACCCGGCTGTTTCTGAGAGTTAAATCTTTTTAAAATAAGCAGCAGCGTTGAATGGAGTCCCCCTCCCCACAATGGGGATTATGGTGTGATAAAACTGCAAATAACACTTGTTTTTGTTGATGTTGTGGGGGTGGATGCAATATATAACAGACTATGTAATGTATCAATATGATGCTCAATGATTCAGAGTATCTTCTTCTAAGGCTTAGCTTAGAAACTAGGGAATGATTGCTGAATTAACTGGCTGACGTTGACTAGGGCATATTGTTGGAGTGATCTGAATGACTTGTGACAGTACATTTGTACTAAATATGCAGTATTATCTATACAAAGCAAATGGTTCAACTAGAAAAGAAAAGAAAAACAGAATTAATCTCAGTGACCTCAGACAAGAAAGTGAATAATTTTTTCCCAAAGTTCAGTAAACTCCACCTCCTTTAATTACTGTTGCTACACTTTTATGCTCTCTGGCATTTTATATTATATATTACATGAAATTTAATGTAATGTAAAGTGTTCTTGGTTTCAGAAAAGCCAAAAAAGATTGCTAGTATCGCTCTTACTGTAGCCCCATGCAGCTGTAGAAATATAGTTGCTAACCTATAACTGGACAATTGCTGCTTGGAGGAGGAGTTTAGCCAATGGTCAGTTTCACTTCAGTGAGAAAAATGTACCAAGGATTTAGTTTATCTGTCAGTCAGTTCTAGTTTGCTGCATACAATTTGCACTGTTGAATTTATTTGTATTGCTTTGTCTAAAAGTGGTTTGGACATAATGTACTTACAAAATATGTAACAGAAATCACCCATGAGACAACACTGATGGGTGATATGGTAGATACCGAGTATTTCACTCAAGCAATTATGTTTTTAAAACCTTGCGAGAAGAACTGCCCTTGAAGTGTCCACATTCATTCTCACAGTGGAATAGCATTGTCTGCCACATAGTTACAGTCATTCAAATTGTCTGATAATAAATACAAGGGACAGATTCAATTTATGGCCATTCAATGACAAAAGCCAATTTCCTCAACACTTAACTTGTCGAACTGACCCTGCTTGACCTGTGTTATTCCACTCTTCAGTTTTCTGCCTAGTCATTTCTGGAGCATTGTGTTCTGAAAGGAATCTGTTAATCTGTGGGGGGGTGGTGTCAAGTTTGATACATACATATTTTATGGCAACATACATAATGTTTGTACCAGGAGCAAATGAGGTTTGTTATATTATAGTTTATATTTTTATATTTTAGTGGGCATATGAAAAATCCATTACATCAGTTGGGCATTGAGCACTGGTTTTCCATACAGTGTCTATGTGGGACATCTCCCAGCTGTGTCCATTTGACAGTGTTGAGAACCAAAACCCAGGATGAATATGATTGATGTCACCATTCAGTATAATGGTCAAACCATGAAGCTGCCAGTTCAGATGATGAAAGTTAATTATCCAGCCATTCGGGGACATTTGTGCTGCAGAAGATAAGACTGGACTGCGGGAGTTAATGAAGACAAGGGACTTCTCCTAGTGAGACCTTGACCCCTGCTAAGCCCTCCTAGAGATGTGTATAGACTACGACTCATGAGACATTATTAAATAAACATAACCCTGCTGCTAGAAACAGATGCAATCTAGTTTACCTTCATCCTAAATCTCATCTCACAGCAAACTAAGATGTACTTAGTCATATTAACATTGGTAAGATATGAGATTGAGTGATTCTGTAATTTGAAAATGCTCCATATCTTAATCTCCACATAATTACTTCTACCTCATTTAGAGGTATGTAGCACCTGTTGGGAGCCCATCTTAAATTATTAAGCTTGAAATTAGGTTTTTGATTATCTTAAGATATGAGTGCTATGAATTATTTATCAATAGCAGTAACAACTCTCTTTGGTCTCTGTAGCCAAGGTACTACTTTGATTCATTATGAAACACTAAAGCTACAAGGCACAAAATGCCTCAGAAAATATTGATTGATTGTGTAGGTTATCGCAAAAAATCAACAGAACCTTCAGAGTGCAAAAACTTTTCTTATCAAAGCAGCACACATGCTCTATTAAAACTCCATTTCCATTGGCTCTCTTTACTTTACAGTAGTTGTGATGGGATGTATTTACGCTCATCGTAATATCAGTGGTTGAACCACAGCAGTGTGACCTCTACCGCACTGTGTTGTCTCAGTGGATTCAATGGTTCCTGCAGGTGCTTCATGTTTAAAATTTGTATCACTACATGCTTTTATTGTGAAACAGGCAAGAAGAAGAAATGCTGATGTCGCACTTACTAACATCAAATCTCCAACATATTCTCACATTAAATGACCATCCTGTCATATTGAAAACCAGATACCTGTATTACAGTGTCTGCCCCCAGTGTAGACATCCCACCTGTGTGGATATTCATCATAATATACTCCCAAAGGTGTCATTATGAGCGTTCGTGGAGACAGACTGACCCTGATCTTCACACACAGACCCTCTGTAATTTCAGTTTAAGGGGAGACATGAGCTTCAATACCCTTGATTTTCCTTCTGATTGCATCACACTGATTGCTCCGCAGCGCAGCGACACTCTGTGATTAATGTACCAAAAGTAATTTCGTAGTTGACCAAAGATACAAACTTTTAAGCAGCTTGGCTTTGGCTTGTATTACTGTCTCTACCTTGACTGGGTACAAGATGTACAGTATTCATCGGTTTAAAGGCCAACTGGTGCAACTGGTGTATAGCATATTAAGGTATGGGGTGTATATACACAGCATTTTGAGTGTTTGTGAAAAATCATGTTACTTTTCCATCATCGTTGATTTCCAGTAGACTCACAACTATAGTCTAGTAATGTATGCATGATTAGATAGATTCCAACTACTTATTATGAATTTGTTATTGAATTTCACCTACGGGGGATCAATAAAGGTACATCTTATTTCCATAAGGTCAGTAGGTAACTGAAGCTCATGTAGTAGGTAACACATCGATGCAAAAGTGAACATTTACTGCTCCGGCAAGACGGGCTGAGTCAAGCATGCCTCATTGAAATAAATACAAAAATAGCAAATGGCAAATAAATAACTGTGTCATGTGAGGTTTTAGAGTTCTGCACAGGCCTGCATTCACCCCAAACCCGACCCCAAACAGGAGCTACATTTGCTTGATTTCATCCATTACTGGCTCTTAGTTCACCAGGCTAAAGCACTGCACTGTCTATAACCTCCCTCCTCCAGCACGTCCAGCTGCAATTCAGCATGCAATGACAAAGATGCTCTGCACAGTTAGAGAGAGAAAGAAATAATTCTCATTAAGTTACGTTCGAGATGACGTGTGAAAATATGACCTGAAAAACAATAATTTTTGTTGATAGAGACCCTTTGATGGTGTTTATATATATATATATATATATATATATATATATAAAAGACAGGTATATCAATCCACATCAGGTAATTTATACATCCATATAAGTCAGAAAACATTGATAACACCTTTCAGTTGTTCAATTTTAAAATAGTAAAGGTATATGAGGCAGGACAGAAGAGGAAGTACTGTGAGTGATGTGTGATTCCTTGCGAGTCCCAGTCATGCTGATATCAGTGACAGATCTAGATATGCCTCTTATATTTTGTCGCTCCAGGTTACAGTATAGGGGAAACATTATACAGTACTGTCAGATGTGGAGCACCTGAAGCATTTCTGACAGAGACATTTGGAGGTTTGAGAGTCACATAGCAGTATTTTCCTAATCTTACGTGCTGATCTGAAGGGGCAGTAATACCGAATATTATTTTCCAAATCATGCTTTACGCATGAGCTTTTCAGCTTTTTGTTTGTTTGTACGTTTGTCTGTTTTTTGTCCAATTCATGTGATGCCATAGTATTAGCAGTTTGATGGATTTCAGCACTTCCCCAAGCAAACTGTAAATAACCTAGATTTCAAAAATATATGAAAAAAACATTTTTTAGGGTTTAAGTTTTTGTTTAACAACTGAATATAGAAAATAGACCAACGCTGCTTATGTAAAGTAAGTAAAGTAAAATGAAAACCCTGCCCATAAGTGGTGTTCCTGTGGCCTATGTTGTGCATACTATACTCTTTCCCAGCACCTACTTATTTATATATATATATGCAAAGTATATATGTATGTTGAAATGCTTCAAACATCACACTTCTGCAAATTGCAGAAGTGTGATGTTTGAAGCAGAAAAAGCCTCACACAAGCTACTGTGAGTTATGATGAAGTGTTTCTGCTCTGTGAACACAGGCCACTGTGTTGTCACTGGACTGTGCAGAGCAGGAACAAATGAATAGCTGCTGTGCTCTGTGCTCGATGATTAATGTGCCGAAGTCACAAATGCTGCTATTTTAACTTGAGTATCAGTTAGGAAGACTGCTTACATTTGAGACACCAGATGCCAAATGTTGACCTTATTTGCACAACAACAAGTTATCCAAAATAAAGATAGATCACTGCTCATGTAATGGATTATGTGGATACCAAGGCAACCGTACTTTACCTACACAGACACGTCTGGTTAATTGAAACCCATCTTGTTGTGCCCTTTGCACATCTCCCCTGGCCCATTCCCCACCTCACGTAGGTTAATTGAACCACACAGGCCAATGGCGATCTGCACGTAAATGGGTCGTATTTCACGGTCACATGGCAACTTTATAAGAGCACTCATGTCACAGGTAGATGATCCCTGGTTTTTATAGAGCCTTGTAATTGTGGGATAGTTAACCACTGAAGTGGCAATCTTTATCCTCTCATTCATTCAGTCATTCGTATTTATTAAGCACACCCACAGGGTTTTAGAGAGCAGGTTCGAGCAATATGCCAACATATTTTCTGTGTGACACTTCAGTGGAGATGAGGCGATCACACGCTGCTTTTTTCAAGCCTTTGAAGTGGAAGCGGAGAACAATTCAATGAAAGTTAACCATTATACTCAGCTCTCGCATTTCAAATGTCTCAACTGGAGGTTTCACACCTATAAAACACAACGTTTCGAGTGTTCAGCAACATTGGGTGTTTGGATATTGACCAGATTGTTTCTCTTTTTAGTACACAGTACACAGTTCCATTTGTAACAGTGTCAGCTGCTGTTTTACCTGCTATTTCTCTGTACTGGCAATTAAACCACTTACCAGTCTATAATGGGGACAAGATGAGAGCATTGTTTATATTCCACAAGGGACCATTTAAACATGTCGGCAACACAGGCGGGATACATGCCCTGCAAAATGAGCACCACCTTACAAATTATATAAAGAGCTTCATGGAAAATCACTCGATGCTCAGCTGACTGCAGTGAGGAATTCACAGGCTCTTTAACACATGGCATTTCAAACTAAAGGAAATGACTTGCATTATATTGATTGTGCTACAGTGTAATGTTTGTAACTGAGACGGTGACTTTCAACCTGGATTTGTGGAAAGTCTCTAAAATGTCAAGGCAGAGGGACAACTGGGAAATTATTAGTTTGATACCGAGTTGTTTGATGATCAAATGACAAAATGACAAAAAATACAATAAAAAAAAACTTTTTTTAAAAATAATGGTAACAATATTTTTGTGGAAAGGTGCTAATGATTGTTATAATACTGTTAATAATTTAAGCAGCTAACATTTAAATTTTTCTCTGGACTCTTTCATAATAAGACGGAATAGGAGGATATGTTTAAATGACCAAAACTTAAAAGAAGATCTCAACCAATAAACTGCCATTTACAACAAGTCCGGGGGTTAAAGCCTTCATGCCATGACGATATTCCACAGAATGATCAAAGAGAAGGATCGCAGAAGAGGTCAAATGAGACCTAAAAGAAGAGATGGGATTTTAAGAGCAATCGTAGTAAATAGAGGACAGGAGGGAATGATTAGAGGTTGAGTATTGATCCTCTTGACACATCAAAGCTGAAGATACGAGCTTTAGAAAATGACATCAGTTAGTGTTATATCTAATACATAATAGATCTCCTGACCGTTAATTTCCAACTATCTATTCTGTACTTTGTTTGATGCTTTGTGATGTTTTTCACTGAGTTTCTGTTTGTAGCCTCTCTCTGCTTCTTTTTTCTAAACTTTGGTTTTAGTTAAATCAGTTGAAAAGTCTGTTTTCACTTGATGGGTGTCAGTCATTACTTTTCCAGCTCACTGGTGTGTTTCTGTCTGTCGTTTTGGCTACATTGCATTTTCATTTTTGCCTTTTACAGCTGACTCGACAGACTTTAAGTAATAAGAAAGTCTATCACCAATACTGGCACATCATGTTTGATCTGACATGAGGTATTTGAAGTATCTGACCCAAATCCATAAGGGTCAGGTGTATTTTCTTTCTTTGGTTATGTCCTCGGATTTATGATTTATGAAGCATTTTCTCTTTCAGTAGCTTCCATGAGCTAATATTAGAGTCAACTGTCTGAAATGACTCTGCATTTATTTTAAGTAGTGCCATTAGAGCGGCAACAAATGTGCCGACACATCTTGGCACAGCGGTGAGGGAGCACCTTTGTTCATTACTGAAAACGGCCACTCTTGGCTTTTGTACCACACCAATCCGCCAGCCAGACGAGCTGAATTTATTTATGCACACTCAAGTGCTTTCATTCCAGGTTTAAAGACTAAGTGTGGCCTTTTCTTCCTGGCCTGTGCTTTAGGGATCCATCACAAAGAGCCTACAGTAAGATGGTGGAAATATTTTGTGGAAAACAGATAAAGCTCTTGTCAGGTGTAATGAATAGGGCGTGAGTACAGAACGTCACACATCGCTCTCTGCTGTATGTTGTGTCGGTCAAGTCACATCGGTCAGCTAGGGCTTGAAAAGGAAAATTATTATGTGCTCACACAAACAGATAATTATTGAAAAACCTTTTGGATATATTTAATCCTGCGTCAGTTGTTCCAGCAAATGCCAAAAATTATCCCCCAAAGAAAGAACCCTCGCTGCTGTAGGAGCTGTGACTCTTGCCTGTTGGGAGCAAACAAGGAAGTAGTGCGATGGTGGACATGGGCGGACGCTGTTTGCAAATTTAGTTTCTTTTAAAGGAATTACATTATATAAAACATTTTGGGAAATGGGCTTATTGGCTTTTTAGTGGAGAGTTGGATGAAAATATTAATACCACTCTCATGTGTCCATTAAATATAAAGCTACAGACAGCAGCTGGCTAGCGTAGCTTAAAACAGAGATGGTCAGCGGGGAAACAACTAGCTTGGCTTTTGTTTAAAGATAGAAAAATCCAAATACCTTGCCTTTGAATCTCACTATGAAGATACAATGTCTTTTTTATTCATTCATTACAAAAACTGGCTTTAAAAAATGACATTTTACTTTTTCTCGGGGGGTCGTGTGCAGTCAGGCAAGCAGCGGAGACGCCGAGAAGTTGCTACTTCTAGCTAAGAAATTGCTTCTAAGTCTTACCCCTAAAATCCACATGAAATACTTCAGCACACAGCCTCCCTAAATTCTCTCAGCCACCGTCCTGAAACTCTCTGTGGCTTGGGCATCTCATATCCTTTTTAAAAAGCCTAGATGCTGGCAGACGAGGCTAACCAGACTTACAAAGCAGCTGCAAGACAAAATTTAACCCTACACCACAGCCTGTGTCCCGTCTCTACAGTATACTCCTGCTCGGGGCCAAGTGAACTGGCCAACGCTCAGACTTGACTTTTCTTTCTTCCGGCTCACTGGAGATGCAATGACCTCTCGACTGCAGTAACATATAACTCCCTGTTGTAACTATGAAAACCCATTTCTTCAGGGAGCTCTTCACCTCGTCTTCAACCTCTTCCTCCTCTGGTAATGCACGACACTGCACCTGTCTGACCAATGCAATAAAAAAAAGAAACATTTCTACTAGATCTTTTTTTTGTACTCTGGACATATGCATTGTTAATTTAGCATTCCTTAATATTACATGGAAAGTTAAAAAGTCATCTGAATTAGAAATAGCCAGATTATTTATGATTAATATTATATCTTTGGTAATAATCATTACTTTAGAAGTATTAATATTCAAGCAGTTAAACCCGTCATTGTAGGACTCATTTCTCTAGTTTCACGTCTCTGAGGTTCAGTTTAGGTCACTCTCTCCGCGCAGTGTGCGAGAGCTGTAGCCGGCTTCTGGTCTGAAAGCTGCTCTTTTCCACAGAGGGTTGTGTGTTTGGCCAAGCAAACATTCAAGTCTACAGACTCCTCACGAGAGCCACTGTAGCACAAACACAATATGTTCTCTGGTCTGTTGTGTTTGGGTAACGATAACCACAAAATGTTTGAACTGAAGAGAAAACAAATGTTTCTGTTGCCACAATGAGCAAGGTTTCGTTTGTTTTATTTGTTTGTTTTTTAATCTGGCAGTGCTGTTTCATGGCAGGAACTGAAGGAACTTGTTCTCTGCAGTAAAGTTGCTGTTTTGGCCGGCACATTATACACTCCAAAAAAACCAAAAAAAAACAACAAAAACAAAACAGGAAAAGTTTTATTTTATAATTCATACCGAATGATAATTAAAGACACTTTTCTCTCAAATGTTTGAAGCGCTCTGTCCTAGAGTTAGATATCCCGCTGACCTTTCTACAATCTGGATTTACAGACGTTATTACACTGCTGAAGTTAAAAAAAGGAGATAACCCAACCATCACAAGTTGGTTAAATCTCAAGAAAAAAAAAAAACAATAAAAAAATAAATGAATGAAATAAAAGATCAAAGATGACGGGTTATCTGCACCTTTTTACACCGATGAGCTATTCAGTCGAGGAGCAGGTAAACACTAGTGGACAAGAATTTTCTGATAATTCGATTATTAATTGAGAGAAAAGCATCTGTGCAGTTAATCCTGAATAAGAAGGTTCCAAGCATTAAGGTTTTTTATGAGGTTATTTGGTCTTTTATTTGCTGATGAATATGTTTACTGAAGTTGTTTTCTGATGTTGTAGCGGTGGACATTTTATACATCCCCCGGTGAAAACTCATTGGTACTGTATGTAGTAAATCCATGGATTTTGTTTTCAACTGAGTTGTTTTCACATGGTTGATTTCATTACTCAATATTTCATGGTGAGCTCACAGCAGTTTAATCTTTTTAGGGGAAAAAGATCAGTGACTGTTGGTTACAGACTTTCCCTGTTGGTCCACATCTTGTAGTTTCACCCAGGGTCACTGTGATGTCCTGTGAGATGTAGCAGGGTAGTGCGAGTTTCCTGATACTTTGGGATGTCACCCTGAGGTGTAAACACACACATTAATCATATGAATCTTTTCCATCTTAAGGTGACAGCCTGGGTAAAACAGTGAATATTCAACTGTCAGGATCATGTGATTTTAATGAGTCTATAATTCACAGCTGAAGACAGGCAGACGGGCACTTGGCCACAAATATGTGAGATTATATATTACAACACTGACACAGAAGAATGTGCCATGAAATGGGCTGTAGCCATGATCCATGACCAGGTACAGCTGGATAAACTTCATAAATCAGTATTACAAGTCCATGACATGTACTTCTGTTTATACCCTCATACTGACGGTGAATGAGGGAGAAGTTACCTTAAGTACGTAGCTGATATTAGTTGGTCTTCTGCAATAAGCAGTGAACATTATAAAAGAAGCATTTAAGTTATTGTTGGGTGTCTGTATTGGCCTTTTCTTTCACTTATAATGATTAAATTTGCAGTTGCAGGACCTTCTTTTTTTCTTGAGTTATGACCATCCTCAGTGGAATGAATGGGAGGAAAGTAACAAAGGTGTCATATCACCATACATTCCTCCATTGCACAAAATCTTGTTAATGAAGCCAGTCATAAGCAAAAGCTCAACACAACATTTGTATATGTCATTGTCATTTTCATGTTAATATGCACAAATAAATAGAGGGTTTTTAGTTATACAGCGTTCAGTACAATGTTTTTAAACTTGAATTAGATTGTGTGTTTAACTTACTTGGGGGCAGCTGAAACATGTTGTAAACACAACATTGACATAATAACACATCCAGCAGACACAGAGTAATATTAGCGGTCGTTTGGAGAGTTTCTGTCCACGTGGCGGACGTCCAGTTGACCAATATTAAGTCCTCAGAGAAACATCTGGCTATTTAGCTGCTAAATGTTCCACTATGTTCACTGGCTAGTTGCTAACTTTGTCTGTTTGCTGTTGAGTAAATTTAAAACCAAAACAATAAGCTGGAAGATGCTAAAACACTTTGTGGAGCTGAGAGGAACTGCGGTCAGGTGTCAGGTGTTCATTTTCTGTGGCTTCGTCACTTCAGGGGACCCCTTTCATATACACACAGTAGTCTTGGACCAAAGACCATCGCACTGTTTCCCACTATATGCAAGATTTTTCACAATATTGAAACACCTTTTTTTGCAGGCCTAAATATTAATAATAGCTTTAAGTTTCATGTGAGGAACTAGATAAATGTTAATGGGATATATTGACACATAGCTGCTTCAAAGGGAATAACGTAATTCCTTTGTGCAGATGCAATACACTACTTTTATATATTTATTTTATGTCCCTTGTTTAGCTACAAATTAAAAAAATTAAAAAATTAAAAAAATTCTTTCAGAAGATTTTTCTTTCTAATTTGTTTTACTATTTTTTTAATCCGCTGCACTAACCTACCTTTAAGTCAAAGCAGAGCCATTTGGCCTATGAAATCTTAAACACAGTTAGGGTGAACATCCTCTGTCCGCCGTATGACTAATTTGTTTTTTTTCATGGCTATTTAAAGATAATAAATTCAGCAGGGTGAGCAGTGCACTGCCAGTTTGAAAAGGGCTGAGAAAAGTAAAATATGGCAGAGTGGAGTCCAATTGATAGAAGTATTTCCGGGCTTTAATTCACCTTTTTTCCTGAAAGAACTTCGAGTTAGTACTTCTGATGAATTCAATGTGTAATTATGTCGCCCTTAATTAAAATACTTTTTACATTTTAAAAGGCTTTGTCCTCAGGAAGGACAGACAGTTGCGACTGTCCAGCATGTTGGAGTGTGAGCTTTAATACATGTCAGGTGCAGAGAAGTTGTTTGGGGATGAACCCATAGTTCAAAAATTTGATTTGCAGGTAAAACTTGAGAGCAAAAAGTAAAAACAAATAGTTTTCCACAGTCAAAACATTTACTAATGGCTTTGTCATTTTTTCTCAGTTTTAGGTTCAGAGTTCTTTATCATGTTTATAGCAAACTGATTTCTGCAAATCAGCATGGAGCTTTATAATGTGCAGGACACAAAAGCTTTAGATCAACTTGTCCACTACAATTCAAAGTGACATTTTTTCCACTAATTGGACTTTGAAATGCGTAATAATGTTTTTTAGGCAGATTATTTTAGATATGACGTGAATGATCTTAGTCACATTAGTACAGGGGGTGCACACTGCTGTAAACACTGCTGTTCCAGTGTGTGTGTGTGTGTGTGTTTGTGTGTGTGTGTGCTGTTAGTTGTTCTCTGCTGACAACCATGAAAGAAAAACACAGTGCAACAAGTCCAGGACATAGTTCATCCCTATTAGAATCAATAATTGTCAACTAAAGCAGCCTCATTAACCAAAAGAGGAACATGTCTCTGACATCAGACAGATCTTAAAGGAGAAATAAAACATTTATTGCTCTCTGGAGAAATTAGCATGCTTTAAAATTCCTCCCACAATGTCCCAAATCTGCCTGTTCTTTCATTTAGGAATATTTCTGCCCTGTTTTATAATTCTGTAATTATCTGTAAGTTATTCCTGCCAGTATGATGAGATGATGTTTGTCGATTGCAGCGTCTGTCTCAAGTCGATGCAAATTAGATAGAAACACATATGAAAAATTCCAATCGATTCAACGCAATTGTATCACAGAAACCCAAGGGTGCACTTTGTAGTGGTTGTCAAGTAGTCTGTGCAGCGCTGAATCCATACAGAAATAATAAAATCATATATTATGAATATGGACAATGCGTCTTCAAAGTAACTAGTAACCAGATAAAAGCAACAAGCAGCATCTGACTAAACTGTCGGCCCAAGACAAACATGGCACACGCTGATTAAAATTTAAATGTGTTTACTGTAGAGAGTCTTGGATTGAAAATATGTGGCTGACAGAAATATATCCAAGTTACTTTTCAGATAAAGATTTTACACAAAAAGACACAATAACTTTCATCTTCTCATCTTCTCATAGGATTTTCTCAAGGACCCATGGAAGTTAGCCCTACCCCTTATTTGAAATTAACTGTATATAAGATAGTTGAAAGTGGCTGTGCCTCAACCAGCTCGACAGTAAAATGCTGCTATTAACATGGACTGTTTTCTGCAGCTTCAGTACTTTTACTTTTGATACTTCAAGTACATTAAGCTGATAACACTTGAGCACTTTTACTTATGATTTTGAATGCAGGGCTTTTACTACGGTGGCCCTGAGAGCTCAACACACTGCAACTTCAGAAAACACATACAAATAGATAAACATCTTCATCAATTTGACAACACATGAGCTGCCACTGTATTTTACTAATACTGGAGTACTTTTATTTTAATGTATTGCTACTTTTACTAAAATAAAGGCTCTGAATACTTCTTCCACTTAACAGCTCCTGGGTCGTGACTCTACGTTGCCATCCTTCTTTTGAGTGCGTGCCCAACCTTTGCCACCCCACTCAAAAGGATCTGGACTTTTCCCGGCTCTGCCTGATTTAAGTTCTAATCAATAGAGCTTACTGAATATGAGAATCTCTCGCATCAAGGTTTGAATAAACAAGAGGCATTTCCCCCTCATTCACTAGTGCAACTTTTAGATGTTATAATCTCTAGTGAGACAAGTGAACTTTAACAAGCGTCAGGGTATTTTGTAATCAGCTGCACTTGTTTTCAAGTCTCATCTACCTCCCTCTTCACACAGTTTCGTGCTGATATGCAAGAACTGTTGAAAGGAGGGTTCAAAAAGCCACTGCAGAAACAGAGCTGCTGCCCTATCACAAGTTTCTTTCAAAGTACAGGAGTGTGCAGTGATATTCCTGAATTTGCGTTGATAAATGCCAAGAAACTATCTTCAGTAGATAGTTTATAGATATGAGGTGGCCGAGACTGGGGCCAAGTTAGCTGATTGCAATAGATCCGGACGTTGTTTAATAAGTTTGCGGAATTGCCTCATGTCCTCCTCTCCTTTATCAAACCTACTCTCCCACATCCTCTCCCTCTCCTCACTCTAATATGCTCTTGTGGTGAAATCAAAACACAATGGAAAAATAACTACGAGCTAACCACATGGGAGTGAATAATGTAAGTCTCTTTTTCATTAGCCTCACTGATGTTATCAAATACAATAGATTTTTAGTTTTGTAGTTTTGACTCAAGCAAAGGGAAAGCTTAATTTTTTTCCCTTGAAGTAATAATTTGTGGGCCAGAAATATTAATAAGAGACATAAAGTAGGCTGGAGATAATAAAAAAAAAAATGGCTATGCAGTACTTGTATTCAGACTGAGATATGGCCTTAGTTCCACCTTAAAGGAATAGTTCAACATTTGGAAAATAATTTGTTTTCACTTTCTTAGATTAAATGAGAAGATAGATACGATTCTCATAACTGTCCAGTAACTACAGAGCTGCAACTGGTTAGCTTAGCTTAGCGTAAAGACTGTAAATAGGGGGAAACAGCTAGCCTGGCTCTGTCTAAACCTGCACCTGTAAAGCCACGACAAGACTCCACTTTTTAAAATTATATTTTCTGGACGGCTCAAACAAACAAGATGTAGCATGTTAATTAGTGAACTTTAGAGTTGCTGGTGGGCTGATGTGTCTTTTAGAAAGAGTCAGGCTAGCTGTTTCCCCCTGTTTCCAGGCTTTATGCTAAACTAATTGGTTACTGACCGTAGCTTGATATGGAGCACACATAGAAAAGTTATATCAATCTTCTCATCTAAATCTTGGCAAGAAAGTGAATAAGCACATTTTCCAAAATAATAAAGATAGTATTTACCCTTTATATTGCAAACTACTGTTGGCCATTGATAATAGTTCAATTTTACTTTTTTTTTTTTTTTTAAATATTGTAATAAGTTATGGCTGAAATCAGATGGGTTTAGAGATCTGAAGGCTGAAGACAATTAAAGGCATGCCAGAGACCCCTTAAATCTTAGTGTTTGATGTATCTTGTACAGTATCTTTAATTAATTGGCTTCAGGTTGGAGGTATTGTAAGTAAAGTATAAATTCAAGGATTATTGGTTCGTCACAAGAATTGTGTGTACTGACAGAAAGAATGACACTGATCTGACAAACATCACACCACACTGTGCCACAGTCGCTTAAACACAAACCAAACTGTATTTTGGCATCTGTTGAGCATTTTGACAAAGCAGTGTAATTGGAAATCGAAATGTCAGACAGCAAGGAACGTGAAAATCAACAGGACGAAGTGAAAATAAGGGGAAAAGATGAAAGTGAGTAGAAAAGAAGTAGGAGAAGTAAGAGGGCTGAGTACTAGAGATCCTGACATTAAACTGGGTCTGAAACCATGTAAAGAATCTGGTCGAAGAGTAAATAAATGCCATGAACTGACATTTGAGTTGGCAAAAAGAAATGACTGTGATGTTCCTGGAAATTGAGTCAGAGAGGTTAAAGCAGGTAAAGTATGAAACAGCGAATAATTGAATTATTTCCATGCACAGGCCGTTAATTACTCACTTCCTAAAAGCCTACTGCGCCTGTGTGCACTATTATTAGTGTAAGATTTAGAATTAGTGTCTCAGTGTAAGAAAGGGTTAAAAAAATGACCATAAAATGAGCTCATACCCCTTTTTGGAAGATATTCAAAATGTTGTTCAGAAATTTGAGAGACTGTGTTTTCTGTGGCAAAGCAAGTCTCTCCAATCTCTAGTTCCATTCTGGTTTTGTGGCCTTTTCATCAGCCTTTGCCCCAGTTTTAAAAAGTTTAGCCTTTGACTGTGTTTACTCTGATGTCCTGTATTCGTCTTGGCTAGTTTCAGTCTTAAAAAACAGAGTAAGCTCAATCACAGCACAAAATTTCAACATAATTATCACAACTCAAAGCCACCAGTCTTTATGAAAACATAAAAAAAAAAAAAAAAAAATCAATATTGTCCTTATTCCAGTATTAGAAATAAGCAACAAAGGAACCAAACTATTGTAGAAATGGTGCCATTACCAGAGAATTTATTTGTGAAGGCTAACTGGTTCCAAACCCACTTTGAAAACCAACACAGGAAACTGAAATGGGAAAATGGCCCAAAGTGTGACCAATCACCACAAAAAATAATGTGCTCTTTCATTTCAGAGCCTTTCAACACATTGCAGTTGCATTACAGTTCTACGCAGACCTCAGGAAAAGCAGAGGAAGAGGGTGATGTCTCGCCAAACTGCGCAACCTATTTCTAAGTTTGCCAGAATCATGGCAAACTTAAAAAAAAAAAATCCCTTCAATTTTTTAATTTTCTTTGTACTGCTGCTCTCTTACAATGGCTCTATACCTGCTGTCCATACTGTGAATCATGCATGTATGATAACACTACAGTGCATCAATCTTTAAACCAACATGTTGATATGAATGTGTCTGGTGCTGTGGCTCTACAATTGAAGCCAGCCTCAATAGTAACTTTTTTTTTTTTTTTTTTTTTTGGCAGGAAGTGCCATCAGCTAATCTGTGCTGTCTCACTGGGTTACTTCTATTTAATTCAATTTGCATTAAAGTCAACTTTAACAAGATGAGACACTGTTGCCACCAAGTGGTCTGGAAAAATACTGTACAAGATTTGTCAAAACTGGTACTGAAAAACAAATGTGGAGAAGATGGAGAGAGGAAAGTAGGCTGCCAGTTGAAAGTCCAAATTCTGTGGGTTACTCGTGTAACTTCACATTGTCGTGGTCAGATTAGCAGAGGGCTAGGTTTTCCCAGTGCGTCAGAAAAAGGTTCTAACTGAAGGCTTTAAAGGTAAACACAAGGTCAGTCCTTTGCCTCTACAGCAAGCAGTCATGGCAGAGAGAAGAAACTTTATGCTCTAGCACGACAGAAAACAAAGCTTGTTCATCAGAGCTCGGCCGGTCTCAGGATAGTACATTCAAATTTACAGCTCTCACTTGATGCTCGTCTACCATCTGCTGGGGCAGCAGACACAAGTTGTGAACTTTAATATAACATAGGCCTATACTGGTTTAAACTGATAAACTGGCAAACTTGTCAGCAAACAGTCGCTTATACTTATACATCCAGCAGTTACATAGCAACAGTGTTTCTTACCACCTGGTGAATGTAAGTCCACTATTCCTTCTCTTTTAGCTCTGTTTATTAAGTTGCTAACTGTGTCCGTCTGCTGTTTGGTGCTGAGCAGGTTAGTGTACAGTGGGGTAAAAAGCTGGATAAAGCTGAGGGCAGCTAGACACAGTGAATCTTCTGACATTTTGCTTGAAAATTGGTTGACTTGGTTATAAAAATAGCTGCTAATAATTTTTTTCTTTCAATGGACTAATTGATTCAGCTCTTAAATGTGTGTATTACTCATGTTCAAGAAGCTGGATTGAGGCACACGGGTTTCTTCATAGGAGATAAACAGCATGGAGCCTTGAGCCGCCCCATGACCCTGCACTGAAGCGTTTCCATGGTTTTAGACGTATGATAGACAGCTGAGTTTGGGGTGAGGTCTGAAGGTCGTCCTCTCTGTTCCTTCCCTCTTGTGTTCCACGCTCACACTAATCACATCCTCAGCTTTGGCAGCTCATCCATCTTTCTCATCCCATGCTGTATTCATTCTTCCTCGTCCTCATCTTTGTTACCCCTCCGAGGGAGCGAGAGGTCGTGACCTCACCAGACATATGGAAACTGCGTCATGCATCTGTGGTAATTAGCCGCTGAAGTTGTGGTTCTATTAACGAACATGTAGCCTCAGGGATCTTTTCTTGCAGCGTTGAACAGACTCCAAACACCTCAGGTGAACCATAAAGTAGAACTGCAGCAGGTCATGTAGTCCCTGTGCAACTATATTATTTTTTCCTTATTATCATTGTTATTAGCAGTGAAATTCTTCACTGCACACAGGAAATAGTAAATTTGCGAAGGAAAAAAACGTCCTCTTCTAAGATGTAGAAGACTCATTGTGAGCGACTGTGATTAATGCTGCAGATTGCAGTGCAAGCTGCCTCTCTAATCAGCACTAACACACTGCTGGGCCACATTCAACAGCTGCTTTACTGAACCACTGTCTCTAATATATCACCTGTAGATTGCAAGGTCCCTGCTTAACGTGGCATCCAAAAATTACGATTGTCATTGTACTCAACACGTCCTCACAGTGTTCCCTCATTTGTGACCCTCATTGTGATGCTTGAGGTGTAATAAAATTTGTCAAGTCATGCCAAGCCTGAGATACAACTGTAAGACCAAGAAGAAGTGAAGTGTGAGATATTACATCACTGGCCTAACTATAGTGGACGGTGAGGTGACACTCACAACACGAACATTTCCTGCAGTTGCATCATTGACCCATTTTTTTTTTTTTTTTTTTTCTTGAAGTCGGTTATTTTCAGATCCTTGTAAATATTATTTTTGTGAGTAATCCCTTTGTGTCTGCTGTTTCCAAAATACATGTCACAACTCAAGGAGGCAGAGGAGGCAAATATTTGCCTATCATTAATTTCATGAACACTACTGGCTACAGACACTGATAGATTTTGATCATGGCACATATATGTTCATAACGCTGATCTGGAATTTTGATTCACTTCCACAACTGCTAAATGCATTCTTGCTTTTTGAAACAATTAGAAGGGGAGAAATTAAAAGAAATATTGCTAGGACTGGAAGTTTTTGTTTTTAGCTAACCCATTGCATGGCTCTGGGGATAGAAATCTTAGTATCAATTCACTGTTTTGGTCCAGAATGAAATATCCTAATGTGTTGGGGTGGATCGCCATGAAATCTGGTACAGGTATTTGTAGTTGAGCCTAATGCCTATGGTGATGCCCTGACTTTCTTGAAGTGCCACCATGATGTTGATATTTGCGGTTGTAAGTGAAATGTTTTTTGTCCACTATTTTGGTTTACGACCAAATACCTGCAAAACTTATGACATTCCCATCAGCCTCAGCTAAACTTTGTGTTTAGGGCAATTAGCATATGTTAGCATGCTAACACGCTAAACTGAGCTGGCATTGCTGTAGACAGACATTCATGTGGCTTCTCTCACCTGATCTTGTGATGTCGGGGTTTAAATTTGAATTGATTGTAAGGTTGTAAATATGTTATATGTATGAGCTAGCAACAACTGATACACTGAAATATACTATTAATTTAAAATCAGTTAAAATGATAGTTCGCCAACATAATAATAATGTCATTATTCTCCACCTGGAGTGCAGTTCATCACAGCTGACTAACTATGTGTCGGCATCAGGTCAATTATCATCATCGCCTGCAATTAGGATCATCATTAAAATTAAGACTCAAGGCAGTGGTAGCTGACATTGAACCAGTGTGTGAAACTTGATTTTGTCAGCAGGTGCAAACTGCTCTGTGGAGAGAGACATGAATCAGCAGTAGTGGCTGCCAAAATGACTGACAAAGTCACTCAATAACACGGCGATAGCTGCTGAAGGTTGACACTTATGCCACATCACATAAATGTTGAGTGTGAACAGCCTTGGGGAGATTCAGCTCAGCCAGAGGCCTGGCAACACACATTGGTATCAGAACTAGTTTTTAGTTCATTTAGAGGAAAGTGCTGCCTAGAATATGCAAGAATCTTTCTTTATTTTGTCGTGTTTTCACACTTTCCATGTAAGACCATGCCGAGGGAGATTCTAATTTGCTAAGTAATAAAGGTGAAAACCTTTTAAATCCAACACAGGTGCTTTTGAAATTCAAAAAATGTCCGGGTGCGTGCTGCTTTTGCCTTGTAAGTCAATTACTTACAATTGTAGCCCTAAGGAAAGTGATTCATATGCTAATACACTCATTTATATCTATTTATGTGACTAAAGAACTCAAAATCTTGCTGATACCATCTGTGTTCAGCAAATATTTAGCAGCTTTCATGTGTCCCATTACATCAAAACACACACTTTCACAGGCATGAAAACGTGTCACTTTGTCACACCTTTTACGGTTCACCTCAGCAGTGGTGATATACCGTACAGTCAGACATAAAAACAGCTGCTCTTTAAATCATTTCTGACAGTTTCATGATTAGAGGGGACATCAGCTCAGACTCATTCTTTCTTGACAAACGCGTCTACCGCCTCCCTCCTTCACTCCTTACCTCACTCACTTTTCTTTCTCTCCCTTCATTTTGTGCACCAGTACCAAGCACAATTGAGGTTGTAAGCCATTGCTGAAAATTAGTTCATTCCTGTTTGTTATTTTATTACAGGATAATAGAAACAGCTAAACCATGAGAGAAGGTAATAGTGATTTGGCTTTATTTTCAGAGAATTTGCCTCACTTGTAGACCCTGCCTGTTCTGTCGTTTTGAGTTGTGAGCAGCATACATCAGCCTATAAGCTGTGGATGTTCCCTGTTCCCATTACAGTGAATCAGCAGTGTATGAAACAATCCCATCTGCTGCACCGCCTGCCCATTTTTATTGTTCTACACACTTCTGCCCCTGTAATGTGGATCCATTTTTGTATGTATTGATTCTATATGAGACGGGGAGCTGGTGGTTGGCAGTTGCATCTCAGGAGGGAGAGCAGATAAGTGCTTTAGGAGTGAGTTTAAGTGGATCTCGTACTCCAAAATCACACTGATTAAAATGATTATCTGGAAATGAGAAGGTGTTGCCGGCACAGGGATTAAAATAAACAATAATGCCCTGAGATGACTTGACACACACAAGTGTTGCGGGATGGTCCCCTGGCTCAGCCACAAATCATCACTGTAACCTAGCAACACCACTCATTGTTTAATTAGACTGACTAGCTGGTAATCTCTTTCATCACGCTCATGTCATGTTTCTGTGAAGAATGTCATGAAAATATATTCTTATGTTTTCTCAGTGACACACTGCAATATGGAGGATTTAACTCAGCTGTTATTGAAATACTCACAAAACAAATGTTACATCTACGCCATGCACATCACTGAAAAAATAAACATTTAAAAACACATTAATGGGAAATATATTCAACTTGATAAAATCAAATATTTTTGTAGGACCAATGTCATATGTTTTTTGAGTGATTATATCTCTAACGCACATCTTAAACAAATGAATTCAAATTAAATTCACTCACGCTGTTCGAGGATCTGCGGCTCATTTATATGTCTTTCTGATAAAAGCAGCAAAAATGAATCTAAATTATCTCTTTGATTGATCCTATTGACTTTATAAATGTGCCACTGCTCCCCTGTGAGAACATGATCATTCCTCAAAGAGTACAGAGCGACTAATTACCCAAATTATCTCATTGGCTCATTAGCTTCTGATGGCAGTTTACTCTGGCTGAGGCACTTTTCAACCAATGTAGAAATTATACTGTCAAGATGTCACTCGTGCTGTGAAAAAAAACGTGCTACAAAACAGTCTGAGCAAATTCAATGAAAACTAATTTAGTTCAGACAGTTTGTGTGTATTGATCAGCATTTGTTTCACATTGCGTCTACATTATGCATTCTCTAAAAACACCTGCTTTGCTTTATATTATTCCCATTAAAAGCCCAACAAATAGGCTCTGTAGAGTTCATTTATTGTGTGTGCAGTTGATGGTGGACACTCATTTGACTAAGAACTCTATACGCACAGACAACTTGACAATTTTTTTTTTAAAGATTACTCTTTATATTGTACACGGATTAGATGGCAATCCATGTTAACAAAGCATAAAGCTGATGGATGTGGAGATAGCTGTGTTTAACTCATTGTCCATCACAGTTAATGACGATCATGGATAAGCTGTTCAGATCTTCACCTACACATTCATGCCTGCGCATTTGTTTAACTGCTGTACTTAAAGTGGCCCTGACCAGTGATGGCTTGCCACATCTGTGGAAGGTGTTACATCAAAGCAGTAAACCAAGATGTTAAACCTATTTCATCTGCATTTGCAGTGAAATTCACAGAGCACACTCCAGTAGCTTCCCTGCAGCTCCACGCTCACGCCACATAGTCAACAACAAACAGTGAAGTATCTGATAGATGCTTATAGCCGAAATCAAAAAAAAAAGAAAAACTCTACTGAGGCTCACGTTTCCACTTACACGGATCTAAAATAGTGAAATGACATTTACTGAACAATTTCATGTTCCCCAAAGGACTTGTTTCTCCTTTAGACGTGTTTTAATGCCACTCATAGGTCAATTAAATTATTAACTTTGAGCAGATATAACTAACAGCAAGATCACACCTATTGATTTTTGTGTTCCCTTGGCCCTTCAGACGGATATTACATAATAAAACAGGGTGATTGCCATGACATTTGTTGAGGTTATTATTGCTCCCCAGTAGAAGAGTCCCCTTTAATTTGGGTAGTTTTGTGTAGCATTTTTTGTCTGTCTGAAAAAGGCCTCAAGACAGCCATTATATTTTATTCCCAAAGTCAGTAAATTCGTGCTGTGCAGCCTTCAACACAGCACTAATTCGACACACGGAGTAACACCTCAGAATAACAACATCTCAGAAGTTGAATGTGGTCAAATTGAGCTTCCCCTCTTGAATTAGAAATGTAGGAAAATTGACCGAGCCTTCACTCACTTATATAATACTCTTGTAAAACATATAGTATTTCTGAAAATGAATGCAAAAAAATGTTTGTGCATCAGCACCTCAGGAACCCTCTCAAGAATTTCAATTTTACAACATTTTCCCCTCAGTTAACAGCAGCGAATGTGAAAACCAATAGCGCTGTTTTTTCACTACACCAATGGCTCGAGTGAGTGAAGCCAGAGTCACATCCTCACTTGACAAAATAACATGTTGCGATGTGTTTTTCAGTTTAAGTGCTTATTAAAGCACATACGGAGGAGCAGGTCAGGCATGTCAGGGAGGCGGAAAAACCTTAATGGTGAAATACATGTTGCCGCAGTCAGATTACACCGTAAATGGCCAAACACTTATATAATCTCACTCCATGACTACATGGTTGTTGATATCCAGCTAAGAGAAATGTCATGAGAAGACCAGGTAATTTTTATATAGATTACATCATATTCAGAAAGTATTCAGACCCCTTCACATTTTTCACATTTTCTCATGTTGCAGTTTTATGCTAAAATCATTTAAATTCATTTTTTTCCCTCATCAGTCTACACTCACTACCCCATAATGACAGAGCGAAGTATCACACGGACATAAGTATTCAGAGCCTTTACTCAGTACTTACTTGACGCAACTTTGGCAGCGATTACAGCCTCGAGTCTTCTCTGGTATGACGCAACAAGCTTTGCGACACCTGGATTTGGGGATTTTCTGTCATTCTTCTCTGCAGATTCTCTCAGGCTCTGTCAGGATGGATGGGGACTGTCAATGGACAGCGATTTTCAGGTCTCTCCAGAGATGTTTGATCGGCTCTGGCTCGACGACTCAAGGACACTCACAGAGTTGTCTCTAATCTACTCCTGTGTTGCGCAGCGTGCTTACGGTCATTGTCCTGTAAGAATGCAAATGTTCGGCCCGGTCTGAGGTTCTGAGTGCTCTGGACCAGGTTTTCATTAAGGATATCTCTGTACTTTGCTCAGTTCCCTCAACCCTGACCAGTCTCCCAGTCCCTGTCTCTGAAAAACATCCCCACCACCATGCTTCACTATTGGGATGGTATTGGGCAGGTGATGAGGGGTGCTTGGTTTCCTCCAGACATGAAGCTTAGAATTAAGGTCAAACAGTTAAATCTTGGTTTCATCAGACCAGAGAGTCTTGTTTCTCACAGTCTGAGTCCTTAAGGGGCTTTTTTTTTTTTTTGCAAACTCCAAGCAGCTTTCATGAGTCTTTCACTGAGGAGAGGCTTCTGTCTGGACACTCCTAACACTGGCCATCAGATCGGTGGAGTTGGTTGTCTTTCTGGAAGTTTGTCCCATCTCCACATAGGATCTCTGGAGCTCAGTCAGAGTGACCATCGTGTTCTTGGTCACATCTCTTACCATGGCCAGGGCCCGGGCCTGATATGCATTGTTAGCCATAGGAACTTATGTAGACGGTTGTATGACTTTCCTAATCAGAAATGGGAGGCACTTGAGCTAAATTTCAAGAATCATAACAAAGAGTCTGAATACTTATGTCAACGTGATATTTCCGATTTTCCTTTTTAATAAATCTGCATTCTGAACCATAACGACGTTAAAGTCTGGATGAGGGAGGTCACACGCTGCTTAGCTGCTTGGATGACCCAAAATGTTTATCTACCAAATATTTAATCTGTCAGAATTTCCAGTTTTTATCTAATCACTTGTTATGGTGGAAAAAAGTCACCCAGTTCCACATCAGCGTAACTTTCAATCAAGAAAGTTGCTGGACAGAAACTTTCTGTCTCCTTCTCACTTTCTGGCTCAGCTACAGTATGTGTCAATATTAGCAACTACAACTACAATGTCTCTCTTTAGTAGTAGCAGCTGAGAGGATGAGCAATACAAGGGAAATTATTACAGTTTACATTATGAAAAGATATCATAGTTGAACATCTATTGGCTTGTGTGTTAGAGTTCTGAAGTCTCCAGTCCAACATCTCCAACATCCGGCACGACTCCTTATGCTAGCCCATATCTTCATGTTTATGTGAGCTCCACCAGAGTTTCCCAAGATGATTTCCCTAAAACTAAGAGTCTGTCCCAAGAAATTCCATGAATACTAATGTTCCACTCTCTCGCTTCATAAGCCGCCGCTAATGCCCTTTCTGGAATATTCCTTGCCTTTGATAGGATTAGAGTATGTGTTTAGCTGGATAAAACGAATGAAGCACATAAAGTGCAAAGGCTGCATTTAAAGGCCGGCCTTCACCAGAATTTAAAAGGCGGAAATATCAATTGAGGCCAGAGGAGTGGCTAAAGATTGATTTTGGCTCGTCAACTGATAGCGTAAATGACAGAAAGGGAAATTATATAAATCAGTCATGGAGAATGACTTTGTTATAGAAGCAATATTAATAATTTTTAGGTCAAACATGACTTTTAGTGCTGTACAAGTTTTGACACAGACTTGGCTTTCAAAGTCAGATTTTTTTTTACAGCCTCCTTTACGTAATTAAATGAAATAAAAGGCTGTTTCATCAAGATATGATGAAATATATTACTTTATATGTTCTGAAATTAAGGCTCTTTAACTGGAATGAAGGTATATATACTTAATGATGCTGTGCTGTGCAGTTTTTCTTCCAGCTTTCATTAGGGATGAGTCCAGAGGACATCCCACTTTTTAAGGAAATATATAACTGCAAGCGGATTTGTTAATAATTCCTATGAACTGTACCATCAAAGCTCGTTCAAAGTGGACTATCAGTATAAAAAGTAAAAATCTTCATGTTCACCGAATGGCTGCACGTTTCTGAGCGGCTCTCTTTGTTCCCCAAGACAAATGAACTTAAGAGAATTAAACCCACGCTCACCTCATTAACACTTTCACCTTATCTTCGCCCCGCTTGCTTATTTTGGGCAGTAGTTGTGCCTTTCCTCTGGGACACTTTGCACTAATGAAAAGGTGTCATGTTAGCTCAGACCATGATGGATTGAGAGAACACAACCTCTGGAGAGATTTCTGGCACAGCTCTGCATGAGAGGGGGAGATTGTCACTGCCAGTCGGAGGAGCATGAGGCGCGTCTCTGCCAGAAAAAGGCCCAGAGATGTGATTGATGCCACTGAACCACAACCTCCAGGCAAAGCTCAATCTGGATAAGCTGCTCGTTTTACCACTGGCAGCTCCAATATCAACAATTTGCTGATGGAATCGGAGCAAGTGGAAATGATAATATCTCAGTATCGTTTACAGAGTGTTGTTTTTGAATGTTTTTGAGGTGCAAGACGGTCTGGTTCAGCATATTGTTTTTTGTAGTTGTGCTGTGCTGTTATATGAATTATATATATATATATATATATATATCAGTAATTAGGACAAAGTTGAGAGGAATTTCGGGACAATCATCATATCCAGTAAGCTTTAGAGTACTGTGCTTTAACTGCAGTCATCACACTACTTGACAGATAAGACATGGATAGCAAAACCAGAGATCCTTTGTTACAACTTTTCCCGTTTCGAAGCCCAAATCATCCTAATTAGTTTTCCAGGGCTGTAACTCACTGGCTGTCTCACTGAAAATCCCAGTGAACGTTTGGATTTGGCTGCTTTGCTGCTGCACATTCTGGTTCATTCACTCTCCCCTCCTCACAGAATTTGCCAGAAAAGAGTTCTTTTCGCTCACGAAAAACTTTGCAAATCACTGGAGAGTGCATTTATCCCCTATCAAATTTGACCAGCTGTTAAAAATGAAGCGGCGGGGGATGAGTGCTGGGGCCAACTGGAGCACTGAGTTTGGTTTAACACACACACACGCACGCACACGCAAACACACACGCACACACACACACACACACAGTAGATGAATTTAAAGGGAATGTGAAAACATGCTTTTCATGTTGAGCGTAAATCAAAATATACCTTGTATAAAACTTCATAGTGAAAGAGAAGGAAATGTGTAGGTATGAAATGCCACAGTAGGAAAAGCACAGGTGTAAATAAAATGATTGACGGCCGAAATCAACTGATCAACAGAGCCATTGTTAATGTTATTAGTAGCATCTGTGCTTCTGCTGATATAACAAGTAGAAAGGCCTGCTGTGTAAAAGACCTGATCAGATCAGATGAAAAACTACCTGTTGACTAAATTAGTTTCTGATTGGATATAAATGGAGCCACATACTGAAATCTTGGGACTTACTTGAGATCATGGGCCTCTGCTTGGATTCAACTACTGAGACATTTGGCTTTCATTGGGAATTGACCAAATAAAATCACACAACTATGAAAAAAAAGAGTGCTGAAGGTGAAGCTTCAAACCTTGTTCACCAGTTACAGTGGTTGCTAACTGGTTTCTGGGTAAGTAGTGATATATACAGTAGTTGATGAGAGTGGTGAGAGAATGAAGACACTAAAGTCGAGGGCTGAAAATACCAAAAATAATGAGCTTAAAGATGCTAAAACACTTCACAAAGCTGAGGAACTGCAAAGCTGGGTGACAGTTCTCTGTGGATTGGTCACTGCATGTGATTTCTTTTACATGCAAGTAGTTCATTTCATCCATTATTCATATAAAAATAGTGATTAGTGCAGCTTTAAATCGTAGGCCTGTAACTTCATTACTTGACTGTAACTTGCACTCACATATGTAAACACACAACTTTCAATGTAAAATGTTTAAAAGCTGTAGGATTGAGTAGTCATCATTTAGATACATATGGGATTTGTATCAACTTGTAATTTGCATATGAAGACTCATATGACTTGCCCCAGAAGACAGAAGACAAACCTCTCTGCCTAGTGTGTCACAGACTGGCTCACATCCAGAGGAAGGCTGCTGCATGAGATAAACCTGATGTAAAGTACATTTTCAATATAATTCAGCAGCACGCGTCCTAGTTTGCAACTGAAACCGCCGAGAGCTCATGACAGTGTAGTGTTTGGCAGCGCGCCACATTAATCGCCAGGTTAATGGGAAGACAGGCCTATTGACCAGTAGTCCAATAGGACAGAGGGGCAGGACATACAAATCAAAGCTGCCCAGCCTCATATTGACCTGACTGTCCACAGGATGCGAGATTCATTAGCTGGGTGAAGAAGGGGGGCAGGAAGCGAGGACTGAGCGCAGGAAGTCCAAGGGTTTTGTTTTCAGCTCAGATCCTGACAGACCTGTGCAGAAATAATGGTTGAATTATGTATTTAAATGGCTATTGGCGGTGTAGTCATTTTTGGTAATTCCCCACAGTGAAGCAGAATCCACTGTCTACTTGGATGAAACATCTGTGTTTCTACTTTTCAGCTCATGCACAGACTGTATATAAAATGGGGGGGGGGGGGTCATGGCTCAGGAATCAGTGTGCTCTTCTATCATCTTGTCAGTGTCTTTCCCTCCATTACAGACTGTTCATTAGTGAAGAAATATGTAATGTAGTGGCCAGTGTTTACACACTGCTCCTTCCCAAGGGTTGATCATTTGTAAATCCTATTTTAACACCTGTATTTTTGTGTTTTGTGCATCAAGTCAAGTCTTGACGATTTGAAAGAACTGAAAACATTGATTCATAGTGTGTGCACTCATTGGAGGTGGTCACCACTAATTGACCAGGGCATGTACTGTATACTGTTGCACATTAGATCCTTCCCTCAGACCGCTGTATGACAGGAACAAGTGGTGAGCTTCCCTGTTAGTGAATTGATCTTCCATTTTGAAGCTCCATTCTTCTGTTTTTCCTAATGTGGTTTATTGGCAGCTGATGCACCAGGAATAAATGACCTTCATTTCCACGAGCAGAGCTCTCGTATTTTTCAAATGCAGTCGCTTCAGTAAAGCAGGAAAAAGGAAAGATGGTGTTTATTATTCCTTCAGTTCATTGTGGGAAATCAAAAATTCAGACTGACCACAGAGGAGAGGTGTGATGAATGTGCAATTTTGCTGCCAAGTTTCATAGGCAATCAATGAAATGCAGTTTAAGAAAGAAACAACTCGGTGTTAAAATGAATATTACGACAGTGTGGCAGAACTCCATTTGTTTTTTAACAGTTCATATATAGAGCTTCTTCTCCTGCATATCACATGTCACACAGAGCAACCGAGGATTTAATTTACACTTTTGAAGAATATGTCTGATCTGATGCAAGAGAGTGTAACACAGTTAATTGCATTTAATGCAACTTGAATTATTTTACAGATATTTTCCATGTGGATATATATTCAAAATGTTCCTCATCAGTAATCTTTGCTTCTATGTGTTTTGATTTCAGATTTAGATATTAGGACAATGATCCTATGAGAAAACATTTTCCACCTTCTTTCCCCTTTTGCACATTTAACGAGTTTCTTTTTCAATTTTGAAGAGCCTCTTTGTCTTAATTTGTCCTTTGGCATGGGACTGTTTATCTTGGCTACACGCGCAGGACACTACTTATTGAAAAGCCTGGATTCACATTTGTTTGAGGTTTAGAGATAAACCAGCTCTGACACAGGTCTGTGTGACTGAAAGCACAGACAATAAACCGCATGGCTGCACTGAGTGTGAGCGAGCAGATGCTTTGAAATCTTTTCATTTACCGGATCCAGCAACTTCTTGACTTGTGGCAGTGTGCAGTAGCTGTGGATTTATTTATTTTTTTTAACTAAGATTTAGTAAAAATTTTAGCCAGTTAAATTTTAGTTAGAGTTAGTATACCAAACAACTAACCACAATCTGTTTAAATATTTACAACGTAAACCCTATTTAATGAAGAATATGGGAATCGGTCAGGAGTGCAGGGGTGGGCTGTGACTGTCCCCTTGTGGTCAGAGTAGGGAACATTTTATTGGTGTTTCAGGGGCATAGGAGACTTGTTGGGCCAGAGGGTTACCTGTGCCACTGTAGGCCTGCACATCTGGATGAAGTACTTTTGAGAAACACTGAACTTCTTTTTGAAAGTCAACCCGGACAAGAGCTCAATACAAGCTTGAACTATGAAGCAAATATTATTCTGGGAGACAAGTCCTCAGTACTTGAAGTTTTTTGTGTTTTTAGTGTCTCAAAGGGAACCAGCACTTAATTGTTTCCAAAATGTTTTTATATATTAGTGTTTAAATAGCTAGACATTAATCGGCAACTAATAAAAGACACTGAGTCGAAATGCAATGTCCTTAATGGATATCAAACAGAAAACCCATGAGTGGATGACAGTGAGCACAAGAACCACAGAGGACCAGCAGGTGTTATTTCCAAGTTTACCTGGCAACAGATGAGGTAACTTCATTGTACTTTAATTTAGAGGCACGGGTAGCCTACCTCCTCATCTTCATGACAAGAGGCTGAATGACTTTAACATTCACTGTGTCTTTCATAAGCCCCGCTGTGCTGTGCTGTGCTGTGCTGTGCTGTGCTGTGCTCTGGTGGTGTTGGTGGCGGAGGATGGCATGACGGAGCGGACGGGCGCGCGGTCTGTAACCGACCGGAGCAGAGTGATCATTGACAACATGTTACCGGTCCGTGAGGCGGACGACGCGGAGCAGCGGAGCAGCGCCGGGGATGAGACCTACACCATCATCAGTAAGCCTCCACCATCATGTCTGACTTGTGTCGTGTCTTTTTCTCTGCGTTAGCTGCGCTAAACTGCGTCGTTGTTGTGTCAAACACCCTCAGCCCTCCTTTTTTTTTGTTTTGTTTGTTTGTTTGTTTCTGTTTATCTAACGCTGTCGGTGGTTATTTCCTCACGGCCTGTGCTGAGGGCAGTGGTGCGAGAGCTATTGTTAATGCTTGACAGGTCCATATGCGTGTACTGCGTTTTTACAAATGCTTTTACCCAAAAGGTAATAATGCCTGTGCACTGCTGTTCATTTGGAGTCCCTCAATTCTCCGGGGAAAGACAGTTGAATAAGTAAACCAGGCGATAAAATGATGTATAGGAGGCCTGATCGTGAGTCAGTGCGTCAGTAAAAATATAAAGTGAGACCTCACCAGCATCTCATTGAAGGAGAAGACGGTTAAATAGGCTCAGTAAGCCACGCTGACGATTAAAGGATGGTTAGGCTGAAGATCCCTTTGTACCGTAATGATTTCAGATTTTTTTACAAGATGCATTGATTCTCAGTGCTGTCCAATTAAAGTACGTCTCTAGAAGTGACTTAAAAAATAGGACGCCTTTTCTTCACTGGTACAGTCTCTCTGCCTCTCTCCTTTGCCTACAGGTGACTACATGTTTTGATGATCAGCAGGCTCCTGTGTGAAACTGACTCCCTGACCTGATTGACAATTAGAAGATGCTGCCTCCAAATGCTCATGAATAAATGTAAATGTGACTGTGAGGGACCATTCAACCCACTCTTTGACTGATCATCAATCATATGAGGGCACTCGGTGTGTCCCACAGCTGTGTGCTGTGCTGTGAGTAGCCTACTGTTGTAATGTAAACAGTATATAGTGTTATCATATAGTATATCATCGGTTAATCTGCGGATTATTTTCTTTATCAGTCGTATTAGTATATATTAATCTATGATATGTCAGAAAATGGTAAAAAAAAAATAGATAATAAATAAATAGATAAATGCCATTCACAGATTCCTAAAGCCCAAGCTGAGGTCTCCCAATTTCTTTTTTTTTTCCAACACACAGTCTAAACAACATCATCAGATGAGACAAATAAGCAGCCAAACCTCTCACCTGAGAATCTGGAACAATGACTTTAAAACTGTTAACCTGATGATTAGCTTTAATTTAATCGTGCGTAATCGTAAAAAGAGAGAAAAAATAACTTAATACTCTGTTTTTACTCTTATTATGATTATGTTAATGACTAATTTACTTATTGGTCTTACTTATTTTTTTTTAGCAGGGTTAGATGTTATTTGAAGATTAAAATTGTCTCTGCATAATTATATAATTGCGCTCTTTCTTTCAAGAGGAGAGAAACTGGTAAGATACAGATTCACTTCGCTGAGTCAGTGTCACAGCTTAAACTGATTAAACTGAAATCCAGTGTAAATCTGTTTTTCTATTCTGAAGAAAAGTCCAAAAGTGGAAGTGAAGTAGCCCTGAGGCAGCGCTATGGGCTGTGGGGGGAGCAGGACTGATGCTCTTGAGCCTCGCTACCTGGAGAGCTGGACCAAAGAGACAGAGTCCACCTGGCTGACCAGCACAGACACTGACATCCCCCTGTCGTCCATCCACAGCATCACCTCTGAGAACTCTGAGGCCGGCTTCGCTTCTGAGAAAACACTCTGACCCGGTAAGAAGAATGAATTATGGTTGAGTGGATGAGTGAATGAATACTTGATACTTGATCTGCTAAGAGGAATAGGCAGTCATTTAACTGCTGAACAGATGAATAATACATTCATGGTTTATTAGATTACCACTGCTGGAACACAGTGCATTTGCAATTACAATCTTCTTTTTCCTGTTTTTAAATTACTATATCCTATGTTTGCTTTCATCGCTTGCACCCTTAATAGTGTCTTTTATAGTTAAATACATGCAGTAAAAGTACTACTACTGTACTTTCATTGATACGTTTAAGTTTTTTGATCAGTGGGGCTGTTAATACTGGCTGTTATTCACACCGGGCTGGCAGAGTTCAGGCTGGAGTCATATTTGGGTTTACAGTGATTGGTCTTTGCTTGACGCTGAACATCAAAGTGAAGGGTGCCACACCTATACAGTCAGTGTTAGTCTCTCTGCTTTCCCCTGCAGTACGAATCCTGTAGGTGTAACAGTTTCCTTTTACACGTTAAATACCTCTAGAGGTTGTGCATGGCCCTTTCAAAATAAAAAATAAAAACAATAGAGAAACTTTTATGTAGAAGGAAAATTGAAATGTCTAGTTAAGGGTTGAGCATGATACAAGGAAGATAAAGGTGACTGATAAAACATCTTCTCTGGAAACCTTTGTTCTTCTGGTGCGCAGTTCATCTCTTGTACCTCTGCGTCCAGCTTAGAAACAGATGGATCTGACTACAAACCTTTTGTTGTGTGTTAATTTGTCTTTTACATTTGCAGTTTTCTTTGAAGCCATCATGAGATGAATCAGTAAATGGACATAATAGGTTACATCAAAAGCCAGTGTGCTCAAACAGGACTTTGCTCTCATGGCAACAGCTGTGAGTGAATGCAGGCAGAGGAGCCTTGATGTAATTGTGAAGACGAATTCAGTTGAGCAGCCTCTGAGGAGATGAAACAGGTCCAGAATTGTCCAAATTAATCAGCAACTGGTAACCACGAAGATTATATCAAAATACTTCATAATATGTATATGATGTGCACATTAAATAATATTTCAGGGTGATAATCAGAGTGGTTTTCCATAATTGATTACACTGTGGTGTAATGAGTTCAGCGGCGGCAGTAATGCACCTATAAGCTGTCTGTTTGCTCTGACCTTTGACTAATGAGAGAAAAATACTCAAGGAGACCAACAGCTCAGTACACATGTAAAGATGCCACAGTCTCCCAAAGCTGAGAGACTGTATTACTAATTTATAATGAACAATTATGCTGTTCCAGAAGTTGTAAGGAAAAGCATTTGTTTTAATGTCAGTCCCTGATGTTCTAGAGATCATCTTTTATTATTAACTGTATTATTGCTAATTCCAGGTTTGACATAATATGAATCATCTCTGAAGGAGTTCTCTCATTATCATTATTACTATTATTATTATTATTATTATTATTATGGGTAAATGCCATAACCTGCCTCATCTCATCTGCTTTCTGATTCTTTTATCCATCTCCTCCATGATAATTGATGTACAGTACTTTTTCCCTGTTATTTATTGTTCTTTAGCTTCCTGAATGTTTGTTTTTCTCATATTCAATTTTGCTTTATTATTGCCTGACTGGGATTAATCAGACTGCTGTCTGGATATCCCTACCTTGTTTGCAGATGGACTACGTTTGGTCCCTTAGTTGAAGGGATGACCTTATTCTTTTTAGTCAGTAAACACAGGGCTTTGATTTGTTCAAGGTTCAATAGGTTGTAATGATAAACAAGAGTCAAATCTAAGATGTAGTTTTGTTTCAGTTCCAGATTTCTTTGAGGACGGCCTCCCTCCTCCTGCTCAGGCGTATCTGAAGGTCTGCTCCGCCGTGTCTGAAGCCAGTCTGAATGATGTGAAACCCAGCAGCCCTCCTGCAATCCTGGCCTCTCCGCCCAAAGAGGAGTCGCTGCCTTCGTCTGGCACCACAGTGCAGCGCCGAAGTGTTCTACACACTGAAGAGATTGTAAGTCTCTCCCTGATGTTTTTAAACGCTGCAGGTCAATTCAGAGCATCAAGGCAACTTTTTATTTTCTGTTTTCTTCTTCTTCTCTTCATTCATTGAGTAAAAGTTATGAGTTGTGGGAGACCTCCTTCTGGGTAAAAGGTTGACTATTTTCTTGTTTTTATGTCCTGCTCATATGTTACATTTAGAGCTGACACATGAACAGAAAAGTAAGATGCAACCATTTTGATAATCAAATAATTGTTTTATTCATTTTTTTAAGCAAGAGTTTAAATATTTTATGTTTCCATTTCTGAGATGTGAGAATATTGATGCTTTTTTTGGTCATACATGACAGTAAGCTGAATATCTTTGGGTTCTGAACTGTTCACTGGATAAAACAAACATCTGAAAACATCAACGTGGTCCGTGGGAAATTATAACATGCATTTTCACATATTACAGACAAAACAATAAAAAACAATACATAGCACAAATGTCCCCTTTTCATGCCACAGCCTGCAATCTAAACAAACCTTACACAAGTGTTAATATCACATATTTACTACGTCTCATCCGTCGTTCTTCACCATTAACAGACAAAATGGCAGGACAATCGCATGTCGACCAAGCAGGTGACCATCACAGTGACACAGAGCATCCATCAGGTGGACAAGAATGGGAAGGTGAAGAAGTCCCTCACCACCTACGAGGTTATGAAACCTGTGGAGTCTCTAAAACAGGTGTCCGCACAAAACCCTTGAGAGCAGGGGAAACTGGAAGAAGCCAAAGAAAAACGACGACTGTGAAATAAGTAAACTGAATATTTTTTTGTGGAGAAGACTTGATGGATCTGAAGGCTGAGGGAGCACAAGAAGGATGTGTGACTTTGCCGGAGTTTCTGAACACTTAAATTCAGACTGTCATAAAATTTTTCTCATTTTTGACTAGGCCATATTATATTTAATGCTGTAAGATGTATTTCTATGGTGCCTGTTACAACGTTTCACTGTTACTGCTAGTTTGGTAAGAGAAAATACAAAATATGACATTTTAGAGTACATACAGTACTTAGACCAAAACAAAATGAAGAACTCGTATTATATCACAGCAGACAGCCTGTTTTCATCATTATTTAGCACAATCAAATTTCTGTGAAGTAGAATCTTAATTTTAAGATGCTTTTGAGAATAAATATATATCTAAAGGTATCTTTTACAGTGTTATGCAACATTACTGAGTATTCAGAAAGCATAAAACTTTTATTGTTTCGTCATTTGACATGGACACAACAGGTAGTTGCTGCTGTGCTACAATCTGAATGGCTCAGGAAACTGATAACGACGACTGCACTGTCTGGACGTCTGGACAGGAGTTTGTGATGATAATGTAAAACTGTCTGACTACATCGTGTTGTCTTGTACAATGCAGTGTCTGGTTTTCTTATCTAGTCACTTGTGTTTTCTATAATGACAATAAATAAAACAAAAACATACACATGGCCCTTATTTTAAATGCCAACACATGGCATGGAAGGAAAATCTGTTTTAATACCACAGACATGGGATGAGCACATTGGCACTTTGAGGAGCTGAGGTGATTGACAAACATGCACTTTCACAGTATTACATAAAGCGTGTAGCGTCAGCTCTGGCAGCTTTTCCATGAGCAATGTATAAACATGTTGTAGATCAGTGACCGCAGTGGCAGCTCTGGGATCAGCTTTGCGCCGAAAGCGTGTGGATCTGTTTTTGATGGTCAAATTGGATTTGTCCAGATCTGAACAATGGCTCTTCTTTCTCCATCCACTCGTCCGCACAGAAGTCTGGGAAGAAGAAACCGATTTCTCTTTGTGCCGACTCAACAGAATCTGGAGAAATAATTAAAAAAAAATATATATATATATATGATTTTGAAAATGTACTGAACAAAAAAGCTGAAAATGATTATTGGAAGTACTGGGTTTGCAATGTCCTAAGACTTCTATGTAAGTCACACTGGATATATTGTTGAATAATAAAACCCTTGAGAACTTTAAAACACTCAACAGTCTCCTACTGAATAAAATGTAATATGAATAACTGATATATAATTTTTTAACTTCATGCAAATATTAAGACAGGTGTTACGATGCACTATTGTAGCAAAAAAAAAAAAAATTCATAATTTAAGTTTTCTGCAATGTTTAAAAGTATCGCTATTTGTGTTTCGGCCATATAATTACAGCGATAAAGAAATTCTACGCCAAAGCAAAACCTGGTGAAATTGTAGTGTGTGATTTGACAGCCCATGTGATAATGCATGGGGTGTCAGACATGTCATAAACCTGTTTCTCTACATATTTCCCACCTGAGCCATGAGTTGTGTTTCGTGTGTCCGTGAGTCCAAACTGGGCCCTGATGGAGGCAGGGGAGGTGTATCTGGCTCTGAACACTTTGGTAGGTCCCATCAGTTCTCTCCAGTGACGAATGGCATCCTCTCTGGCTAAAATGTACGCGCGCATCGGCCCACTGCGGCAAAGAGTTCGACAGCAGTTTGACTGAGTAGTCAATCAAGGTTAAATGTTAGAGAGTCAAAGCTGTGTGTGGCTGTTACATACAGAGCTTTGGATGCTTTCTAGGCTTTAAAGGGCCACTGTGTAGGATTTAGCGGCATCTAGCGATGAGGCTGCAGATTGCAACCAACTGAATACCCCTCCCCTGATCCCTCCCCCTTCCCTTTCTACATGTGTAGAAGAAGCTACAGCGGCCTTAAGGTAGCGTAGAGATGCGACGGTCCCTCTCTGGAGCCAGTGTTTGGTTTGTCTGTTCTGGGCTTTTGTAGAAACATGGCGAGCGTGCAAGAGGACCCACTCCCTGTATAGATATGAAGGTCTCATTCTAAGCTTAGTTTCAGGTGGTTATACACAAATGAAAACATAATTGTGATTATTATATTCCAGTTCTGCTATTAGATTCCCCTAAAACCTACACACTGTTCATTTTAACTGGAAGCCAAAAAAAAAGGCTTTTCATACAAATCCAATCTATTCACTCCAGAGGGAGCTCAGATACACATACGTATCCGGCGTGCGCAGATATCAATTTATCAGTTTTAGAGACACAATGCCAACTGGAGCTGACAACACTTAAAATGCTTCTTAGGTTTCCAAAAACACCCAGACAAAGGTTGCTGTGGCAACTACCGATTCACTGCTCTGACGAGACAAATATGACAACGTGATTACAAGCATTTTTTTTTCTGTCCAGTGGGTGTTCGCCGCATGTGGAGCTATTGTGAGCAGGCTGCATGGCAATTTTCAGACAATTGCCCCATGGGGTGTTTGTGCTACACTTGGCAGTCCGCTGATGATTGAAACTCCTGTTGTGAAGTTTCAGAAAATGATTTATTGGTGACTCGCTGAGCATGAAATAGGAGCACCATCAACCGAGGCAAGCTTTTTCTGTGCCAGTCCAGTGGGTTATGGCATATGGAAATTTCCTTGTTATTCCATTTCAAAACGATCAGACAGAAAACCACATTTATGCAAAGGCATAAAAGCAAGAACAGTTTTACACATGCAATGAACCACCGGTGTCATGATTTAGGATTTGTACATTTAATATTGTCAGTGTGAAGTAAGGCTTACCTTGACATGAATTCAACAAGTCTTTGATAGAAGAATCTCCCTGAAAAGCAAAATAAGTGGGATTACGACAAGTTTTCGGTTCTAAATGACTTAAAAACTTGAAGATTTTAAACACTGTACTTCACTGCCTGACTTGAACCGTCATCAGAAATGACTCTCAGTGATCCTTACTGAGGACAAGTCTGTTTTTCCCTCTCAGTGTGGCTGCTCAAACAATACAGTGATGGATGAATCACTGGTTTTAACCTACACATATGTGCTAAAACAGGCTGCTGACTCATTTGTTTCTCTTTGTTCATTTTAATACTGAACACAGATGAGTTTTATTCTCACCTGAATGTTCAGCGTAAAACTTCTCCGAGTCCTGTCTCCTCCACGCCAGATCTTTGCATCTAACAATGACGAAGTTGTTCTCCAGGATTCTTTGGTGAAGAGCCTGAGAGAAAAAAAAAAGAAAAACGTTTGACCTTGTTGTGCCACACTGTAGCTGATGATACTGAGTAAACGATTGTACATCTAATTATATTTGGATCATAACAACGTGCAGGTTACTGTGTACAGAGTTCTTCCACGAAGCTAAAAAGGAAAGGGGCAGCATTTTGATATTATTACACCATCTGTTACGCCTGCCAGAGGAATGACACTTAACAGAAAAAATTGTGATACAATACATTAAGATTATTTACTGTTGAATTAAATAAAGAAGATAGCAGAGTGGGCTAAGTGACATGAACAAACAGGCCACTCCATGGGATTATTTTGTTGAATTAATGTATTCATGAATAGAAATATAAAGACACTTGGTTTATTCAACTGTCTAAATAAGGTGCACAAAACCTCAATTTACTGTTATTATTCACTCTGTATTTCCATATGTGAAGTCAAATTGTGGAACTCAGTTAAATGACGTAAAATGTTTGCATTCAAGTAAGCGGACTGTATGGATAATAATATGTTTAGTGGACTGTTAGTCGTTGTGTATGTTGTGCTTATGTTGTGTGCATATTATGTAAGGAAGGGTTGTTACAGAATATTGGCAGGGTCGTTTATTTTCAGATGGAAGTAGCTAATATAAGATTTTCTTTCCCCCTCTCCCTGCAATACAGAGTACAATGCACAGAGGACTGTAGGTGAAAAGTGGGTGACAAATAGGGGTCTGATAACAAGTTTTTTGCTCCAGGGCCCCCTGATAGATTAATCCTCATGTACTGAAAAGTCACAAAAACCCTGTACTTGAATGAGTTCAAAAGAAGTCACACTGTGAAGCAGCTACACAGCAGCACTGACAGACAGTAACAGTGAGGGAGTGTGAGCTGACCTCTAACATCAGAGGATGAGCCACAGCGTCCGGTTTGACGACCGCCAGGGTGAGCTGCAGCACTTTGGAAAGGCGACCAGCTGTCAGTATCATTGTCTGCAGAGAGAACAGACATTTCACTGTCAACAACAGACATGTAGCTAACTGCTCTCAGGTCTAAGTGTTTGTGCTGAAACTACATCGATTTAGCGTTAAATAAATTTAACTTAAGGAAGTGTAAAACGACACGGCGCTGGGGGATTTTCTTTTTTACCATTACGACACTGCTGGTAATGCACCTCAAACAGCTTAACTGTTCAAGCTCGTGAATATTAACCACAAGTCAGTACTGAGTTAGTTACAGATACCAACCTCTGTTATGTCTGTTTTCCAAAGTAACGGTCAGTTTTCAGAGGAAAGCGCAGCAAAACACGGCGTCTCCATGTTGTAGCAAATACAAACTCGTTACTTTACTATTAATTAACCCCTAACCCCTAACCCAAGTACAAGTCATTTTAAACTTGTTGAATTGTAATATTTAATTTAGTTTAACGTTAAAATGCGATTATTAGCTGATGGACTCCTCGCACGGGGCAGTCCGTCTGTAAATACTGTCCCCAGAAACGGAGCGAGCAGAATATGTTCCCGCTGAGAGAGTGACACCAAATAAAAATGGCTGCGTGTGACAGTAACGCAATGTAACTATTACCAACGATAAATTAACTAAACGCATATTAATATTGTTTGATTGATGAATAAGTAATGGTTGCCCCCTCACAGAAAGGCACAGGTCATAACCAAGCAGCTGTCATGGAGCATTAGTGGGATTTGGTGCCTTGCACAAGGGCATTGCAGCAGGGTGGATATATAATAACTCCTAAATGAGATTCTCAGTCCTACAGTGCAATAACACTGCACTGACTTGCCATTCTTCTTTTCCATGTTCACCCTGTTAAAAAAATCACAACTTTATTTATTAGCAGTTTTTCTAAAGTGATATAATGCAAAGCCGTCCATGCAAAGTTTGAAAGTTATAATGAAAAATATATTGGAAAGTAATTTCTGCTTCACAGTGTATACAGTATATCACTGCAGTATTCAATTTTTGACCCACAGTCATTATAAACAGGAGCAAAAGTAGCATCCTGAAACAGATCAAGTAAAGACTGAAGATGCAAAGACGATTAACAGGCTCAACAAAATGAAAAATTACATTTCAGTTATCTTTCTAAAAAACATGATCTCTTATTGCAGTTAGGATTTTAAATTCTCTTCTCCTCCATTAAATACTCTAATACTACTATGAACTGAGTGATTTATCCACTAAGTAAACCAAATCATTTAAATGATAAAAACTCACTAGAATTGAATGCCTCAGTAAAACTGGGGGAAAGAAGAGCATGCCTCTAAGTACACAGAAGCATGTCAATTATTTCAGTTGGTTCAATCACTTTATCATTACCCTGTGCAAACCCTGTCTTTTCCATTCGGCTTTGTATGTCTTCACATATTTTATGCTCTCACCAATGGTGGGTTGGCACTTTTTTAAATCAACCACATCTGCATGTAAAATCCTGTCTTTAAATTGCTTCTTTTTTTAGCAGCAGTGGCAAAATATGTGAATTAATGGATCTTTATCATCATTACAAATTATGTACACTGGGGTAAATAAGATTTCTCAGAGCACCAGAGTCACAGAACTGAAAGGTCAGGGATTATGTGGTGGACCATTCATGAATAGATGTTCTCTCTTGTAGCTGCCAGTCTCTGGGGAGAACCAGCGACGTAGCAGCTACAAGCAGGGACAGGAGCGGGAGAGATTTTTGTCTGTGGAATTTCATCAATGTGGGAGATCAGAGATACAGTATGAGTTACAAACACGGAGCACATTCCAGCGATACAAAATGGCCACACCCTTGAAAAGAGGAGATTGTGTGTTTGTGTATGTGCGTGTGTGCGTGTGTGTGTGTGTGTGTGTGTGTGTGTGTGTGTGTGTGTGTGTGTGTGTATATATGTGTGTGTGAGGTTTGACATTCAGAGAGAGAGAATAGGAGGGAAGAAAGGGGGGATGGATGTCCCACATAGGTTTCTCCCACCTGCCCATGTCATGTGACTCGGGGTGACACCACAGCTGTTACCTCCCATGAGGGGGATGGAGAGGACGAGAGGAGGTGTTGAGTGGGTGTGGGGTTGAATCGGACACATTTTGAGAATATAGCTTAAAAATCTATATACTTATATACAGTATAAAACGTCTAGGTCTTGTGTTATTATTTATTTTACAATTATTATACAAGGTCTTTAATAAAGGTAATGGATGAATATGATGGAGGGAATGATGGTGACTTAAAATACTAAATAACTAAATGTCGAACATCATTACTGTAGCTTTCATTTTATTATAGTTATAGCTTGTACTAATGTGCTGTACCTCTATCAGTTAGTGACTACAGTTGCTCATTGACTGCTTCATACAGCTGCCCATCGTCTTCTCTGAGCCCACACACCGAGGACCGAGCACATGCAACAGAGAGAAAGGAGACAGTAACAAGATCATCAAATGACAAGATACGCAGCAATCGAGCCTGATCGGATTACACAGGAATCTAGTCGTGTTAGTTTAAATGCCAGTTAGCACTGCGTTTCATCTTCAAAATGGGTCTGACACAATAACACAGAGTATTATTGTATCATGAGCAAAATAAGGGCAGAGACAGGGACCTTTTGGCCTCAGTGAGACAGCACACGTCCGAGGGCTGACAGGAAATAAGGAGGTAAAGATTCAGGATGACGCGTAACAACTGTTTGTAAATGGTGTGATCCAGGTCTCAAGTCAAAAATGATTTAACCCTTGACAAAAGCTGCTTGTCATGAGCCTGGCAAAACTGTAAAAATGGAGTGGAGATCATGGACTTGAACTATGGAAAAGGATATATTGTAATTATGATAATAGATATTCATATATAATAGTGTTCCCAGTGTCTAACAAATGGCCCCTGGGTGAAATCAGATTCTGTGACTGCCATGAAATCTGGAACATTTAGTGCAGGATGATTTCTATAGTCTTCATCCATTAACACCTGGATAATTATCTTATCTGTTTAGCAAATGAACAAGTTGTACAGAACAGAGACAACCGTTGATCACCGCTGACTCTTGCTTTAAACATCCTCAGCTGGGCGGCTGATTCAGCTCACCCACCCCCTCGCTCTCTCTGCCCACCATAAGCCCCATCTCTGTTTTATCTCGGTGTCACCGCTGCTGCTGACTGCTGCTGCTGTTGCTGTTGCTGCTGGCTCTCCTGCAGTTGTCATTCCCTTTTGGTGGGAGTCGGGCAGCAGCTGAGTGACGACCCCCACAGGCTCTTGGGTGTCCATAGACTGCTTCCCATTCATTCTTCCACCCGGAGCCACAGTAACGGATCATGTGAAAATGTGTTCCACATACTACCAGCGAAAAGATTTTAATGTGAAGGCACACAAAGCTTTGAGGTTCTGAGTAAAGCTCCTGTGGAACTGTATCAGAAATATATACTGTGTTGATAACATATGATATCAAGCCTGTGTGATTGTTGATGCAGCACTTTACACCACTGTATATATATATATATATATAAATATATATATATTTATATCCTTTGTAATATACAGTAAGGGAGCAAATGTTGTATTGTATACAAGACTTTATTTTATGGTTCCTGTAAACTCAGGAAGGTTCCTGGACAGGACTGAGTAACTGGGTGTTAATTAATGATAATTAAATGCTCTTATTAATTGCAAATTCTAGGGCAGGCCAGGTCAACTGAACATGCAAAGATGTGAAATTTGTCTGCAGTATAAAAACAAAGTTTCAAATAATACATTAATTATTCATGAATATTTACTTGGCTTTAAATGGAGCTGCTCTTTCAAGGAAATTCTTCTGCAGGGCAACAACTGCTTATGAACCCAACCAGTGCCGGAATGTAACTGAGTACATTTGCTCAAGCACTGTACTTCGGTATATCTGTTTTATGCTACTTTATACATCTACTTTTGTGTTTTTCACTTTGCTACATTTAATTGTCAACTACTGTCCCTGGCTGTTTCTCAGATTAAGATTTTTTAACCAAAAACATATGATCATCTTATAAAATCTGATCCAGTGATACGAGTGAAACTCACCAACAGTATAAAGTTGTTGAAACTTGACCAGCCACAATGCTAAAATGTATGCATGGTTGTAATTATAACTCTTTAATATAATATGTAATAAAAATAACTCATGGATGCTTGAAGTACATTTTGCTGATTATATTTTAATACTATTGGTTACATTTTGACTGCAGGACTTTTACGTGTTGTTGGGTATTATTGCAGTATCACTACTTTTACTTAAGTAAAAGATCTGAATCTCTCTTCCACCACTGAAACCAACATTACTTTGTTCTATCCTAGAAACCCCTGAGAATATAACGGAAGGCATTATATGAGCTGATACAGTGAAACATTTGGATTTCCGGTTTACCACCATATTCAGTCCTCAGCAGTGCATTGGATCGGCAGTCTATGTGCACAGGTATTGCACAGGTATTTTGACACACATGTGTATGTGTGCTGTGAGTTAGTTTCCATCCTTTCTACCTGAATGTAACTATCTGATTATTGTATTTTTTTTGTATTATGTTCATGTAGTTTATATAGTGAGATTACGCTCAGCACTTTTTATGTGTATCATCATTGACTGCAGAATTCAGTTTCCTCTATGATGCAAGGCTTCAATGAACCAGTGTTTTATATGAAATGCTCGTACTGCTGTATATTAAAATCATGCTATAAGTGCAAATACAGGCACTTATCATGGGCCTGTGAAGTCCTATGAGAATGTTATTACAATCAGGATCTTACGTAAATAAACTTGATTTATCACGACACTTGAAACAGTCTCTCATGCTGGGTCACGATAGGGCTTCCACGGTAACAGCCGCAACATATGGAGAAAAATCTACAGTCAGCTTTGACCTGGATACTCTGCTGTACGCTGATCCACCACATTGCAGCAGCTCACCTGTCACCCGGTCACTCAGAGGCCGCCTGTCTACTACAACAGGGCCATTTAGGGGGACGCAGGCCCCGGCGTAACACCCAGACTCCTTTTATGTCTTAATTGTTTGACAGGTGAGAAAAGACAGGGATGTGTTTCCTGTTTTAACACCTTTTGGGGCTTCAGTGACAGATCAGAGCCTAATTAGAGTGTGACATTACCTGAGATGAAACATAATATAATCAAAAGTGAGCACCTTTTTGTTTAACTACATAGCCTTCTACTGTGGTGTGACAGAATGAGATCTGACAGAGTGCCTTTTTCTTTATTTTGAGCTCAGACAGACACCACAGAAATAATTTGTTAGATTGCAACCAAACACCTCAAGCTCTTCACTATAAGATCTACACTTTATTATTCAAATCTGTGGCTGCTGCAGTTGTCCGCTCCTGAATCTCCTGAATTCAAAGCATCCGTCCAAATCCTCCTGTCCTCTCAGTGAATCACGGGAGTGAGTTGCCTTCACCTCTCCATCACCTGTTCTCTCTTTTAGCCTAAATGCTGGTGACCTTTGACCTTTCTGCTCCATTGCCTCACCACACGGGACCAGGCTCCTTTGCAACAGCTGTGTCAACCTCAGTCCTGGCAACTGGCGTGCCCAGGGAAGGACAGAGAGTGGCATTAAAGTCAGACCACATAATGAGTTAGCAACATGCAAAGATCTGTTTTTATCTTTGTTGGGATCAAGCAGCTCAGTTTTACTTCTTGCTTTGTTGTTGTAGCATCATTAACCATTCAAACTTTTTATTTGAGCTTTTATTTTCATCTTGTCTCCTGCATGCTGCATAGTTTGCTCATCTCTTTGGTTTGTTATGACTTATAACTTATCTTTCACACACTTGTTAAAACTTCACCTTAAAGACCAACTTAGGAATACATCTTTATGATAGTAAAATATGAAATTTAGACCACGTTTACAGAGATTTGTGAGGTTAACTCTCCACCTCCTGCAGGGTTTCCTCCAAAGTACAGGGGTTAATCTGCGAGGTTGTCCCATCCTGTGCATGTGCAGGACCTGGTCTGGTGTCAGCTGCCAGGTTATTTATACCAATCGATGCCATCCATGCTATCCTCTGTTGAAGAAACTGCTCTGGGGTGAGTCAGTCCAAGTCCTACCTGCTGCCCCGAGGGAAATTATTTCCTTCTGCCAAGAAAAGTTTGTTGTGACATTGGCAATGGGGCAGATGGGTATGACAGAGGGGAACAAAGTGATTAGCAAACGGGGGCCCCAGTATGTGAACACGGGTTAAAAATAACCCATGTTGACCCAGTTTGCAGATAACATGCAACCGGACTGCAGAGCTCCTGTGCGGTCATCTTCACATTTCGGCTTAATTGTTCTTGAAAACTGACACAGTGGATTCATGAAGGAGTGAAATCCTGCTCTGAACCAAACTCCATACACTAGATGAGCATTTTGGGGGGGACATTTGAAATGGACTTCAACCAGACTGATGATTGGAACTCAAATAGAAAAGTGGTTGACAGATTTAAAAAAATAAAATAAATAATTAATCACAGAGTAAGATGAGCTCTTTCACATGATGCATGACACATGATGAAAGAGAAACAGATGATTAGATGAGGCACTTTGGCTGATCAGTGTGTTGGCACATCCTCGGCCTGTGAGCCAGTGTGTGACAGTGATCAGCTGTCCCGTTAAGAGGAACAGCAGGATTATGATTTGTGTCTTAACCATTGTGTCCGGTGCGAAGTGACCAAGAATCCACTCAACAACAAAAGTCATCTGATATTCCTAGCACCCAGATATATCTGGCAAGGCCTTGGCGCATAGCTGACATTAGTGGAAATGTTGCATTTGTGATACTCCCTGGCCCCAGGCCATGGGAAATATTGAACAACTGTCGAATTTAGACAACATCCTGTGGCGGAGAAAAACGGGAGCTACAAAGATGCGATGGGGTTGCTATTTGTGGACGGCGAGTGCCTCGAAAATAGCGAGAGCATTAGGTTTCAGTGTAAGCCCCCATCTCTGAGCTCGAGCTTTCTGTGAATGAGGCCCGGGTTCCTATCACACCCAACCCCAGAGCTGATTTTAGAACACAGGTGTTGACCTTAGTGGAGCGGCTTGTGCTTGCTGCAGAGGAAAATGAACCCCTGAGCTCGGCCCATTTGCCTCTACAGTATTGGTGATCACTGCTTGTCACATAGATGCTTCAAAACACTCATATATGGATCTACACATTCTATATGATCACTTAGAAGATATTAACAGCAAGTACAATGAAAAAAAGTCATATTCTTACTGGCTAGATGGTTGATGACGGCTGATGGAGAAATTGTTATAACACACTGATGACATTGACTCTTACAGCTGATAGATTTTGGACATGTTAACATTTCCTTTTGATTTTTCCCATCCAACAAAAGTAGCTACTAAAACACTCAGTGCTGTTTTATAAGATGGTCACCTTGTGGCCACCGGAGAACGAATAACTTGTTTGTTGGTGCCACTTATTCACACTCCTCACATATCATTAGCTGTGCTTCATAAAAAAAGAGGTTTACATTTCAGTTCATCAATGCATTCACCAGATTTGGAGGACGGTGAAGCGGCAGCCCCACATAGACCATCAGCTCATGTCGTCATTACGTCACGTGAAAGTGACTTGATGTTTTTGAAAACAGTGAGCGTGAATTTTTTCCTAAACTGTAAATGACACAATGAAACTTAAGTGAAGCCCAGAAACCAAACTGGGATGAAATTCAACCTTGGCTTCAGCTGTGACTCATGGCCGGCTGTAACTGCTGTTCTGACTGTAGCCCCAAACCCAATAAAACACGCCCATCATGCAGTTGCTTCCTTGTTTCTCTGTATCCCTCTTTCTCCCTTTTTCTTTTTTTTTTCTCCAAAAAGGAGCCATTGACATTCGGTGTAAAATAGAGGCATGGTGGGGTGGGGGCTGAACAGAGGAACGGCAGGGGTGTAGGGTGTCTCGAGCCCAGTGTGAACAGCTGAGAGGTGTGATTTCACAGGCTGGCTCCCCCCTGTCAGGGCCCTGATTGGGTCGGACAGGAGGCGCAGGAGAGGCCCGGGCTTCTAAAGGACACCAACAGGTGGGAGGCCGCTGTGGAGGGGGGTGCTCCTGGCGGGATAGAAAAGGCCGATCTGCAAGGCCTGTTGTGGGCACAATCCACTGGCCAGATACGGAGGAGGATGGTTGATCGCAGGAGAGCTGAGGTGAAGAGAGGAGAGGAGCAGGGTGGATCTCAGGAAGTGGAGGGATAGTTTGAGATGAGTTTGGGCTTTGATGGGAGGGAAGGGCAGCTCCAGGGACAAGGAGTAAGGTTGGTCTGTGTGTTTTTGTTCCGTGAGAACAGAAAGTCATTTTGGTCATAGTTTTTTTTTTTTTCCATTTAAACTTTTTACAACAAACTGTTGTATAGTGTGTTTTTTGTGGATAAAGTCTCTGTGACAAGGTTTTCTGTAGATTCAGCTTTAGCAGGATTTAAGTCCCTGTACTTCCTTTAAATTCAGCTTCCTTGATTTGCAGCACTGTGTGAGCAAAATCAGGTGTCAAACTAGTTGTTAGATGTTTTTTCTCTGAGTTTTTACGACAGCACAACACGCTCTGGACGAGTCCGACACCTCTGTCAGGTGAGGGGAAGCTGAGGTGTGATACAGGAAAGAATCAGGGAATTTGGGGGGCGGGGGGAAGGGGCATCCTAATGGCCATTTGGTTTGACACAACAGCAGTCAGATTTATCAAAGGAGTCACCACTAGATAGACAGTAAATGTGTAGGAGAGGCTGCCTGAACCCACTGTGGCCTCCAGCTCTACTCCAGCTACTCACCACGAGAAAACCAAGGAGAGGAGACTCAACAGAGATCAAGGAAGGTGAGTAAAACATAAAGATTCTATTCAAGCTCAGTTTAATCTTAAATATGTGCCGTTTTGACATTCATGTTTATCAATTGTGACCTTAAAACAGTTTCGCAAAGGACATTTTTACACAGTTGATGTGATCGACATGACTTGGCATGGCATGATGTTTAGGGAATAGCACAGATTGTGACCTTTGTCTGCTGGAAGTTAGTATTCGCCTCGCCCTCCAGAGTTATTTAAACACAGTTCATCATCATCACATTGGCACTTCCCATCAGAGAGCTGGTATTTGCCGGTCTTACTCCTAAATGTTCTAACACTTGATGTCAGGGTCAAGCAATGCTGTTAATATTTTTCTTTTAGGATTGGAAAGCCGGTACTTTTTGCTCCTACAAGTACGCAACTGTAGGAAAATAAAACACACTCTCAACAAAAATGAAACTTTAGAAATTTTCCCCATCATTTCTTCCATCAAACAAAACTTCTATACTTTCTAAATTTCTTGTGAGTCTGTGGCGCAGATGATCGAAGCCGCCATCATGTGTTCCCCTCTTTCTGTCACAGTTAACCATTGTTAAGCCGGTTGTTCCCGCTACTCTGCATCTGTGACTATGAAAGGGTGCTTTGTGTCCGAGGAGCGGTGAATCCAGTTGTTGCCCCTTGTGAGGACATGCTTCCTTATATCCCCATATTAATACACCACTTATGGAATGTAAGGAAGTGTGTGGTTTCAAGGGGTCATGAACACCAACCACAGTGGGAAGAAGAGACATTTCTGGTTTTAGTTTTTATGTAACTTTTTTTTTTTTCAAGTGAATGACAAGTTATGAAAGATGGATTTAGTGCAATTGTCTGAGCGCGCCTTTGTCTGTTTTATGAGTTGGGAGGGGGGATGTCAGTGTGTGTGTGTGTGTGTGTGTGTGTGTGTGTGTGTGTGTGTGTGTGTGTGCGTGTGTGTGCGTGCGTGTGTGTGAATGTGTGTGTGTGTGTGTGTGTTTCTGGCAAGGCAACAGGTGAAAGGCCTGTTCCCTCTCCTTCAGCTCAGGCACGTGTACAGTTAGCATTACTCCCAGGGCCGCTGATCGGGTCTCAGGGACTTCTTGAAAAATTCCTGCCCTGCCCCAACTGCTGACAGTCAAGGAGGATTGACAGACCACAGCTGTCACCCATTATAGCAACCACAGGACTCTCAAAAAAGGCAGCAGGGAGGGAGGGCGGAGATGTGGTGCTGTCACTGAGGGTGAAGGTTCGCTCCTGTAGGCTGGGTTTGGAAGGAAATAGGGCGATGTCACCGGCTGTCAGGCTTCCCAAACTCCTAAATAGGAGCTTTCTGTTTGGTAACATGGAGACACTCATTTCTATGTTGTAACTGTGCCGGTTATATCAATACTGATGTCCCTTCTCTCTCTCTGTTCCATCAGGTAAGGCTGAAGAGGACACGTTGCCCTGACTGCCTGCAGATGACACCCACCTTCTATTCCTTCTCTTTTCTCCTCTCTCATTTCCTTCTTTTTCTGTGCCCTCTACCCTCGTACCCTTCCCTCTGTCCCCCCCTCTCCTCGCTGCATGCGTCCTCCTGCTCTCTCTTTGCTCTGCCTCTTGCAGCTGAAGCAACACACCTTGCTGTGGCTGGTCAAACGGAACCAAGTCAGGTGTTTCTGTGAGGTTTGGTCCCCTTCAACCAGCTACTGCGTCGTGAATTCAGTCAGCAGACACCAGCGTGGAATCAAAGGCACAGAGGGGTTGGGGTGTAATGCTGCACACTCTGGAGGTGGTAGTCGACAGTTGATTGTGTCTTTTCTTTGGCGGTTTGGTCTCGACTGTCTCCTGTGTGGCACTGTGTGTTTGAAAAAGCAAATAAAAGATTATTGACAACAGACAGTGGTGAATTTAAATGTCTGCGGATTGTGTCAAATTTCAAATCATTTGCAAATTGCAATAATTGTCAAGAACATATTCAGAGAGTCAAATGTCCTTACAAGCAAACTGGACAAGTGTAGGAGATTTTCATCAGAGAATGATACAAAATATGTAACAGGCCTAATTAATATACATTTATGATTCTGGTAATAAAAAGGGGAAAAATACACATAACCTGCTTCAGCAGTAAACAGCTCACTGTTGCTAAAGTCTTTTTCCTTGCATGTTTGATGGATGATTTGTTTAATTGTTTTAAATTTTAATTGTTCAAAGAAGATGTGTGCATTTTTATGATATGCACAGATTATTAGAGATGTATTTAAAACTAACTTAGTGTAAAACAGCTTTTGTCTAATCTAATTATACTATATATTCAAAAAGGGGGGAAAACATTTAGTTGTAAATGTTTGGTCTGATAAAAGCTGCATTGGTAGATATTTTTGCAGTATAATAAATAAGTAAGGTTACAACTACTGACAACAAGCAACAAGCAAGCATAAAAAGTGTGATTTGCTTGTGATGTCATCGATGTCATGCGTGAATAGATTAAACTGAATATCTTGATTCCCTTAAAAATAAATGACTAGGTTAGTTGTTTGTTCATTAATTTTACATTTGTCATATCAGTCTGGAGTCTGACAGTGTACATCGATACCAGTCCAGAGAATTCAGAACCATGGACAGCACCCATGATTCCCACTATAACAATAATTACGTTCAGTGATCTTTTGTGATTTTGCCAGTAACGCACCACAGGAATACTCCATATAACGAAACTGCCCTGCAGCTGTAAAAGTCCCAGCTTTTATTCCTATATTACACACCCATTTTCATCACCCAACCGTGTGTCCTTGAAAAATGCAGTGGACCTCTGCACACTCGCTCACACATTATAAAGTGAGTTGCTAACAGAAAAATCCTTTAAATAAGTGATGCTTCCATTGTTACTTAACGATATAATAAACTGCATGATGTGTTATTAGAGTTTCAAAATTGTGATCATGAAAAAAGAAAGATTGACAGCATATTTTGTATGGATCCATTTTCTCTTAGATGTATGACATTGCAAAAAAAGATTGACGTTCACAATTTTAAGTATCTAGGCTGAAGGGGTGGTTGTACAGTAATTACAAAACTTGCAGTGCATAAAGATTCAACCATCAGGACCAAAGGGTCCTTCTTAGAATAAAATAAAGATTTAAGATTTAACTTTATGATCATTTTGCAGGATGTAGTTTCTGCTGCTGTTGAACTATATTACATTATACATAGAGATGTTCTCCTCTCATTGCTATAAATTGGGTGGACATATAATAGAAACACCCATCCATGTGACACAATACAATTTAACAGCACCACAAACCACAACCTTGAAAATGATAAAACACTTAAATCAACACCTATTTAAAACAGTTTCAACACATGGTGAACATTATAATCTTCATGAAGGTAGGAAATATTGCAGCACTGTTGTATTAGACTGCATTAGTTTTAGCTGGGTTTACCTGATAAACTGCTGACTAGGCACTATAGATGAGTTAGTAAAATATGAAATAAATGTGAGTAAAACTGTAAGAAAGTGTCTGTCCTTGGTGGGTAGAGAGCTGTTGGGGAATGTTTTATTTTTAATTTTTTATATTTTATAAGCAAGAGAAGCATTAATGATGAGCAATCAATTGAAAGCTAGGCTACTTACAGTATATACTTGGAGCAAATAACTAAACACCACTGGAGTAGAGGATAGGGCAGCACTACGTTTCTCCACGAGGGGGCGATATAATTTGTTGCAGCTGTAGTTCCTGCAGGAGTAGAGGAAGCGAAGCGGCGTCGTAAACATGGCTGACAGTGGAGTGACAGGTGAGTTTGGGAACGAGTAACATCTGGACTTTATATCTGTTTCCAGATATTTTGGTTATTTTACTGTGGGCGCAGCAACAGAATATCTTGCACTTATAATTCGTGTTTTGTGGTCTTTGGTTTCGGCTCCTAGCAAAGCAGACCTTCCAAATGCTAGCAGTGCTAACGTTAGCGTTGCACGCTAAACAGTGCAGTTTAACGTCAGACATCCTAATGTTATTGCATCATCTTTTCGAATAGTTTTTAAATGAACAAAATAATCATAAGAAGGCCGGTTTAAGTTGTAACTCTGCTGTGAAGATGATGGTAGCAAACCAGTTTGGTGACTGGTGTCGTTAGCCCGATGTAAACCCAGTCAGCTCAGTGACATACAGGCAGCTAACAGCGTCACCATATCTGAGGGAGCCAAAGCTAGGTACAGGCTGGTCCTCTCATCCGTTCCTGTTACCAACAAAGTGTGCATTAAACTGATGTAACCATATGATCACCTGTTGATTGTTTCACAGATGGACCTGAAAAGAAGGGTGAAATTGAACGAGCAAAGGTTAGTGTTGGTCTTTTCTTGGATTTTGTCTTACCTTCATATTAACTTACATATCGTCACCTTCCTAAAATAATGGCCTAAGTCATGTTTTGACAAAAATGTTTTTTTTGCCTAAATCACCCCCTCATGATGCTGGCCACCTCTGGTAAAATCGCCTGAATCCTCAGTTGAGGGGAACATGCAATTCTACCCCCGGTTGTATAATGGCCTATGTCAAAAGTGTGACTCTTTTGTTGAGTTTTTTGTGTTTCCTGAAAAACCTGAAAAAATGACTTAGGCCATTATTTTAAGAGGGTGTCGATATATGACCTAATTGTACAGTTTTCTTTGACTCTATCACTTGACAGGTTGAAGGCAAAGAAATGACCAAGGAGGAGAAGCAACGGCTGAGGAAAGAGAAGAAACAGCATAAGAAAAACAAAGAGAAAAAAGATGACAAGGCTTCACAGGAAAGTGAGAAAGAGAAGAAGTCTCTCAGTTCAGCTGCTCCAGCATCCCAGCCTCCAACACAGAAAGGTGCATATGATATGGGCAGGATACAGCACCGTTTGGACACTTATTAGAGCTGTAGGAGATGTGCTGCATTGAAATTTGTCATATAAGGCACATTCATTTTCTACTTGTTGATTAATAAATAACGTTGATCACTTTTACGATTTTAGTAAAGGAAATTTTCTTCCTGTTGGTGATCCATATTGCCATTAATCTTAACACTGACACCTTTGTCTGGCTTTCTGTGTCTCCTCCAGCTCCTTCAGCAGTGCCTGCTTCCGCACCAGTCCCCGTGCCTGCCTCAGAATCTCCTGCCCCGCCAGACAAGCCCACTAAGAGTAAAGCAGAGCTAAAAGCGGAGAGGCGAGCTCGACAAGAGGCTGAGAGGGCATCTAAACAGGGCAAGAAGGGAGAGGCGGGTCAGCAGGCTACCACGGCCAAAGCCAAAGCACCACCCAATGAGCTGCAGCCAGGTACTGTATCAGCTAGGAGGTCAGCCCCAGCAGTGACAGTTCAGACAAGCTGAAAGTACATGTTATATACTGAGGAGAAAGTCTAACTTTTTATTTATTTTCAGTGGTAAAGAGGCTCCCAGAGCACATCCAAGTGGACAACCCAGATGTTTTAAAGAAATTGGCCAAGAAGTTGGAAAGACAACAGGTTAGCCACTTTTTCTTGTCTTTAATCATGGAAGAATGCTTGGTCTGAGTCAGGACAGCTTGCCTTGACATGATAGCCACACTTTTTGAACACCCCTGTGTGTTTGTGAATTTTTGTCTTGTGCACATTAAATGTAAATTCACTATTAACAACTTGAAACTATAAAATACACATAAGAAATAGATATAAATGAACTGCATGTTTGTGACTCTTTGTCTTACTGGAAATGACTAAAGCTAAGTAGGAACTGCTTGGATCTTGATTGTTGTAATCAGGCAGGTAGCAAATAATATATCACATAATGTGTAATTTGTAGTAAGGCAAGCACTCGGAGGAAAGAAAGATGTCTCGGCCTAAAAGGCGTAAGACATAATTAAAATATGATGGTGATCAGGAAGCTCTCTGCCATTTCCACTTACCCTCGGTCATTTCCTGCAAAATGAAAGTCGCAATCATTTCTGAGTTAACTTAAACAAATAACTTTGTCATAACATATTGTCTAATGTTAAAGTATTTACAACAAGGACAGGTCTCAACATGTAACCAACACTTCTAAAACCGTTGTGGCAGTATATTAATCATGTTTTGTCATTCACTGCAAGCTCACATAACCATCATAACTGCATGTGATTGTGCGTAAAATTTCTTTCAGACACCAGGGTACAATGCTGCTACAAAGGTCAAGGTCTGACTTTCTTGAATGTGTGCCATTGACATTCGTCTCATTGTGTTTTGTTTGCTACCCTGTAACTGTCGTTGTTTTCCAACGCCGCTCATGAATTGAAAAGTTAGGGATGCAGACTTGCTGTTTGGTCCGTTTGGACAGAGGTGGTATTTCTGTGTGATGTGTTTGTTTGGGAAGTTGTTGAGAACTTGTTTTATTGTTTCTTATTTGTGCTCTGTGCTCACTTACAACACTCGGCTGTTTGCTGTGCAGGTCTTTGGTTGTAATCCATACTGCTTTTCTGTTTGTGTTTGGAGAGTATTTACAACAAAATCATACATAATGGAAGTTAAACATGAACAGGTCTCTGTCAATATAATTTGATTGTAGCCTTTCAAATTGATCTCCAGTAGTAAATGTAGTTTCTCTCTGTGGTCCAGAGACTTACCCGTTTATTGAATTATGCCGAGGCTGTGCTGTGACTGTGTGTTAACATCACTATCTCAATTTGTAACCCCTGAACTGCTGGAAATTGATGGCTTTCAATTGTAATGTGCTTTATTTCAGATCCCACTCCGGTCAGACTACGGCTACAAAGTCAGTCTGTTTTCTCACCTTCACCAGTACAGCCGCAAAGCCCCTCTAACACAGCAACTCAGGTAAGCTGACTATATGCAGGAGCATTGTCTGGGAAAGGTTTGATGAACGTAGCGCAGTTGAGGTGTATTAGATAATACCCTCATCCTTAAACTCGCTACTGACTTTGTTTTTCTGCTGCAGCATTCCCTCCACGGTCATTCACCCTGCTATTGTTCGACTGGGTCTCCAGTATTCACAGGGCATTGTGGCAGGATCCAACGCTCGCTCTGTAGCCCTGCTGCATGCCTTCAAACAGGTACAGCCCCGAAGAACGTAGACCATTCATTCTGAGTGCTTTACAGTCTCATCTCAGCAGCAACAAACACATTCATCTGTATCACTGTATTGTATTTTTTTTTGTATTTGGCTCTGCTTCTAATCATGTACAGTGAAAGTGCAAGATGTCAAAAGATATTGGAGACATTGTCAGTTTTTCAGTTTTCAGTTCCTGTTCAGCTTTATTTTATTTTAGAAATAAAGGAAGTGTGCTTTTAACAGCGAGCATAAAATAATTACAAACGTCTGTACCAATACAAGGGTGCATCCAACATGTACTAGTGATGTGCATGTCAAATACCTTGAATAATATGAATAACTTTCACATGTACTGTTTTTATCCTCAGGTAATAAGGGACTATACTACACCTCCAAATGAGGAGCTATCTAGAGACTTGGTCAACAAGCTGAAACCTTATATCAGGTACAAACATGAAGTTACTGCTTAACATGGAGGTATTTCTTATCTTCTTTCTGTTTTGACAACTCATATCTTAAATCAAGTGAAACAAACTCCGGTTATAACTCACGTCTCTGCATGTCCAACTTTTTTTTTTTCTTATTTTTCTTGCAGTTTTTTAAATCAATGTCGCCCTCTGTCAGCCAGCATGGGTAACGCAATCAAATACATCAAGAAGGAGATCTCCAATATTCCTAGTCAATGCAAAGAAGAAGAGGTTATTTTCACATTTGTTTTTTCTCATAATTTAGCCTGAAAACACGATGCAGCTCACATTGACAGAGTAAACTAGATGTTACACGTTTTCAGTTTTTGTCCTCATGTTCTCTCTCTCTCTCTCTCTCTCTCTCTCTCTCTGTGTAGGCAAAGACCAAATTGCTTAACTGTATCGAGTGCTACATTAATGAGAAGATCGTTCTTGCTGCTAAAGCTATTGCCAAGTACTCCATAGAGAAGATCAGTGATGGAGACGTCATCCTAGTTTATGGATGGTAAGCCTTTTTATAGCTGACATGGGAAGGGGAAAAAAATCATGTTTTGTTTTGTTGTCATAACTGTGTGTGTTCTTAGTCTCATTAAACCTAGTTTCGTTAAACCTCTGGTTGCTCGTTACTTAGTATTGCTTAATTGTTTGTCATGATAAAGAAATGCAACACTTATGTATCCAGAGACAAATCTTTTTTTAAACGACTTTTTTTAAACTCGTGATGTTTTCTCTTCCCTGTTTTAATCCGTCTTCAACTCCCTCCTTCCTTCCACATTCTTGTCCAACTTTACCACATCTCATTTTCATCTCTGCGCTCACCTCCCTCTGGTCAGCTCGTCACTGGTGAACCACATCCTGTGCGAGGCCTTCGAGAAAGGCAGGAAGTTCCGCGTGATCGTGGTGGACAGCAGGCCTCGGCTGGAGGGCAGGGAGGCCCTGAGGCGTCTGGTCCAGAGAGGTATCAGCTGCACCTACGTCCTTATCTCGGCTGTCTCTTACATCCTTCCAGAGGTAAACATGAAACCGTAGCACTCTGAGCAAGTCACTGATATTGATTTATTAAAGCAGTTCATCGCCCATGGAGTGGCCAAAGCTTTTTTTGCTTAAGCACATTGAGCTTCTTCATTCTGTCGTAGGTATCGAAGGTGTTCCTTGGCGCTCACGCTCTGCTGGCCAACGGTTACGTCATGTCTCGGGTGGGGACATCACAGATAGCTCTGGTGGCCAAAGCCTTTAACGTGCCTGTGCTGGTGTGTTGTGAGACCTACAAGTTTTGTGAGAGGGTGCAGACAGATTCTTTCGTGTCCAATGAACTCGGTATGGAAACCATTCTGTGGCGTATTACATTTGTTAAACTGTTACATAAAAAACTGCCTGTTTCTTGGAAATGATTAGAATTTTCATCACTTCAGTTCAAATGCTGCTTTTGTTCCTTCTGTATTCCTATAAATTCCAACCAGACATTAGATGGGGCTGTCAGACTCATCACTTTGTCATCATCTGTCCTTTTTCTAGATGACCCCGATGACCTCATTGTGACCCGTAAAGGAACGACTCAGCTGGAGGACTGGCAGCAAGTGGACTCTCTCGGCCTGCTTAACCTGGTGTATGACGTGACGCCGCCTGACTTCGTGGACCTGGTCATCACCGATCTGGGAATGATCCCGTGCACCTCGGTCCCCGTGGTGCTGCGAGTCAAAAACGTGGACCAGTGAACGATCTCCATCTCACGTCAGTCTTAGCCAAGAGGCTGTTTCTCTGCGGTTTGAAGGGGGAGGGGTTTGTGTGCATGGATGCTTGCACACAACACAAAATATCGTGCTTTTAGCATGCAATAAATATATATCTGAAATGGCATAAGCTTTTTAAACAGAGTCCATGTGTGTCTTTGTGGTAGCATGAGATTTTTTCTCAGGCTGATGGGACAAGAAGGCTAGTTGTCTTTTAACGTTGGGGAAAAGGCAAGATGTTATATGAGATCCATGCTATGAACTATTTTTTTACAACAGAACATTTAATTGCCAGTATTTAGAGCAGAACAAATTCCCCCATGGTTCACAACACGTTCTGGTTGTCAACCACAGCATGCAATTTTAAACTAGTCATAAATGGTTCTCTAATTACAGTTGGATCGGCAGTATCTCTGAGGAACTTTATGGCTGCACTAAGTTCTGCAGACTAGTTTTTAATGACTTGATCAACAGGATAACAGGATAAGAGAGAGTAAGACGAACCAGGTTTGGCAAAGGAACTCGGATCGTTTATTGTTCTGTCCAACTCAAGGGAAAGTGAAAGATTGAAAAAGCAACATTTCCTGCACACCGCTTGTTTCTTTACAGGATCATTTTAGTTATTGCAGTGTTCAACTTTCATTTTATAAACACACTGTATGGACATTCAGACATTTAAGACTTACTGAAGTTGTGACCTGGCCTTGTATTTATTAACCATATATATTCTCCTTCATTAGTGACAAAGCAGGTGTTTGCCAGTTAGCTGAACTTAAATTTCCAGTTTACAAAAACTTAAATATAGAATTGCTTTATACTATATATGCATAAGAGCATAGTGGTAGCTTAAGAGAAGAAGCAGATGTACTGTTTTAAAATCTTTAATGGAACCCTGAATCTTATTGGGAAGAAGCATTGTAAGTACTCACCTATCAACGTCAAGACATTACTACATGTGACTTATGAACAAATAATTCAATGACAAGGACACACATTTTATGAGATACCGGAGTTTAACTCAACAATAAGTACACAACATTGAAACATGTCAGATGTGGTCACAGCAAGTAACAGCTAAATAACACTAGGAGATTAACTCAATGCCTCACTTTGTAATACATAAAAACTAAACTTGATATTTCAATGGTTTACATGATTCATGTTGTGGACCTGGCTTGTTTTTTTTTTCTCTGAGTAAAGTATGTGTTCAACATGCAGTAAATAGTCATTCTACAACTCCCCTCATATATGCATTAGGATATGTAGTACCATAGTGTAAACTCAGTCAGTAAATGTTTGGCACAATTAACAGCAAGCAAAGGTTCAGGATTTTAACACAGCCTCTTCATTAATAACCCGTGTCAGTCAACTGTACTTAATTAAGCTGTAAATAGTGGTCATTTTTGACAAAAATTTAGAAAAAGTAATTAAAACTTGGGGAAAATCCTTTCTCAAAAATTGCACAAATGATTCAGTAATAAAACAGTCAAATGTCAGACTTAGAAATTCCCCTAAGTAAAACAGCTGCCCCAGAAAGGTGTAAAATTAAATAAATTTTAGTCTAAAAGCAGCCTGGGATCGCCTCAGACTTTGTGTCAGCATATTTCCCTTTATGAATTGTCAGTTTCAGCTCAGTAGATCATTGCAGGTAAAGATAAAAACCAGACCAATGCAGTTCAGCCTCAGAGGGATTTGGCCTTACGTCTCTGGGTGACCCACAGTAGGAGGGAGATCACGACTGTAGATGCTCCGAGAGGCCCAAACACCTGAAGAGCTGGGAACTTCCCCTATTGACAATGTTACCAAACGCATAACTTAAGATAATCAAGAGATTCAAGTGCACCAGTGTTCAACTTGGATATAAGATGGATAATAACATGAATGATTCAGATAAAGCTGCTTGCAGAACTGACCTCCCGAAGACACTTGTATCCATGGTAGTTGTCAGCACAGCTGCACTCAAAGCTGCCGGGACCATAGGGGGCGCAGAGGGAGTTCTCCGGGCAGTTCATGGCTGAGGATTGTCAGTTATGAGATGAACAGATGTCCCGTATTACAAGAACGCTACTGCAGTGTGAGATTTTTTTTTTTTTGTCTCGTCACAATGGAAGATTATCAGATGGGAACTTACACGGCTGTCCGGTCTGGTTGCACACGTTTTTCTGTCCTTCACAAATACGATTTCCATCTTTGACCTCCACCTTTGACCAAGACGTGTTGCCTCCTGGACAAACTACGTCTTCTGGCAAAATCCTAAAGAGACACGCAATTTGAGTTATAAAGGAATAGAACTAACTTTATACTCATCAGCACTTTATACTAACTTTATTCTCATGAGCAGCTGTCGTACTTCACTTTTTGCAACTATATACTTACATGTAATTTAACTCAACAAATCCTTGAAATGCTGTGTCATTGATGTTGACAATGGGATTATGCGAGAGGTCTCTGAAAAAAAAAAAGATAAAGTAAAATACTTTTGAAGGCAAATACAAATGGTTCCATATGGACAAATTAAAAAATCAATAAGACTTTGTGGGGGACAAATTTTTCTTAGCGCTAATGATATCATTCTCTTCAAAGTGAAGAGTCTTAGTCTTTGCCAATAGAAAAGATGAAAGTTTTTATTTGCTGCAGAAATTGAAACTTTCCCAAACTGCTGCTGCCTAAGAATGTTCTTAACAACACTAAGATCATTCTGAGGAATCACCAACATGTGGGACGGACTGTACCTATTCCTGGTGCAGAAGTGCAGAGGTCTACAACAGTTTTATCATGTGGTACACGCCCATTTGATCATGCAGAATCAACATGCACAGTAGTGATGAGCACAGTTCTGCTGCTTTTTTGCCTTAAAAATACCCTCAGTCACTGAAGAAGAATCCAGGCTGGGTGATCATTATTTTGTGTGCCCACTATGCTTTATGATGTTTAAATTGGTATGAAATTTTATTAACTGTACATACATCATTAACGCTGTTGATGCCTCATGAAGATCCTCAAGGTGAGTTAGTGAACAGTTGGATAGATCCAACCTAATACAAACAAATAAAAAAAAAACATTGTGAAAATCTTACTGAAGTTGCAAAAGCCTGTGTTGTAATTGGTGTCAGACAGGGACAATGACTACGAAGTTGCACTGGCAACATAGAATACACAACATAGAAGTCTGTTAATACACAAATTGATTACAAATCAGAAAAAAGTTTTTCTCAACCCAAAAACACTATGTCTTACTTTCATTGACCCGGACCCTACAAATCCTCTTATAAAAGAAATGAGGTTCTAATGAAGACCGACCAAACCACATGCATACTCTCCAATGGTAATAACAATGTAATGGTGGTATAGCAAAATAAAATGGATTGCAAAAAGTTGCCAAATAAGGTTGCACTTTTGCATTACTCTTTTATGTTTTGTGACAAAGACAAACAAATACAAGCACGGACACCAAGAAATAGATAAGGATATGAATACAAAAAAAAAAAAAATTAAATAAAATAACCACTTAAAATCAAGAAAAAATACAAAAAAAATGTATTTCCTAATTACTTGTATTTTCGTCGTTTTTAAACTTCATATGATTATTTACCTTTCTGTAACTTATTTATTCATTTATATATGTATTTATTATTGCTCTGTACAGTGTTTGTTAACCTTACTACATCTCGTTATCCGCGGGACACTTATAGCTCATAACTTATAACTTGTGTTTCCGATATACACCCTGAAGGCAACATTGAAGTCCTACCCGATGATGTGTTCAGGGTCAGTTGTGTTGTCATTTCTGAAGCAGCAGCGCCCGTCTATCCGTCCAGCGGATGCGGAGCAGAATTCGCCCACAGTGGTGCCATTTATAACAGCCCCGCTGCAGAGCTTACATACCTGTGATTACGAATAATTACGAAGATAAATAAGGTTGTAAACAACAACATTTCCAGTCATCTAGCGTTTATATGACACCTACGGCTACTTTACATTCACCAAAACATTGTGTTTATTAGCAATATGTCCGTATACTGCGTCATTTATTTATGCTCGTTAAGACTACAGCTGTTACACTGACAAATCCCAGTCTTACCTGCAGCTCAGTCAGCAGATAACTCGTGTTAAAACATAAATTAAAGATCAAAATAAGAACCACAGGTTCCAGCTGGCTGTGTCCAGCTTTCATTTTCATCGACTGAAGTCATATGATCGTACTGTAGTGGACATGTGACAGGAAGCTGGTCCAACACTTCATCCAGAAGTCTAATTTAATTTTGCGCTGCAATTACGCATACAACAAATTTGGGAAGATTTAATGTAATATTATCTGTCCATCGTGCATAGAATAATTGAGTAAGGAGTGAACACATAAAGCAAGCATCATTGTTGTTTATTTGTGCATAAAATTTGATAAAATGTGGAAATACTTCATTCTAAATCTAAAAAAAACACCTTTTGTTTAAATTCAATGTTGTAATGCAAATAGGTCAAATTTCATTATGTAAAAGTATTCTGACTTTTTTTTTCCTCATTCAAAATTATTAAGTGAAATAAATACCACGGCTGTAACATCAATAGTTCTATTTAATTTGATTTCTGAATTTTTTGACGAAAACTAGACGCATTTTTCTGACTAATGAATTTTGACTGCGCTTTCACTGTCACTTTGGGTTGCACCAAATAAAGTGGGGACCTCGATTTAGAAGATTTTTATAGTATTCAAAATACATGAGAAGTCATGTTTGTGGCATATTACTAAAATTACTTAACTCTTTTTTATCTATAGTGTAATACAAGTGACAGAAATAATGTCACTGTTCTCTTATTTTCTTTCACCCGTAATGACTGGGACATCCCCGGTCGAAGATGAAATGGTTTGGCCCCGAAGGATTGTTGCAATGCCTCTTGATGGGCCACTAGATACACATAACACAGAATGGCTTGACGCTAATGGTACATCTACGTTTTCTGCGATTTCTGTCACATTTTATCCATGTATATACTCCTTCGCCGAGCACACTTTTCTTCAGCAAATGTAGGAGATAGGAAAAAACAAGCAAAAACCACAACAAGTGCAACTGTCCCCTCTCATATTTCGAAAGGTTTACCAACGGCTCTGCGACGGTGTGGGCTTTGCAGGAACCAACTGCACCTTTGATCCTGAAACTTCATCCGGTTACGCTAATGAACTGATTTACCTGTGAATTCTTGCAGTGAGTGGTTTTAAGTTATCACGAATTACTTAAAAGTGCGTGGAAAAAGATATTTCAACGCCAACATTGAAGGTGTAATTACTTAACACTTGCAACATGGCTGCTGCGGGGACGGCAGTGAGAAAAGTTTAACACTGACGTGGGAGAAGTTTTATGTGGATGCTAGCTGGTACATGAGTTGTTGTCCAGATAATAAACTCGTCGGCAGTCTGCTCCAGCCTGGCACCGCTTTCCCCGGACTTACAAACCAGTGGATGAACCGTGTGAGAGCCTCCTCCTCCTCTGTAGTCACCGCCGACAGTCACTGCAGTGGACTTTGTGGGGAAACTGTGGTGTCTTTTTCTCCATCGTAGGCTGTGGTGGTGGCGTTAAAGGACTTGTCGTCTGGCAGCGGCAGACTGTGTTTCGTGTTAAAATGCATTTTTCCATCCCCGAAACGGAGGTTCGTTCGGGAGAAAATGGATCAACCTATGTGGTGAGCATGATAATTTGTGTTTTTGTTTTACCCGCTTTCACTTAGCCTGTGTTAAACGATGGTTTCAGCTGGCCACAGGTCGGGCTAATGTCAATGCAGCATGAGTTTTTGTGTTTACTGTTATAAATGATCTGATGACATGAGCAGTGATTTGTCAGCACAAGACAACAACTGCCTAATGCAATAAATAAATCAGCTGTACCCTCTGTTAGACCACAAAGTGCTCATTTGTGTCACGTATCCAATTCATGTGTTTCATTGCATTACAGTCTAGATAAGTGAGTAAACTTGATTTGGAAAATTAAAACGTGAGCAAGTTAAGTAAAAGTGTTGACCTCCAGTGTCTGCTGGTGTATTCTGACAAGCAAGAGACTATATAATTCTGTGATGCAACTGAAAGCATCAACAAGAAATAAATCCCCGCCCTTCACCATGATTTAACTTTTTGACATTGAACTTTGTCTTACATGGTAGTTGTGGTACTGTGACCACAAAATGTTGCACTGCTCAGATATGTCTGAAGTTGGCACAAACTGACATGTCATTTACTGACATCAGAAGAAACTTGAGTGTGGCAAAGTCTCTGATGTCTCACCTTGCACACGACAGAGTCCCTTTTGTTTTACAGATTTGAGTCAGCATTTCAGTTTTGCCTTCATCATGATGGCAATACTCGTTGTTATTCAGAGGAAAACTACAGCCAACATTGCTGGATAGTTGGCTCCTGTAGCCTGTGTGTTTGTTTTCTTTCACTCTATTGTGCTTCCCATTGTCTTTTAAATGCTGTTTTATACGCTATCTAATACACTTTGAATTGCAGTTGTGTTTGAATGGTGCTACGACTTGTGTTGCCTTGACACATTGGCAGACAGTGTTGAGAGGATATAATTCATGGTGGTTGGTCAAGGACAGCCAGAGTGAAGCATCACAGACATAAACCATTTCAAGGTTTTCCTCATGAACCATGGACGCCAGTCAGTCACAGACACAGTCAGGATACATTCTGCTAATGTGTGGCAGAGGCAGTATTGTTCCAAACAATTACTGTCAACTCAACATAATTTTCCCTTGATGATTTAGAAAACATTTGGACAACAGCTCTGGTGTGAATGCATGTCTTTTAACATAACTATAAACAAGATCTACCCATGAATAAAAGTCATTATGTTGCTAGGGAACGACTGGGTTCAAGTTTATTTCTTGTCCCTTATGAATATGATATGAACTAGCACTAAAACAACAAACAGACGTAGGATATTAGGTCTATTGTTTTGTTTAAAAGTTTTTGTATCAGATGCTTTACAGAAGAATGCCTCTACACTCATATTTGCCAGATGCTTTGAAATAACATCTGCAACATCTGATTTCCATGTGATACCACACTGGCTGTTCTCAATGTCACATAACTTTCGTATGCTCTTTTTGCATCTCAACTCCATGTGCTCCAAAGAGGAAAAAAAAAAAAACTTGGCATAAGCTTTTTAATATTTGTGTGTTCGCAATTACTGCTGTACAAACATGTTCAAAATTAGCTTTGTCTTTAAAACGCAGATACTTCCCCTGGAGAAGTGGTGGACATAGTATTTTATGTGGAGGAATTTAGTGTATTATCAGTTATTGTCCCTCAACATTGTTCTGCAAACACCTACTCTTTCTACCGGAAGTCAGTATGTTTCTAAACTGAGCATTTCAGGTGCCATATCTGGCTCCTTTCTACCTGGCTGAGTGCATTTTTATTACTGTACTGCAGTGGGAGCTTTAAAGCTGCGGCTTTTCACCTCTCAGCTGGCAGTCCTATGACTGTCATTGTGACCTTCCTGTAACCAGCCTACAGGAAGGGACTTTGCTTGATTATAATGCTGAGAGATGTGTTGTGTACCTTGGAACCAGTAGGCAACAGAATCTGCCGAGTTTGCATAGGGCTTTTTAGAATAACAAGGGCAGCAGTTTTTTTAAATATGGAGCTATTCCCGTGCTAACACAGACAAATCTTTATTTTTGAGTGCTCATGCTTCCTGTTATCTCGTAGACTTTCTGTAACTTCTTTGTGGTTCACTGGGTATTTACAGTATGCGTTTGTGGGTGTTTAAAAGAGAGATAGACTTTGGTGCTACTCTAAGTAATAGTGACTCATTTACTTTGGGAAAGAACCAGGTGAGGACTTTGATATGAACAAGTTCATCTGTTTCTCTTTATGGTTTTGCAAGCTGTATAGATGTATAAGTGAAGAGACACACATGATTTTTAAAATGTGTTCAAATAGGCACTCATTTTAGGACCGAAACTGATTTCAACCCACCCATGCGTCATATTATGTGAAAAGAAGGTTGGTGCAGGGCTGGTGGAAATGCAGTGATGAAAAAAGCACAGCCTGCACACTGACTCCAAACCACAACTTTTCGATCACCGTCGAATCTTTGTCAGATGAAAAATATAAAGGCAACATTTTGATCCCAGTTAGGTCTTCTTTATGACAAAAACATTTATATGACATTTAGATTCCAGATGGATCTTCATCAGGTCAGAAACATTTAAATGTTTCAACAAACATTTGGACAACATTTTTAAATGTTTTTGACCTGATGAAGATCCGATTGAATCAAAATGTACAGAATTTAATAGATTTTTGGTTTGGAGTTAGAGCAATAGATCATTGTGGTTATATTCAAAGTCATGCATCCTGTTGAACTATCCCTGAGTTGAACTGCTTCCAATTCACAATAAATTAGGGTAATTTTTTTTGTGTTATCAAACAGAGCTAAGACATTCTGCATACTCATTCTTCCTTCCTGCCTGGATACTGCCTACATGTGCATTTTTCAGTCCATTCCCTGGCTTTCCTCCAAAAAATTTTTTTAGCCTTCCTCTTTCCCTCCTGAAGTTTTAATTTGTGCATTCCCTGTTTTCCTATTGATTGGTACTGTAGGCCAGTGATGGCATGTGCAACTGCATGCAACAGAATGGTCAGGAGTCTTCAAAACCCCTTTTGTTTGACAGATGACCCACCATGTTGACTATAAATATTCATTGAGACAGAAGGGGAAGGACATTAAAGCACCAAGAGTTTGTGCTTTCACACCCAAATAGGAAATCTCCTCAACAAGCATACAGAGCGCACTTCCTCTCATCCCTGGCCAGAGCTGTACACAGTCTTTTGGAACCTGAAATTTTCTTAACAAATGAAGGAAATATTATCAATAACAAAATAGCCCAGTCATAATCATGAGTTACGTTTCTTCAATTTTAGTTACTTTTGACAAGCAAGAGTAACGAAAAGTAATTGGTCTCCTGTTGTATAATGAATTTTTTTTTTTTTTTTTTTTTTTTTTTTTTTTAGGAAAAGATAGCAGCCGCTTATTGTTTTTATCACAACATTAGCCAAACCTTTAGCAGCTTTTGACAGTGAGTCATCATCAGTAGATTCTATGCAGGAAAAGTTTGTTTGTCATATTTTTCAGCTATTGTCTTTAAAAGAAAATGAGGACAGTTTTATTATTTAGAGCGGCAGGTTTGACTGGTGGTTAAATAGACTTGTGGTACCTTGTGAAAAACACTGTATTCTTTTAGAGTTCAAGGGTGCTGTTTTGTGAGGGAGCCTGTGTTTGGGTAAACTTAAAAGTTTTTTTCCCCCCTTCACTTTGTTATTCATGTGGTTTAGTGTCATTCCCAGCACTTAATGAGGCATCTGATGTGAAAATTATGACTGCAAGCAGATTGCTGATTCCAAGTGGTGGTTTTTTGGAGGAGTATCCAATGATAGCTCCTGTCAAAACAAACAAGGGGTTGTTTCAGAGAGAGAATTAAAGATTCTGCCTGTGATTTTTTTTTTTTCTTTCTTTATTTGTTAGCTTTCAGCATAATGCAAGTGGCGGCTGTTTTGATTGGAAAATATGCAGCAGGTTCTGTTTTCCTGTGTGGAAGTCAGCAGGGTTTGATTGAATCCACATTCACACTTCATTAGTTTGGTCTTCCTAATGAAAACAAAGAGCGAGGAGACACTCGGTAGTGAGATAAGTTGAAATAAGTTGAGAGTTATGAGAGCTGAATTACTGTTGCTTTTCTGTCTTTCACCTGTTGTTGTTTTACCTCTGTACTGCATTTATGAAATGGCAACTTGGGAAATGCATTTGAAGAAATTAACATCAACTTTGGACTGATGGATTTTATATATATTTATTTTTTACAGTTGAAGAAAGCATATTGTTGTTTAATACTCATCCCTATGCACTTTGAGCATCTTTCTGTCTATGTTTGATTCTTTTATTTTGACATTTTCATGTCCTGTGAATCAACCTACAAGTTTGTTTTGAGATGGATGACTACAAGCATTTGAAGTTCAGTTTCTCTGTAATATGTCAGACTTTTACACAGTCTTTCTCCTCACATTTGTCCCCACTCTTTCCCACAGGCATACAACATCCATGTCAATGGTGTCCTGCACTGTCGGGTACGCTACAGTCAACTTCTTGGCCTCCATGAACAGGTAAGGCTTAAGCCATCATAATATACCCATGGCTGTCAGTGTGCTTAGACCAGAATTGACTGGTTCTGCATGCGTAGCCCACTGAACGCTGTTAAAATGCCACCACATCCACCCAGCGTGACCTTTTACTCGTCTTTGTGTCATACGGTCGATACGCCAGCGTCCCGTCACTTTCGATCAGGAGTGTGATGGCTTGAAGTCTCGTGCTGTTGTCCCACCCAGAGTTCAGACTATTGCATGTAAATGGGCAGCATTGTGGAGGAGGATGGAGGGGGTGGGTGACATGGAAGGAATGTTCTTGGCATTTCTTTCACTTCACCTGCTGGGAAAAGGAACTTAATCTGAAAAAGCAATGTTGTTGGAAAGAGTAGAGTTGCCTGGTCTCAAGCATTTTTTGGTTTCTGCCTTAGTGAAACTTTAAACAGAGCCACAGCTATTTGTTTGTTTGTTAGAGCTATGTTATTAGGCAATTGGTGTATTCAGTGCGTACTTTTGTTTTTGCAGTGCAGTGGTTGAAAATAAATATAGTCCTGAAAGTGGCTTATGCTGAAGAGGTACATGCGTTGTTTGCAAAAGATGGATTTAGTTGTTGCATGTCTGGTTGACTTCCTGTGCTATTAGATAACACAAAAGTGTTAAAGAAATGCCCAGCTTCATGTTTCATACATTAATAAGCAAGCAAGGGCCAAACTTTGCTATGTTCTTCCCCAAGTCTGTATTAACCAGTCTGACAGTTGCCGTTGCCTGGCAACAGGGTGTGGGAAAGACACACTCGAATCTTTAAGCATCAACCCCAAAGGGCTTTCTGTGGCGTACGTGTGACCCCAAAACATTCTGGTGATTGCGGCACTCACACTCTCGCTCATTTATTGCTGAGAAAATTTGAATGTTAATTGCGGCTCTTGTTTTCTCTTCTGTAAAGACTCGTAACAAGCTGAGTTTTATTTCAGATTTAGGGGACTCTGATGAATCTGTAACCTGTGCTCAGTGTCTGCCTCCTGAGCTGATTTGTATGTGTAACCAGTGCTGCCTCTGGCGTACTGAAAATACCAAAGGGCAGTATGTTGAGGTGAAAATCACCTCTCTTCCTCTGGTGCCTACTGTGGTCTGCTTTCATCATTCCATATGTGCAGGACCTGAGGACTTTATAACGAGAAAAAAATGTGTTCATGAATTCCTAATGATGAGTGTGATGCACAGCTTTTGCCCGCAGCGAGATACAGGTTAAAATTAAACCACATTTGATGTGTGAGTCTAGATTCGTGAGGTCTTAGTTTAAGACCTCCACAGTTCAAAGCTACCAGCTTTAGATGACACAAAATGGGAAGAAATGAGTCAAAAAGCTGGAAGACAAAGTAAACTTGGAATGACTAGACATTCAGGGTGCCAGATGTGCCTGTGTGTGAGTGTGTGTGTTATGCACGGAAACTCCACCAGCTAGTCGTTGAAACAGGGCTTAAAATAAACCTGTGATTCATCTCAAGCAGCATGAACATACCTCTTAGAAAAATGAATCCACAACTCTTTAATTCAGGGTACTGCCACTCTGTGCTGAAGTTAATAAGTTTAATCATATAAACCCACATATCTGCTTTCACAGATGTTCTAAATTTTATATTTAAATAAAAATGAATTGAGCTTTCTGACTCTGCTCAAATATTCACTGTCAGAAGCAGAGAACTACAGGTTTTCATAGCCCTTCAATACAGCAACCTCTTTGTTTAGGTTCACAACTTGTGTTTCGCACCAACAGATAAAGAAAGAATATGGCAGCAATGTGGTGCCTGCCTTCCCTCCAAAGAAGATCTTCACACTGACTCCTGCTGAGGTCGAACAGAGACGGGAACAGCTGGAGAAATACATGCAGGCTGGTAAGTTACTCACACTGAACGGACTTTTTACTCGTGGGTTGTATTGCATTTTAATTCATTTCTGGCTGAATTTTAATTGCAGCTACAATGAGCTTGTTTCTGTCAGTGTTTAAATTACATAGTACTCCTCTGTGAATTGCTATTCACATGTCCCTGCTAATGTATTTCCTCTTTTCCGTATGGGTGGGGGTGGGGGTGGGGGTAGGGGTGGGAGTGGGTTGTGTCTCACAGACTTTGTTTTACTTTGGTGCACAAACACTATTTCCTTGAAATATTTGCCTCTCCACAACAATCACGAGAATGACTTGGCTGTGTGTCTGCGGGGAGTCCAGCCATACACTGGTCTTTTCATGCCATAGAAAAGCAAAAAAAAAACAAAAACTGAAGAACTGATGATCTGAGCACAGTCAGCTGGGACACTGAGCCAAAGCCTCGCTAGACAGAGTTATGCTGACACACCTGAAAAAAAAAAATCCCTACTCAGGTTTTCAGACCTGGTAGGGTTTTTAAAAGTTTTATAGGTTTGGATCCTCTAGTAATGATCTGCTTCCCCTAGGGCCGCTCAACTTTTATCTGAATAAAAAAACTGAATGTCATAAAGAAGGCCTTCTTTTGCAAGTCTCATATCATGTTCAAGAAGCCAAACTGGAGTTTCATATCCAAGTTGGGGAGGTTTTCAACACATTGCCGAAATTTTGTAAACAGGTCGAGGGTGAGCTTTCTGCATACACACATGAGTACGTGGAACTGGCAGCAATGCGGAGGGTTTGTTTTAATCCTCTCAAGCACTGGCAGTTACAGCAGAACAAGGAAGCGTTGTTCGAGTGTGTATTTGCTCATAGTCTGGGAGCATACGCACACAGGGTGTTCTTGGCTACAAGTTCAGTTGGTTACATCATAGCTTTTTACATAGTTATGGAAAATGAACTGCCACAAACACAATCTGCTCTGACGCAGTTTGCTCACAGAATTTTCACATTTTGTCAAAAGGTTAGACTAATTTGTAAAAGGACAATAGTGTACACTGTGACACAAACACAATTAGTCAAATTGTAGTCATACAGGCTACATACATAAACAATAAACTGCCCTGCAACTGAAAACTGCATCAACAGAAAGCAAGAGATGTGAGCAGAAAAGAAGTGTTCATCTTGTCCTTTATTTACCAAATCTGTGGACTGCATGATGTTAAAACTGGTTTGTAATAATTTACAGTTAATTGAACCGATGCCAGATAAGAAGTTAATTAATTTTTTACTGACCTCCCTTCATAAAGTGCTTTTTTTTTTTTGCCATGTTAAACCAAATTGCCTCAACAAATGTCTTTAAAGGTCAAACCCATTTCACAGGAAAGAAAATCAAATTGTGCGATAAGAGGACAATTAGGAAGAATTAGGAAATGGCTCTGCCTAAGGAGGTTTATGTTTACACAACATCCACCGAAAGAGCCATAGCTAATTGCTCGAGGTAACAATTCAAAGGCAAATAACTCTTTTCGACTTCCGCTGCTCCAACAATATACAAATTTTGTAATTCTGTTGCTCTTTTGGTTTCTCTAATTTTTTTATTTTTGTATTTTATTTTACAGTACGTCAGGATCCCTTGCTCGGAGCCAGTGAGATGTTCAACAGCTTCTTAAGGAAAGCACAGCAGGTTGGTAGTTGTTGTTTTTCCTCCTACCTGCGTTAGGCTGTTTTCTGTTGGTCAACATGCCTGTGAGGAGGCAGGGCGTGCTCCTTGAACCAAAAGGCTGATTCAGTCATTTCTGCCCGGCTAGTAATTACTTCTGGCATTGTGGTGGAGTGAGGTAAGTGAGGTGGCTGTATTCTTACTGTGTGTCGCAGTTCGTGGCAGCACGTACTCTAATCTTGGATTGTGTCATCTCTACTTTTGAATTACTTGTCCTGTCGGATTAGGTTTTTGTTAGCGTTCAGATGTCTGTGAAATAATTACATCAGACATAAAGCTGAAGGGAAAGCAACCCTTTGCCAGACGGATATAGCAATATAGTTGCATCTTATGTGGGTGTGGGTCCTTTTGAACTATTATATCATTAAAAAAAAAAAAAGGAAACTTGAGCCACCAAATGATTCATCTCTGTGTGATTAGCCAAAAGGTCATTCTGCAGCACTAAAAATGCAAGAAAATTCTTAACTGTAGTGGGTGATTCTGTAATAACACAAACTCATGGTATGTTTGTTGCTGCCTGATAGAAAGAAAAAAAAAATTTTGCATCATTGACTCATTCAGACCAGGTAGCAGTGTTGATTCGTCATCATTCAAGCTGTGACCTGTATCCCCAGGAGGGCTGTAAATCCAATAACCTTCATGGACAGATTCATCCGTCTGCAGCCACATCACACCCATTCTGCTTCTCCTTCTCTGTCTTCCTCTCTCATTAGACTGTGTATTTGTCTCCCCCCCCCCCCCCCCCCCCCAGCGCCTTACAGTGCGCACTGCGAGGACAGCAGGTGCAGAATAGGAGATGAGTTACCACCCGCTGTTGTCATTTCATCTGCACCTTTAGTGGCAGGGATGTACTTGGAGACTCCCTGCAGAGGAAACAACGAAGATAAGAGATGATTTAGCAGTGGTGGTGAGAGACTGCCTCAGGACAGGAGAGACCGGGGTTATCCAGTTTAAGATTTCATATTTGGTATCTTCAGTTCAGAGGCTACTATTTAGAGTTTTGAAATATTCATAGGTTTTTTCAGTTCAGTTTATTTTCCTTACTTGTTATTCATTGATTTTTGTGGGTTTTTGTTCCATCATCTGCTTTTTTCAGTTAAGACATGAACAGAAGCACAAACACAGCACTAATAATGATTAAAACTCCCTTAATTTCTGTGTGAGCTCACAGCACTAAAATAAATGGATGGCACTATTAAAGCTGCAACAACTAGTATATTGCCAGAAAATTAATGCAACAGTTCTGATAATTGATGCCGACATTCTCTGGTCCCAGCTTCTCGAATGTGAATATTTGCTGGTCTCCTTATTCTTATATGATAGTAAACTGAATCTCTTTGGGTTTTGGACAAAACCAGACATCACCCTGGGTTCTGGGAAACTGGAATATCACCTTTTTGACACCATATAGAGGATTAACCAGGGACTAGAAAAGTTAACAGGGAAGTTGGAAAAAATTGCAGTTGGTTTTACACTTGGTGAATGAACTTGGTACCACAGATTCCAATCTTGACCCTAGAATCGACGCAGCTGTGTTCATATTTTTTTTTGTGTCAAAAGTTGATCATTAAAGTGAAAGGATTAAAGTGGCAGAGTAATCATATTTGATTTTATTTGCCAGTGTATAGTGGGATTAAAAACACTAAAAGAAAAGTGTAACTTATGAAATGTGCATCTTGTATGTTTTGTTTTTGTCTCCATTTGAAATTCAACTTCGCTTTGATAAACCCATATTTTTCCGCCCATGTGACCTGGTGGGATTTTGTTGTCAACTAATAGGAATGAAAACACATAGCTTACCCTTGAAGCTAAAGGAAAGCCTGTTATGTTTTGTGTCTTTCCCACAGGAGACGCAGCAGATTCCCACAGAAGATGTTGCTCTAGACATCTGCCTCTCCAACGGTCAGAAGGTTACAGTCAACATTCTGACCTCAGATCAGACGGAGGATGTCCTTGATGTAAGTGTCGAAGTGTGCTCTGTTAAAGAGAACATCAACACACCGGTTTCAACATTTTTTTTTCCAACTCTACACTTTGTAAATAGTTGTAATTTAACTTAGAAAAACAAAACAAAAAAAGCATCATTAATAACTGTTGCTAAATATGCTGTCTGTAGAAGTGGATGCCCAACTTAATTTGAAGAATATTGAGTTTATATAGTAAACAATCCACTTCAGTGTCTATATGTTATAATGTTTACAGATGGAAATTGTATGATGTAGTGCTAATTGATTCTGCAAGAAGTCTGGATAAGGTTAACATCATCTGAGGTCTTAAAAGGTTTTTGCTGTGTGTTATCAACCTTTGCAGTGTTGGAGTCTGTTTAACTGGAGGCATTTGATCTGGGCAGTTCATAACAGTGCTGACAGACACACGGGATTTCCTTCAGGCAGGCAATATTGCTGTAGACCATTCTGTAAACTCAATAGACGGTACATATCGTAAATCAAATGAAGACGCATTCATTTATGTAGACTGTCTTCACCAAGGCAACGCTTAAGGTCTTTATGTAGTCAGGGCTACTTCGATCTATCTAATAAAAAAATCACAACAGAATGACAATGTTCAAACAAAACAAAGTAAGATGGAAGGAACCAAACAAAACAAGACACTTAATATGATGAAAAGCCTGATGGGCATAGGTAACATAAAAATGGAATAAATCTTGGACAAGGCAGGTTAAAGCACCATGGACAAACTTTGTGATTAAAATGAGATAACAGCAAATGTACAAAACAGTCAGTAACATTGGTGATATTTAATATGTGGTGTTCATGTAGGTCAGGCCTTTTTTGCACGTGCACTTGATCTCTGCCCTGGATTGACCATAAAAACACACAACCCGCAACCGCACGCACTCTAAAATAACTCATCACAGTAAACATGCTGATGTGTCTTCATAATGTCCTTGACTATAAATCTCGATTGTTAGAGCTGTCTTTAAGTGCTCTCATGAAAGTTTCACCACACAGATAACCTCTGTTCACCACAGTAGAATATATTTCAGCCACAACAGAATTTCATGCAGTATGTGTGTGTGTTTTTTTTTTTTACTATAATTGCTGTGTTTTGTCTCAAAAATTCAACAACTGCAATCACATTTGTAGCAGTTGTGTCACAGGAGTTAAAAACCAGCTCACAGAAGAAATGGTACTATTAAAGCAGCAAAAATAGATTCTTTATATCAGAGTTGTCATGGAGAATCAGAAAACAATCTTTCTGTGTAAGAATGTAACAGTGATGAAAAGCCAAAGACAGTCAGTCATTTTATTTTTCATGATTCTAAAATGTTGTGATTTCTTCTGCAGTGGCAGTATACGCCTGGGTTTGTGTTTAATACTTGATAAATTGAGTCATAATAATGCAAGTTATTATTACAAAACAAAGCACATAAATCTTCTCAAAGCTAAAGGAGCCAGTATAAATCCTGTGTAACACTACAGCACTTTATTTGCTAAATCCTCCTCCATTTCAAATCTGTCACTTTAGAGGTGTTTGTACTGTAGAGATAGTAACGTTTGATTGTGGTTATATGCCTTTTCTTGATGTACTGCACATTCCAATCTTCAGTCAAAATTTTTTTCACTTCGTACTGAGCTGTTTTTTCTCCTGTTTTCAATCATGTTTATCTTCATTTCTCATATCTTCACGAAAGAAAAACAGATGAAGGACTGACATAATTGAATCTGATTGTGAAAATGAAAAAAATAATTCTCTCTTTCTCTCTCTCTCTCTCTTTCTTTCTTTCTCTCTTTCTCATTTCTTTGCAGGCTGTTGCAACAAAGCTTGACCTTCCTGATGACCTTGTTGGTTATTTCAGTCTCTTCCTCGTTCGTGAGGGTGTGGACGGAGGTTTAACATGTGAGTTTCAACATCCACGCCTTAAAAGCAACTTGACCTCATGTTACATTTCCTTTTCTCTGTTATTAGTAGAGAGAATTCTACATATAATGCACTAAAGTGCTTAATTGTTGGTCAATGAATATGGCAGCGAGAAAGCAAAGTAAACAGACAGAAATTATTTGTAGCTGAAAGTTTGAATTAGTTCGTAGCAAATATTTGAAGGATAGTTTTGTCCATTAGAAAGATCCTTAAAGTAGATCTGCTGATAATTTAGATCCACCCTTAATCCATTTAAGAGCTTCAGCTTTTTAAAATGCTAAAGCTGGAAATCATCAGATAACTGATGTTTATTAAAGCAGACGAAATGTGCAGAACACTTCGCTCTTTGATAAAATAATGTAAATATAAACTACTTTATCAGGTCAGCCAAGGACTGTTCTCAGAAGACACACATCACGCAGAACCAAGAGGACAAATTATTCTTACAAACACAAACAGAAGAAAATAGGATTTGGGATTAAAAACTAAAACTTTTGTTAAGCTTCACTGTAGAATAACTTTCTGCTAAAGCAAAGGGTATTATCTTCTGTAATGTCATGCTCTTGATTTTAGTTTTCTTTGACTCTGAATCCCCCACAATGAGGTGTAAAGAACTGCTCTGGCAGCGGTCCAACAGCTCAGTTTATCTGTCTCTTTGTTTGGCAAAATTCTCTAGTCTAATTAAAACACGACTGCATCGCCAATTTTTTTTGGGGGGAGAGGGAAATGGGGGAGTACATCAATTTACATACATATTACACATATGGTAGTAAACACATAAGATTTGTTTAAATGTCTAAATTTGAAGAAAATTTACAAGTCTTGTTAAACTTGTTCATTTACCAAAAATGAATTAATTCCGCAGTCAAATGTCCTGCCTGCCTGCGCAGAGAGCAGCTGCGCACACCACTCGAAGCGGGTTGTGGTAACAGATGGGTTGAAATTGTATGTATGTTTGTGGATTTTGTGTCTAGCTTGTGCTTCATACACAATCTGGCAACTAGGATTACATCAGACAAACATACAAAACGCATGGATCCATATATGACGATGATTTTTGACGAAGGTTGAGGCAGCTGGGTGATTATCTTGAAAATACTGGAAAACTTCCGGTAAAAACCAGAGTGCTGGCAGGTACGCACATGAGACATGATGCAGTTCTGACTGTATCTCTGGCTGGAATGCATGATTCATCTGCTGAAGCTAAGTGAGAGCCAGGCTTTGTGTGTTTGATGGCTGGCTCATGCAAAACAGTTGTGCAGTGCTCAGAGTGATCTTGAGCTTACGCACCCGGCCGTGTGCAGTGCTTTCAAGTTGAGAATGTACTTGTATGATATAGAATGTACTGTGTCTAAGCTCTGATATCTGACACTCGTCGGCTTCAAAATGGCATCATATTCTGGTTAGTGGAGTAATGTTTCTTTTGTGAAGAAGAGACTTCAGAAATTAATCTGCACTTTAAACTGCAAATCCATGCTGAAGGATGACATACTGTAAATACATAAATGAAAACATATCATTTTGGATGGGGTGAATGTATTTGTTGCCTGTATACATTTTATATCTGGAAAACGGGCAACTTAATTCACACTTTCATTTCCTCGCGTCTAGATTGGTGTACTTTCCTCCACATGAGCCTCAGCAAGCCGCTCCAAAGCATTTACATTTGGTTCAAATTGCAGCTGCCAGGCTTCTAACTACAACGAGCCGTCTGTCTCACATTACCTCTGTTCTTACATCCCTCCATTGGCCTCCTGTAAAGTTTAGAGTAAACTACAAGTTCCTGTTGATTACATATAAGGCACTGCATGACCTTGCCCCCAGTTACTTTTCTGATCTCCTCATTCCTCTCCAACCTCTCCAGTCCTCAGATCTCTGCCTTTTATCCATCCCTCCAACTGCAAAACAAAAAGTGACCCCCCCCCCCCCCCCCCCCCCCCCTTACTGTTTTAGCTCCAACCCTGTGGAATCATCTTCCCCAATCCATCAGATTTGCTGAATCTTTGGACTGTTTTTCAAGCAGCTTCTGAGAACCCATCTTTATAGGCAAGGCTTTTTATAGACCCCATCCCTGTGCTACCACAAACAGTTACTGTCATCAGGTGGGATTTTAACTGTTTCATGCAAGACCCCCTCGAAACTAAGATGGCAAGTCTCAAGGGGCAAATCCCCAAATACAGAGGAGAACATAAAATAATCATTTTGAAATAACCTCAGGGGCGCACCAGTGTTGCCACAGAGGTCGATCTTGTATGTCGGTTAGCATTATTTGGTAACTGTGTGAATATATGTACAGTATATGCCAATCATATCTCTCTAAAACTGTTTGTCTTAATGCAGTTAATCTGTGTTTGAGGGGGCAAGATAGCCATATAAACATGATGTAACCATGTCTGCTCTCAGATGTTGCCAAATTGCTTGTACTGTGCCAGCTATACCTTTAATATTTCATGGTGTATTATCAGATTGTGGGCATTTCTACAAATCAGTGAGTGTTTTATGGCAGTGATGGATTTTAGCATGATTTGTTTAAACAATATGATGAAGTTAGGTATTTAATTTGCTGGTTATTTTATCCCCATAAAATGTTTCTCTATTGTTTTTAATTTACTATATCACAATAGTAATATAGTAAACGCTATATCAATACAACAATGTAAAATTACATAAACCATGACAGCAGATGCTAGCATATCACTCACAAAAAAAGCTTTGCAGTTTTTCTGAGCAGTGCTCCAGCACCCTGTGCTCCGATGATCTGCTATCCTCTGAGCTCTTAGTTGTTTCATCCTGCTTTAAAACACACTTGAAACTCAAGTGTTCATACAGTATATGGCAGTTGACATGTGCTGCTAACCTAATTGGGATGCTACCTAACGTGACTTTTATTAGTAGGATGTTTTCCTACTCGTTATTAAGTCACTTAAATGTAAAGTTTTCCTCACTCTGTCGTGCAGGGTATACACAATAGAACTCCTCAGTACTTAGAAGGTGCAGGCATCTTTGTTTTGTACTCGCTTGTTTTTCCATAGGTAACTGTGTGAATGCAAATCATTGTAGGATATTTGCACCTGCATGCTGTCACAAGGACAACCACAATGACACAGGCAACAGAACAGGCAACAGCTTTCCACATCAAGATGTTTTAAGTATTCCGAATTCACTTTTCCATTTCATCACAGCCCTGTTGGGTCAAATCCCCCCCTACGTCCCTAAGGCGCTGCTCTTCTCTCGTCTTCCACCTGCCAAATGCTCCCCCCCGCCCCCACACGCACACACACACACACACACTCCTCACGCTAAATCCATTCCAGGCTGAAAATGGTGCCAGGTGAACTTGGAGAAATCTGTCAATATTGCAGGCATGTTGTATATTCTTGGTACAGTTTAAATCTGGAAATCTGAGTGGTATGAAGGAAAATGGCTGTGTGTTAATATGACTCGAATACTAGAATAAATCCGGCACAGCAGGCTGCGGATCAAACAAAACTGGTGGTGGGAGTATTGACATAAGGGTAGCTAGAAGAAGTCAATTCCTTACTGACAGGCAGCAAGTTTCCCAGAAGTATTGAGTGTAAATCAATATATGCTGTAAAATATGCAAAGGAATGTCAGGAACACCCAGTATGTGCTCGTCTTCTTTCTGTGTGCAGATCCCCGCTGACGATTTAGTGTGCCGAGGATTGCTTCAAAACATTTTGATCGTTCGGTTTGTGTGTTTTTTTTTTTTGCTTTGTTTTTTTTTGTTTTTTTTTTAAATCCTGCAGAGATTTGCAACATCAAAATGTCCACCAGCGTTTCTGCATCTTGTACACAACATCTCTGCCCATAAAGACAACATTAGCATACTTTTACAAACCTAATGGCAAACTAAAGCGCTCTTCAGTCATTGGATTTGTTGTGTTTTACACATTTATTGATGCCTGAAAACCCAGCAGCAGCAGCAGCAACAAGCACCTGAGATCTCCTTTACTCTCCTTAGGGAATGGGCTGCAATGAAACAGCTGCAGACTATGAACCAACACACACACACACACACACACACACACACACACACACACACACACACACACACACACACACACACACACATACATACAGCCATTATCTGTTTTCACATTTGAATACTGGCACATGCACACACACAAAAAAAGTTTTACCCTTCTGGGACCTGTCCAGATGGAGTCTTCCCATCCCTGATTGTTTGTTGTTGGCATCATTATCCAAATGTCCTTGGGACTTTAGCTGCACTTGTGCCTAACTCTCTCTCCCTCTCTCTCTCTGTGTCTTCCTGTGTCTCCCTCTCAGTTGTGCGGAAGCTGCAGGAGTTTGAGCTGCCTTATGTATCCATTACCAGCTTGCGGAGCTCTGAATTTCACATACTCCTACGGAAAAGGTACCCACCACCTGCTCACATCATGACTTTGAATTTCATCGTGTACTTCCCCAAAGTGCTCTCCTCCACATTTACTGTAATTATAGCTCTGATTCATTGTCCAGAGTATTCACGTGTTATTTATCTAATCCTGTAATGACGCTGGTCCGAGATTTCTGTTTTTGGTAAGCAGTGCATACATAAACTACATCTGCTGTACTTTGTATCATTTTAATTCAGTGTGGCAGTGTGGTTTTCAGAAATGGGTGTAACCCATTTCATTCCTTATCTGCAGTGAAGCACTTGTTCTTAATGTGTCAGAACAGCGGTTAGCCTAACTACAGGCTTCTTATCCAGCGTCACCATCTTCCACAAAGTGCCAGTTAATTTGGAAAAGAGACCTGGGTCATTAGTTTTACCATTTATTTTGCCAAGGACAGTTATCATGACCAGACAGGTGGTGTGTTTGACAGGCAGGGATTAGCCAGGGACATAATTCTGATGTTGCTGCAGCATGGAGCTGGACAATAAAATGTATTTCAGTTTACACAATGAATCCCCCACCCACTAAAATCTTCTCATGTAGCAATTTTCAGTTGGTCTATAAAGTTACAGTAGCTAGAACAACCAGTGACATCTAAGCAGTAGTTAAATTAGCCCAGCAGCCAACCGCATAGTACCTGATAAATAAAGAAAAAAGAATTGTAACTACATTTAATGCCATTAAAGTGATTTATATTGATATAGATTTTAGGGATTTTGCATTTTGTCCAGCCTCACTGCAGCGTGCTTCCTGCTGCTTTGCAAGCTGAACAGGGAATTCCACCGATCAAACACATCAAAGTCTGTTTAAATGTCTTGGTGAGTACTGCAGCATACATGAAAAAAAGCTGTATAAAGCTTTTTGTGGCTCCAGAGGGAGTTGCACAAAATCTGATAAATTGCCTGAAGTGTTTGAGTCATCATCAACGAGGCTGAACACTACAAGTTGGAAAATGATTTAAAAAAATAAAAAATCTGGGCGTGTGAAGTTAGAAAGAAGTGAGGTTACCAGATTTCTGAGGCCTGCTCTTTTCTTCCTCAGCCAGAGGCTCAAGGCTACATTACCTGCTAGTAGCATAATACAACCGAATCTCTAACTGAACTGTTCCCAGTTCAGATGCATTTTGGGCAATGTAGGTGCCAGATTTGGGAAAGGAAGAAGGGTGCGACATAAAAATAGATGATATTGCTGGTTCTGCTGCATCGATTTTGATTCTTTTCACCCTGAGTCCGACTAATGAGTGCAGTGTTTAATCGGTGTAGTCTTTGAAGCATCTTAAGCTATGGTCAGAATGATGTCCCACTGAAAACTGGACACCCGGGATTCAGACAGGTCAGTTATGTTATATTAGAAGACTTGGCTTGAGTTTAGGGTGCGTGCAGGGTGCACAAGAAACATGAATAGAGGATTCAACAAGAACAAGAATTCCCATAAAAGTGAAACACCAACTCTTTAACACAGTGTCAAAAAAATTTGAAATGATAAAACATCTCAAAGTTCATATTTCTTGACAACTGTTGTACTGGGTTGTGTGCTCAGTGTTTCTCACAGGTTGACAGTTTATTTGCAGGTGTTTGACACTGAAGGGGGGGGGGGGTCGCTCCACCAAAACATGAGGACAAACAAACCAAATAACAGGAAACACATTTCTTTACACTTATGGTTAAACAGTGACCAACAGTACATCCTTTAACTTTACTGCCCCTCCAAAAGCAGAGGAATCCTTTGGTTCTGGTCTATTTAGGTTTGTTATCTTTTCTGAAAACAAAAGTTACAGTGTAACTTTGCCTCTTATGAGAGATGGGGGGTCAGCGGCTGCTTTTGCAGGGTAATAAGCATCTGTCATCAAACCAGCAAGCATTGTGTATAAAAGAAATATGAAAAAAATCTTCTTGGGTTGGAGCAAATCTATTTTGGTGGACCAGCCAAACAAATTCTGTGCATGGAAAATCCTGATGCTGCTTTCCCCTCCAGTCTGAAGTTAGTGACTGCTCCCCTCGCCAACATAACATTTTTCTACTTCCTCATGTGTCTTCTCTTTCGTCACCCTGCCCCCTGCTGACTGAGGTACACAGGATGTTTACTTTCTTTCTGCCTCAAGGAAAGTCTTAGTCCTCCTGACCTAGTTTCACTGTGAGTGTAGAGCAGCGAGGGAAGAGTGAATGTAAAACTAACAAGTGGAGGTAGAGGAAAAACAGACCCCCAGTGTATGATATCCAGGGGAGGATCAGGCTAAAAATGGAAGAAATGCTGTCTCTGTCCAGTGAAAACATTAAATCAACGTCATGTCAACCTTTTTACGTATGAATAGTATTGTTTAGTAATAGCTGTTTTTTTGTTTTTTTAGGTCAGCAGCAATAAGCACTTATATATTTATAATGCTAAAGTGTAGCTACTTGACATTTTCAATCAGTATATGCATGTAGAGAATTCAAAACACAGCCTGTATGTCTCAGCAGAAGCTTTCAGTCCACTTTTAATTGCTACTAAAGCTGCAAAAAAGCTCTGACAGATGTACACATCTTGATTTCACTGGTCATTTTCTCTCGTTCCCTTCCTTCCCTCCTCCTTTCACTCTCACTCCATCTTCTTTTCCCTTGTTACCTGCTTTGAATTTCTGATGTGGGCGGGCAGCATGCTTCATGTCTGCTTGAGCAACGTCTCCATCCACCAGCACCCCTGTGTCATGTAATTACATGTTAAATTTCACGCCTGTGCTGAAGTGTGTGGAGACGTGAATGATATTTTGCTAGAGCACAAAGGTGGATAAAAAATTCAGTGCTGTGCTAACTCAGATGGTAATAATCCTATCCTGAGGTATGAAACCAGTGTCAGTTAAATGAAGAAATTTAATCACACTGAGTGGAAAATATGGCCCAAATCATTTTCATCAAGAGTGATTGGTTTGCCAGATGTGATCTTTCCTAACTCTTTCTTTCTTTCTTTCTTTCTTTCTTTCTTTCTTTCTTTCTTTCTTTCTTTCTTTCTTTCACATTTGTGACATTTTCACATCTAGTCCGAGATCTGATCTGATCTGATCTGATCTGATCTCACTCGACCACCAACTGTTAGATAGGATTTCATGCATTTTTCTTCTTTTTTTTTTTTCTTTTAGACATCACGCTCTACTCCTCAGGCTGCACTCCGACACCAACACATAAGCAAATACTTATAATCCACATCATCATCAGCAGACCAAGCCCAACACTTACACTTCTGTCTCACTGATACTGAGCTGAGGCGCAGTTTAGTCACTCTCATTTCACTGATTTGAAAAAGACTCAGTGCAGGTGTATATCTGACATCATTGTGTTGAAGCTGATTGTACATTGCCAACCTTTAGGCCCCTATTGTCACAGAAAACCATGTATCTCCATATAAGGTGATTTTGAGAATTCCTTTATGGGTTGAGACACTTGTAATCTGCATAAACCATTTAAAACATTGACAGATCTGAAAAATACGTTCGCAAAACTGAAGTCTATTTTTATGAAAATGTCAGTTTCTTTTTAGATAAATTGTTTACAAACATCTACACTGCTACGTAGTGTTGCTTGGTATGCAGACAGAATTATAGTACATGATATACTGTGGCAAATAGCCAAATATGATGGTAATTTCATGGAATTTGTTTCAGGCTCCAAGACATTCAAAGAAATTGGCACTGTCGATAGTAACTGTGCAACTGTGTTAATTATAATGCATGTTAGAATATAGATTTATAGAATCTGACTGTTGGTGCCATTCCCTCCTGCAGCTATTGGGACATGGCGTACGATGGTGACGTGATGGACAACAGAGTTGGCCTGAATTTGCTATACGCCCAGGTAAGGGATGTCATGACATGTTGTTAATTTTCAGCTGTAGCAGTGGTCATAAAAAAATACCTTCTTTCTTTAAAATCATTTTTTCTTTGAGGTGTGAAACCAAACACATCTGTTATGTTTTTATGGAGCGCACATGGAGCCAGCTTCACATCAAGAAAACTAAATCAAGCAACTGCTACATCCCTGAGCTGCCAAATGCTTTTGTCCGTCCCCTGGGCCGCTCCATTATATGATAGCGGTGTCAGCTTGTTTTGACTTTGCAACACCCTGATTCCTGTACCGCTTTGTGGCCCTACGTGATCCTATTAATAGCGGATTCCCTTGGCCGCAACAGCTGTCAACTGTTGTTTTAAGCATTTTTGGTTTGGCTAATTTGATTAAAATCTGGAACTGCTGAGTGTTGCCTCTGTGCAGGAGAGAGGAGGTTTAAAAAGAATGAAATCAAGAAAAAATAAACAGTGTTTGCAGCATGTGTATTTGTGCATGTGTCTGTGTAATTATTTGCTGAGCTGCACTGGCTTGGGGTGTGATTTCTACTACATGAACAAAAGGAAACAAAAAAAGACTTTATTTTGTTCATCTGTGCAGAATATGAACTTCAGTTTTTTTTTGCTTCACCAGACAGTGTCTGACATTGAGCGAGGCTGGATACTCGTCAACAAAGACCAGCACAGGCAGCTCAAATCACTGCAGGAGAAAGGCTCCAAGAAAGAGGTAAGCAAAGGCATCTTGTAGGTTACTCAGCATCCAAAGCATCTGACTAGAATCCAGCTGATACTCAGATATGTCTTTGTCCGAGGATAAATCTCTAGACCGCAGAGAGTACTGCCGCTAGTGTATTCTGTTATGCAATTAGCCTAGTTTTTCCCACGATATAAATTTTTAATCACATAAATCCAGTAGAGAATTCAAACTTTCTTCCCCTGGGATTAGACTGAGATGGAATTTTTAGAAAAGTTAGTCATCTAAAATTGTTTTTGTTACGTTTTCTCCCCAGTTCATCCATCTCGGTCAGACGCTCAAATATTATGGCTATATCAAGTTTGACCCATGTATTACCGACTTCCCAGAGAAGGGCTGCCAAGTCATAGTCAGTGCCGGCAACAATGAGCTCAACTTCCACGTCAAGCTGCCCAACGAGCAAATGAAGGAGGGAAGCTTCAAGGTCACACGCATGAGGTGCTGGCGAGTCACATCCTCTGTAAGTGGAATTGTGTGCATGATAGCATGATTATGAGTGAATTCACCTTCAGGCATGTCTGCATGTCTGAGGCTCTGAAAATCCCTCCACTTTATTAGGAGGCTGTGACTTTGGCTAGAGCCCATCTCGAACCAAGCAGGTCTTCTGTGCTACTAAAGTCGCCTGTTTACCAACCTCCTCTCACCACTGCAACACAAACTAATGTCTAGTTTTTACTCCTACTGCTCGCCGAAAGTGATGACCTCCACACCATCTGTCTTCATCAGTCCAATTACCCAAACAAGCAGCCCACACAAGGATAGTACTTTATTGATCCAGCAGCATCCTTTGTTTTAACTGATAATTGTCCTTTGGCGAGGAGGGAATCTGATGGCATGCAGACAGCATACAACTGCAACTATTACAACCAACGTTGAAAATAAAACTTGAGACCTTCAAGGAAAGGAAAGAGCAGAGTTGCTGTTTTCATACAACGAAGGATTTGCTGTTAAACCATATTAGTTTAGTCTTGTCACCTAGTGCCTGAGATGCTGTCAGGCTCCGTCAGCTCGGCAGATGACGGTGATGGATTGATCAGACTTACCCGTCTCAGGGGGTAAAAGAATGCAGCGTGTTGCACTGTCAACGGAAAACCTTATTTTCCACAAAATGTTTGAGGCAGTGGAAGTCAGCTGAGAGTTTGAGTAAGAGAGGGAAAAAAAATCCACACACAAGAGCAAAATGTGGAAGAACAACAAGATAAGATAAATGACTTTTAAAGGGACATTCCACCAATATGAGATTTGAAGATGAGTTTACTCATCATGGGGATTAACACACACACTAGCCTAGTCTGTCTGGTACGGGTTTGTAAGAGCCCGGGAGGATCTAAAGAGGATTCAGATCCAATTCCATTGTAGGAAATGTAGCAGACGGTGGTTTCGGAACTTGTATACTGGAGACTGAAAGGATTTCCCGGCTTCTGCTGGACTGATGTTGACCATTGTTTTCTTAAATATTTTCCCCAACTTTTTGGAAGTGCAATACAAAAAAAATGTGGGAATTTTTGAATTTGACAGACTACATTCAACTCTGTGTTTGCAGCTCTATTTTTGTTCACGTGAAACTGTTGTAGCTGGCAAGAAATCCAGAACAAATCCCTTATCAAAAGAATAAAATATAACAAGAAAAAAAGAGCCTAAATTAAAAACCACCATACAGCACAAATTTGATCTGCCTTGAATATGCATTAGTTTCCGCTCTAACCCAGTCAGTCGTCTTGAAGAGACAGTTCCTCTGAAAGCTGGAACAGCTCACTTTCACTTCTTTGACTTGCTCAGAAAAACATTACATGCAGCGCTACCCACATCTTTTCCACCGTTTGACAGATGAACATTTATAGACACAAGACCTCAATTAAGTAGAGATGGAGTAAATGGGTCACTTTAGTATTGCATTAGTGCTCGAGCAGCAGTTATTATATGTATCACAGAAGCTTTTAGGATTCTCCAAAAGTTAATTTGCACAGTGATCTGGACACATGGCAACACATCTAAAATTAAAATGCATGTTGGCTCGTCTGATTACAGACTGACCCCCCACCCCCCTTCACTGTCCAGCAGGGTGATTAATTCCTCTACTCATTCTCAGAGGTCAAAGTCATTTTAATGAGCCCTTTCCTTTCCAACAGACTATTCAAAACATCTCATTTGGTGCAGCGCTGCAACCCCCTCGTAGCCAAATCTCAAATTGCATCCGGAAGAGCACATATAAACAGCCTATGTGTGTGTGTGTGTGTGTGTGTGTGTACTACAGCCTTTTGTTTTTATAAGTATTCTTTATTTATGTTATCTTTCTGTGTGTGGTTAGCATGGGAGGTACAGTTAGTTTCTGGCCCAGAGGAAACTGTCTCAGTGAGGAGCGCAGGCTTCATAAATGAGGAATGAGGGCTCATCTCCAGGGAGCTCTTTATGTGTCGCTGAGCTTCACAAATTTTTTTGAAAGCATTTGAAATTCTGTATTAGTGCATATTTCGTCTCTTTCTTTGCACCCGTGTTAATCTTTTAGCGTGTGTCGTCTCAAGATTTGGAAGGCTGTCATTTGTGATGCAGCAGCAGCAGCTCAGGAAGAAGAGATGTAGGATAGGAAATGTGATTTAGCTGCTTACATGTACATGACTCCCCCAGTCATGGAATAGAAAAGCAAGCTTATCATTTACTTAAGAATGTAAGTTGGATGCTGGTTCTGAAATATGGAAATATGCCTTTTTCATACATTTTAAACACGAGAAGGTAAATTTAACTTGACGGCTGAGGAAGGAAAAAGCCCACAATAGAATCAAAATGAATCACAAGTGGTTGATGATAACAGTTGCAGCAGTTGCGGTATATTGTACATTTAGAAGATAATAACAATGGTGGCACTTTTTTGTCCAACACTGCAGCAAGTCCCCATAGCCAACGGTACAACCAATCCCTGCAGCTCAGCCAAGTGCGAGGTCAAGCTAGAGCTGGCCTTCGAGTATCTGATGAGCAAGGACCGCCTCCAGTGGGTCACCATCACCAGTCAGCAGGTAGGAGGCCACCGACATTTAAATGAAATTGTGATTGTGTTTATTATGAATAGAGCATTTTGTCTTTGCTTTTTCTTCGAAACAAACTGTCCCAGTGTGTCGCTTCACACTGTCTGAGAAAGAGTTTTGATTAAAATTTGATTCAACAAGTACAATACTGTTACAGTGTTCCAGATTTTATGACTTTGACTTTGACTGTGATTTCAGGCAATCATGATGAGTATCTGCCTTCAGTCTATGGTGGATGAATTAATGGTGAAGAAGTCAGGTGGCAGTATAAAGAAGGTTTGTGTTTTATAGCTACATCCTTAAAAACACATCTTTTTGAATTTGTTTACATTTAATACTCTGATAGCAATTATAAAAATCACTTAGTCACTTAGCTTCCACACTTTTTATTTCTCTATTTATTTTACATCTCTCAGTTTTAATACATTACAGCATCTTGCAACATTTTTTTTTTACCTTTTTTTTTTTTTTTCAATTTTCTATATCTCTTTGTTTTTTGGGTTTTTTTTGTTGTTTTTTTGTTGATTGTGGAGATAATCAGTCATTGGATTGCTGTGCTGATATCACAACTCATGTAAATGTAAAGTAAAACCTTCCTATTAATTGTGTTCTTGGCTTCTTCATGTCATCTTCTGTCACCTTCCAGATGTTGAGGAAAAGACACAACGGCTCCATCCACCGAACGGAGAGTCAGCAAGCTGTGAAATCTCCCCCTCTGCTGGTGAGAAACAGGACAAGTTTCCTTTTGTTTTGGACTTAGTTTAGATCTCAGATGCAGGTTCAATTTATTCTTAGGCTTTGGTTTTTTTTTTGTTTTTTGTTTTTTGGCTGCAGGACTCTCCCGACCCGAACCGTGAACAAATCGTCAAACTCTCAGTGAGTATATTTTGGTGTTTTTGGCTTTAATTTTGTTGTGATGTATAGTGCTTCCAAAAATAAATGAAAAATGCAGCAGCTGGAAAAGAACCCGAAACATATTCTAATAAATCAACGTCAGTCCGGTGTTAATTACAGTATTGATTATTCCATTTAGACCAAGCTGAGCTCAGTGTCCCTCCGAGGGATCAGCGCCTCCAACTCGGCAAACGACATAAGTGGCAATGATTTCCACGGTAACTATGCTTTCGAGGGAATCGGGGATGACGACCTGTAACCCCCCACCACCACCACCACCACCACCTTCAATTCTCCCTCCTCCCCTCTTCATTCCACTGTCAACAAATGGGATGACAAAGATTATGAGCTGAGCCGAGCCGTGCGGACCACACACTCGTCCCATTCTGCAAGATTGTAGCTTCTTCCTGGAGAAATCGCTGCCTTAAGCTCTTTGACAGTGTCCTTTCTTTCAGACTCTTAAAAGCTCATCTTGATTTTTGTTCGAGTTACAATCATCATATTCAATTGGAGCTTTGTCCCCACTTTATTAAACTTGTGGCAACATACAGTACATGGCATGTAGAGCTACAGGTACTCAAATAGGGAAGCTTCCTGTATGTTACTGACAAATTCCTACTTATTTGATTCACACGCATTACTGGGTCATCGACAGTGTGTGTGAAGCTCTATAATTTAGTTACATTCTTGAGGTACAAAGGTAAATTAAAATATTGTAAACTACACGAAGAATACCTGATGGCTGCATGCTTCTTTCCAGCCAGAGCCAAATGTTTAGTTAGACCTGGCACTAGTGATAATACAGCAGTCCTGGACGTGGATAGTTCTCCAGAGTGACCCAGAGTCCAGCGAATGAGTTGAAATTGATCTCACAACTGTAGACTATTTCAGAGCACTTGCTTGCTTATATGGATGATCAATGTTTGGCTTGGCTATATACCAAAATGTCATGTTTTTATACTGTTAGTGATCCTCTGTGTGCCATGCTATTCATGTGCCAAGTCAGTAAATATCTCAGCAAAGATATCAGTGGTGTTTTCAGCTTACGTTTGAGGCACAGTCACTCATACTGCCTTCAGAAATAGTCTGATGCCTTAACTTTTCCTTTTTTTTTTTCCTTTTTTTTTTGCCTCCTGAGCTACCTTGTCATTCATCGTGACATGGGTTCATACTTAAAGTAAACGTCAGTGTCCGCCGGTGTTACCTAGAATCTTGCAGAACTTGATAGATGGTTGATTTGGCCGCGCTGCTTGCACTTGCTGAACCGATCATTTTGCACAGTATTACAGGTGGAGATGAATGTTTGAGTGGAAGCTTGAGCATGACTTCAAACATCTTGTGGAGATTGTTTCCAAGGGGCTCTGTAAATCCATCTGTGATTTTTTTTTTTTTTTTTTAACCAATTTTTTAAGGTTTCTCATAAATGCCAAATTATAGTTTACTAAAGCATTTTGCACAAAATAAACATAAAAAATTATGACAATGTCACTTTTTATATTATGTACATGCAATTAAGTATTCTGAACATTTACTAATATCTTTATCATCATAGCTTATTGTAATCAAATAGATCAAATGTAATCTAAGTTGTATAGAACAAAAAGTTTAAATGGACTAACATTTATCATTGTTTACATAATGTTTAGGCGACTTTTTAGTTGAAATGTAATGTGTTTACAAATTTTTCATCTGATCTTCTTTGTCTTGTTCGTTTCGGGCGAGTGATGGTGGAGCATTCTTAGGGGCTTCAGTTCATTGTAATTTGTACGTACATTGTGCCAATCATCTCAGAGGATTTCGCTGAAAAAGGTGCTTTGGTGAAGTGGCTAATGTGATCACAATTGCTGGAGTGAGCTACGTTCATGAAGGGCAGGCAACAAAATGAACATATCCATATCATGTTTTATAAGACATTTCATTCTTTTTTCTTTTTTTTTTTCTTTTTTTTATTGCTGGTAGCTTCAGTTATTTTGAAAAGTTGCCTCTCGGCGTGTTCTGAAGCCTCTAAATGTAAATCAATGCCAACCTATCAACAGCTTTACTCTCACTGGTAGCCACAACTGTAAACAAAAATGTTCTCAATATAAATGTCTTGTTATTTCACTGCTGTGCTTCTTCTTTGTCTTCAGTTGTATTTTTCTAGTAGAGGGATGTGGACGCCACCAGTCATCTTTATTTTCTCTATTCCTGTCAATACCAAGTACATGGAAGCTGCAAGGTCCTGGATGTTAATAAATGTGTAGGTGCCAAATCACAGGTTAAGTGCATTAACGTCAGCAGTCACCATTAAACTAAATGTCAAATTTCACGAAGATTGCATTGACTTGATTCATTCCACGACTTTTCAATTTTGATTTTAGTGGTAAGGTCAGTGACAACTGTCTGGTCTGTTTGTCATGATGCTAAAATAAACTCTGAAATTAGATGACCTTGTGGCTCTCCGTTGTCAGTTAATGGTTCATTTGAGTCATTTCTTCATCACTGCTTTGCATTACTCCCACGTTTATTTACAGCAGCAGCTTTGGTCGTCTGCCATATAATATGCCAAGAATATTACTCGGTGTAGAGCAGCCACGAGCTGCAGTATTTACAGGGTTTTTTTTCACACCAGGCATTTTGACATATTACACAAGGTAAAGCTCATGTAACTAATTTTAATGATGAAATCTATTTCACTACTTTAGTTTCACAGTCCTGCTATAGTGAATACAACAAGCTATCGTAATGTTGGAAGTAACACCTGTGTTTTTCCTACTGTCACGACTCAAAATGTTGAAGCTGAGAAAACTGTAATCAACACTTGAGAGAGTTTTCATCACATGATGGTATTTGGAACTGAGAACCTTTGGTTTTTTTAAATTAAATTTTTATTTATGCTTTAGCAGCGCACCTAATATATGTCCAATGATGATGTGATGATGTATCAGCCTATATATAGTGCATTCAGAAAGTATTCAGACCCCTGTTTTCCACATTTTATTATGTTGCAGCCTTATGCTAAAATCAAAAAAATATTTTTTTCCTCTCATCAATCTACACTCAAAACCCTATGATGACAAAGTGAAAAAATAATTTTTTCGAAAATTTTGCAAATTTATTAAAAATGAAAAACTGAAATATCACACTGAGTATTCAGACCCTTTGTTATGACAAATGTAGCTCAGGTGCCTCCCATTTCTCTTGATCATCAGATGTTTCTACACCTCTCGGAGTCCACCTGTGGTAAATTTAATTGATTGGACATGATTGAGAAAGGTTAAGAACCTGTCTACATAAGTTGTCACAGCTGACAATGCATATCAGAGCAAGAGCAAAAGCCAAGCCATGAGGAGGAAGGAACTGCCTGCAGACCTCAGAGACAGGATTGTGTCGAGGCACAGATCTGAGGAAAGCTACAAAAATTGAATACATTGAGTGTTCCCGAGAGCACAATGGCCACCATAATTCTTAAATGGAATCGCTGCAGCACTCCACCGATCTGCACTTTATGGCAGAGTATCCAGACAGAAGCCTCTCAGTGAAAGACTCATGAAAGCCTCTTGTATTTGCTTAAAAAGCCCCTAAAGGACTCTCAGACTGTGAGAAATGAGATTCTCTGATATGATGAAACCAAGACTGAACTGATTGGCCTCAATTCTAAGCGTCATGTCTGCAGGAAACCAGGCAGTGCTCATCACCTGCCCGATACCATCCCACTGGTGAAGCATTGTGGCAGCATCATGCTGTGGGGGTGTTTTTCAGGGACAAGGACAGGGAGACTGGTCAGGGTTGAGCTGAACGGAGCTAAGTGCAGAGATATCTGTAATGAAAACCTGGCCCTGAACGCTCGTCTTCTAAAAGGACAACAGGACAGAGCTTGAGAGAATCTGCAAAGAGAAGAACGACAGAAAATCCCCTAATCCTGATGTGCAAAGCTGTAATATGCCAAAGGTTCTACAACTAAGTACCGAGTAAAGGCTCTGAATACTTATGTCAATGTGATATTTTTGGCTTTTCTTTTCTAATAAAAATAAATTGTCTTTGATTGATATATATATGTATGTATATATATATATATATATATATATATATATATGTATGTGTATATATATATATATATATATATATGGTGCGACTGTAAACGAAGATATGAGAGTGATGAGAATCAACCCAAACAGTTGTTTTAGGCTAGAGAACCAAAACGAACGAACTTAAAGGCTCTCCTTTTACGTAAGTAACAACATGATTCAAGTTACTGTGACAATACTTTAATTACAAGTACTCTATGTGCCAGTATGTGGAAATGTCACCAAGATTTAAAGACAAATGAGAAGCAGTCTGATGTCTGACATTCAATGAAATGAATCCCATGTGTTTATTTCAAATTCCTCACTTAAGGCATTTATGAGACACTGCATAAGGACAAAAATGGACACTTGGGGGATGTCAGTACTAATCAATGGGTTCAATGCTCCATTGTGTCATGGCAAGTTGGCAACCTGAAAAATATATCACTTGCATATAATAGTCATTCACAAAGAGAGTAAATTTTTAATCACTGTCCCTATTGTTTTTCCCATTATAACTAAATGACACACCACACATTCAAAATTAAAATAAAAAATTCTAATTCTATATATTAAAGTATGCACTTCTAGCAGTGTATTACGGCCACATTAGAAAAATAAAACAACTATTAGACACCCACATGCTTACTAACAGTATCATCTTTTTTTTGCTCAAGTAAAAAACACAAGAATGGGCTAATTTCACAGTCAATAGTAAACAGTAATCCAACAGAAGGTGATTCAACCAAGAGTCTCAACAAGACTCTTCCCATGAAGACACTTCCCAAAAGAAATTAATTTAAGACCAAAAAATTTAAAGATTACTGATATGTAGCAAGTTTGTGGGGATATTCTTTAAACAACATGTACGATCTATGAATTGATGCTTTTTTTTTTCTTTTTTTTTTGTTTGTTTGCTCTCGAACTTAACCGTAAAACTGCCAAAGTGTAGCTGAGTGTGTATGATTGTGCTTTTCCCTTTAACCATAAAACCCAAGTCAAAACTGAAATGCTTGTGCATGCAATTTTAGTGTTAGAATAACTAGGAATTATTTTTTTGCCAACATTTAGTTTGAGCGTTCCACATCATTCCTTTTTCTTTTTCTTTTTTTTTTTTATCCTGAGGGGTTTGGCAAAATGACAATACAGTTCAAGACACAGGAGATTATTTAGTAAGGTTAACACAACCTAATTAATCAATATAGAGTGGAAAACAATTCCAGTACTATTAAATAGCACATTGCTAGTAGTACATACATTAGTAAATTCATCAGAAGGCATGCCATTACCAGAGCTTGTGCCACAATGCAAAGAAAGCACAATACTGGCCCTCACAAGGACCCATCTTTAGCTGCACTGTGTAGTCTCAGGAAAATAATTTGTCAAAAGATACATACATATTGTCAGTGTAATTTAATGTTAAAATGACCTTACATGAATCAAACCAAAGGTAAATCTCTATTTCTGTCCTGTAAATGTGATATGAGGTTGGAAAGAAAAGCTGATTATAAGTTACATTCATTTTATTTCATTTGATTTTAGGTACAAAACAAAAGGTTTGACCTAAACATGTGGCACTGGCAACTTTAATAAAAACAGAAATGATCTTTTATTACAGAAACTACACAGTGCAACTCAACAGTTCAGGCAAAAATGTGCATGAGTTCCATGTATTGAGGAGTATTTGGTGGTGATATGTGTTGAAGTGTGAGAGGGAAATGTCATCATTAGTGTGGGGTAACATACAGAATGAGACAGTGAAAGGACTTCCATTTGTCTTTACACAAACACAGAGTAACAGAGTAGAAGACAAACTATGAACAGACTCATCCACCTTACTGAACCCAAAAGGCATCAAAATATTCGGAACAATAATTGTGCGAGATTCTACAAATAAACAATTAGCAGCCTCTGAAGACATCTGACAAAACACTAACAGACCGACACACACTAAAACTATATAAAGGCTCTGTGAAAATAATAGTTAAAAAAAAAAAAAAATAAGTTGCTGGTAGCTTAGTTCTGCTGAGTTATATTTTATACAATCTCAAGTTTATAGCACGAGTGTATTGTCTGACCTCCCTCCCGAGACATATACTGCATATCAACACCTGCTTCTTTCCTGTGAGTTTGGACTCCAACTCCCATCCCTTTCCGCACTTCGTCGTCTTCATCATTGCCCGACATTGGAACCTTGACCCAGCCGTCTGTGGCCAGTCCGTGTTTCTTCTGGTGTCTCTTGTAATTGTCCCAGTGGCCAGTGGTGTAGCCGCACTCCTGACATTTGTACGGCTTTTCTCCGGTGTGCCGAAGCATGTGCCGCTTCAGGTTCATGCTCTGGTTGCAGCTGTAGCTGCACACGGCACACTGGAAAGGTTTGGCGCCCGAGTGCACCCGCTGGTGTCGCTTCAGGTTGGCCAGGTTCCCGCAGGCGTAATCGCACAAATGGCACTTGTAAGGTTTTTCGCCTGTGTGCACTCTGTGGTGGCGCTTGAGGTTGTCGAAGTGCGCTGAGGCATAGTCGCACTGTGGGCACTTGTATGGTTTCTCACCACTGTGAGTTTTCATGTGGCGTGCCAAGTGGTTTGGGTAGTGTGTGAGGAAGGGGCAGGCGGCGCAGGTGTACACCTTGTCACTGCGCTCGCCAGGGCTGTTGGGATTAGATGAGGTGTCTTTAGTCAGCATTTCAAGGGTACACTTGGCACAAATTTGGGCTGAAGAGCCGTCCTCGTCCTCCAGGACAATGCCACATAACCGGCATGTAAAAGGGAAAAGTGAAGGGGGGAGGGCGGCACCGTCTGCTACGCCCCCTCTGGTCGCCCTGCTGCTCCCACTGCCTGTGGTTTGCAGAAGAAGTGGAGGCTGGTGGCCAGGAGCTGGGTTAGAGGGTGGTATGGGTGGTGGCGAAGCCCCTTTTAAGTCATCAAAGACTGATAGGGAGTCATTGTTCTGGGCTCCCAAACTCAGGTTTGACGGTGGCCTTGCAACTTCTGAAACTTAAGAAAGAAAGACGATATATTGAGTTATTGTATACAATAATGATTGATAGTGACAGCTTAAAATAAATCTGGAGTTGTGGAGAAAAAATAAATCATTATAAAAGCATACATACCCTTGGTTGAAGCACCAGGCTCTTCCCCACTGGGTCTTTGCCCAGTCACATGCCTCTTCAGGCTGTTCTGGCCACTGGAAGGTCGCGGCGTGGCGTCCTGTCCCACCACTGCAGAGGGCACATGCATGCGCTGGTGCCTCTTGAGGTTGCCAAGGGAACTGCATGCAAAAGTGCAGCTGTCACATTTGTATGGTTTTTCCCCTGTGTGGATGCGCAGGTGTCTCTGCAGGTTCACCAGCTGGGCGGAGGCGTAAGTGCACAAGGGGCAGTTAAAGGGCTTCTCCCCGTTGTGTGTCTTCATGTGCCGCTTCACATGGTTGGCGTAACGCGAGGAGAAGCCACAGAGGTGACACGAGTGCAGTTTGGCCGATTTCTCCTCAGCTGTAAGTGCCTTGTCCCCCATCCCGTTTCCCACCCCTTCACCATCAAGCTGCGAATGGGAACATGAGCGAGGCAGTCCGCTGATGCCTCCAAAAGGTGAACAGAAGTCTGTACTTTTGGCTTCCCTGGAGGCTTTACAGCACCTAAGGCAATAAGGACCAACAAGGTCTATGCCAGGTCCCAGAGGTTCATCACGGAGCTGTCCGCAGCCCCTGCAGGATAGGTAGGGAGGAAAAGTGGGCTCCGACTGGGCTGCTCTGCCCTCGTCTTCCCTCCCGTTGTCAGTTGTGCTGCGAGAGTTGTCTGTTTCACTTTCCATGCTGAGCTGGCCGTAGGCAGGGCTCTCCTCATCACCCAGAGGATACACAGAGAAACCAATCTCAGCAGCTACTTCTGTGAGGGGACAACAAACAGAAAAAAAAAAAGGTTTCCAAAGACTTTTCAGCACTTACACACAATCCACTCTGCCTGACAGAGTAGAGCACATTTCTGTACAACACTGTGTCACAGCAAGGGTTATATTTGCAACTCCTTACTCTCTCTCTGTGTTATACAGTATATAACCTTGATCAAACAGACAGAAAAGCACAGCTTAAGAGAGTAGACATGCAACAAGCATCAGAGACAATCACATTTCTGACAATCTGTATTTTACAGTACCACAGTCAGTGCAAATATACGGAAATCCAAAACTACCAGTTTTGAACAAATTAATCAGACATTATGAAATAATCATGAGAATATGTGATTCCATCATTCCTATTTTCAGTCTGTGTCTGGGGGGCATGTGATTGGCTGAGGGGTGAGGAGGTGGGGATTGCTGACAACATCATTTTGATATTAAGTGACATGATTAAATAAAACTGTCACTTGGGAAAAAAAAAGCCAATAAGAAATAAAGTCAGGGTTTTGAAAATGTCATTCTTAATAATAGTTATAATGATGGAAAAACAACAAAATGAAGAAATCACATTTTATATTTTAGTTTAAGCAGAAACATTCTGGACTTCCATACAAACAAACTGGAGTCAGACTTTTTTAAGACACCTGAAGGCAAACTTTCAAACTTTCTAGAAAAATCTCACTGAACTATTAAAAACTGACAAATATAGAAAACAACCAGCAGGTAGTGAAAATACCCCTGTTAAGGCATCACACTGAGTGAGCTAACTTCAGGAAACAGAGAGACGGAGACATTTGATACTCACAGTTCTACCAGCAACGTCGACTGAGTTTTTCAGACAAAAAAATAAAGACAAAAAAGAGAGACAATTTTCCCAGGAGGTAGAAGGAAAAGCTTCATGACTTCGAGACACAGAGCTCTCCGGCTTCAGTGGGTGTTTCTGAATGCGAACGAGCCAGAGGAGGAAAACCACCGTCCTTCACAGATGCCAAGGCAGGATGTGAGGAAGGCGAGAGTCGAGACTGCCCTTTTATCCTGCCCCATGGAAACCCCTCGTGGATGATTACCAAGCCTAATGATAATGATGATGACTATAATGGTGAGGCTGCTGCTGCTGATGATGATAATGATGATGAGGGTAGTTGATGATGATGATGATGATGATGATGATGATGATGATGAGGGGGGAACGATAATAGCAGTGGGGGAGTGGGAGCAGAGGCAGCAGATGATGATGATGATGATGATGATGATGATGATGATGATGATGATGTTGATGATGATGATGATGATGATGATGATGATGATGAATAAATGCCCTCTTATAATGGTGTCCTTGATGGTAATGGTCCTATTTTTATGACCCTTATATAATAATGGTGTCTCAGCTCCTTTCTCTACTTTTCCATTTTTCAGATCACTCCCTCTGACAAAGAGCCATGCTGGGGAATATGAGCTGGTGGCGCCATTTCCCTCACTGTCGCACAGAGGGGCTACACTTCATCACAGAGAAACCAACAGTAAAAGGCCTTTTTGTAGAGCGACCACTTCATTTCCTTTAGTGGTTAAGCCATTGAAATAATTTTCATCTTTGATTGATTCAATGTCTTCATGGTAACGACAGGAAGTGAAAATGGCGGTTTACACAAAACATAATGATACTATTGTCCTTTCACCAAGCAAATGTAGTTCATACTGGGGACTGAACTGAAATGTATATAATGACCAAGCTATAATCAACAGACACATTTGCAATACCCGATATAAGACATCCATGAAATATACTAATAGAGAAAGACTCACAAACTCAGGCAGAAAGGCAAACATGGAACATCTGAAAACACTGGTACACTAAAAGAAGAACTACTTAGAAGTGAATGGACCAAAATAGTATAAAGACGGACGTGCAGGCAGATACCAACAACACAAAGCTACACTCCTTAATTATTCATTAAATCAAACCCTTATTTTGAAACCATTTATAGGTTTCCCCATACATTGATTTATTTGTGGCAGCTCGCCACAATATCACCATTGACCGCCACATATTGATTTGTTTTTTTTTTTGTTTTGTTTTTTTTGCCATTTCAAATGGGTAAAATTTTAAGTCATTAGTCGGTGCATTGTTTCGCTCAGCCCCTCCTTGCCTTGCTCTCTCTCTCTTTCACAAACACGGACGACAGACCCGTCTGTAACAGCCGGACCTGTGTACCTGTCAAATGCATTTATCACACTGACCATGATCATATATCAAAAATGCATCTACAAAACATGACATAGGTCATTTTTTTTCAATTTTTGTCAGTTTCAACACACCCAACTCTTCGGACAGTGCACAGCATGAAAATTAAATTGCAATTATTTTTGACTGACTTCTAAAAACAGATACACCAGGTGTGACTCTATTGTAATTCTGACAAAGTAGCTCAGTTAGGGTTTGCTATAGCATTGAGCTGCACTGGAAGTTACCATGGCAACCACAGGTTGTTGCCAAAACCAAAAGCACTGAAACCTCAAGGATTATAACTTTAAACAGATGAATGTAAAAAAAATTTTTTTTAAAAATGGTACAAACCTGAGAACTTTTCCAGACCTAAAAGCTTGTTTTCATGATCAGGATCACCAAACTCAAGGTCTTGTCCGAGAAGGAAGTCTGTATCTAAGCTGAGGTTACCAGGAGCTTCAATGGCTACACCATCTTCAGAATCCACTGCAATCATAGAAAGAACCCAATAAACAATATCAAATGACAACTCTCACTTCACTACGTTATAAAAAAACTAAACATAACAAAACAAATGTTTAACATAACGTGCACAAAAAAAAACACAGAAGTCTCTCGAGTTACTGAGTTAAGTTCAACAACCACAATTGTCTCGGTTCAAAGGGAAAATTGTATAGAAGAAATGTTTTGTTGTTAAAATCTTTGTGTATTTTAACAAAAACTGAGCAAATATTATTATCTAGTTACAATCTTAATTAACTCAGCAGCAAAATGTTACATACCTACATAGTTGGCTTGGTTGAAAGAGGTTTATGGTAATGAGAATGCTGCCTTAAACCACACCAGATTACTGGGAAGTGGTATGAATGACGTAACTCTCCTCCTACAGTGTACAAGAGCATTTCATGAACAAAACATGAACTCTAAACAGTTGACAGATGGAACTCTTTTACTGCAGTTACAGCTAATGATGCCTGAAATACTAACTTGGTCTCTCAAGCTTGATGAAATCCAAACAGCTATCACACAGCTGTCACTCTTCAGAAAACTACTTTCAGGCCAAGTCACGGACATCACGCTCAGCAGCCCGTTTTGGCAAAGCCTTCAGTACCAGCCTCATGCTACCATCTACTGGTCGTTTTAGTGTTTGACACAATGACAATAATAAATCATGAGTGTAGGATATGTAGGATGTTTATTCTTACAGATCCAAACCTCAAATTAGATTTATTTGAGGTTATATAATAGCTCCAACAATTACAATCTTGCTATTTAATGCTAGGCAGAGGTGGGAATACATTACTTCAAGTATTATTCCAGATAGGACTATGAACATGAATCATAGCAGTTGGCCATGATGATCTCATCTCCCTAGCTAGTTTGTTGATTACATTCTGGTGGGTTAGATTTAAAAAAAAAAAAAAAAAAAAAGTTTAAACAAATACCATCCTTCAGGTAATATAACTGGCAGAATCTCTAGCTCTTGTGGGAGGTTGCAGGGTTTGAGAAATGAGTTGAAGCTACACAAATGGCAGCTGTAACATATGTACTGTACCTGCAGCAGCTTAAGCTCTGTATGAAGCAATCCAATACTAACATGGTCTCAATTATTATATATATTATGTTCTACACAGATTGCAATACATTGAAGAAAATAATTTGCTCATGCCAAGCAGTTCTCAGTATGTTGTTAAATTTAATAACTCAAAACCTCACAACCCATTACTTGTTACAGGACTGTGGGTCAGTGTTATCCATATGAAACACTCCAAGCACTTGAACAACAATGCCTGGTGTCCTGATGTGAGCAGAAAGAGAGGAAACATGTGGCAATTAACTAGGCCAATATTCACAGGACAGGAACAGTTCATTGTTAGATTAAAGACATGAGTAATGGTTTCAGGAATGTAGCTCAGCTATGCTTTGACCTATCAACGTTACCAAAATGTATGAACACTTACACTTGACTGGCTGTGGATTCTGCTGTTTTTTTCTTGGCATCTTCCAGTCAGCCTCTCTCTTTTTTGCAACGTCTTCTTGCAGACTTCTACAACCATCAGCTCATTCTCATATGTTTGGAAGATATTCTTCAGTATTTCTATAGATGCAAGGCAGAAGACACATATATCTTGAGATGCAACATTATGCATTACAGCACATAACACACACATTACACAACTACCCCACTCATTTCACTATAACATAGCAAGATTTTGTAGCTGATTCACGTCAGCTAAGACATGGATGCTATGAATCAGTGAAGCCAGCCACTAATTCAGTGTTTGTTTGTTTTTTTATATGATTTTCAGCAAACCTATAGTGTCTAAATGAGGCGAGGAGGATATTACGCAGAGTAATTAACATATTGTAACCCAGCTGTTCATTCTAATACTGACACGAATAGCATTTCTTAAAGGTAACTAGAGTTACAGGAAACATGTGATTTGCGTGTATGACCTGGTCTGTTCACTATCCACTGCAAACAAACTGGAAATCCACTATTATGTAGCTGGCTACTTTAACAAGATGGCTAACACACGAGCTCTGGTCTCCGGCAGAGAGCAATCAAGCGAGTCAGCTAGCAATTTAAACTGAGACATGTCTTCACATAGCATACAGCTAACTAATGTTATCACTGTACAACAGAACATGTCAGCAAAATTTGGGGGAAATTACGGTAAGCAACCTGATGAGTGGCTAATCAAAACGCGTCCTTATCAGCACCTAGTAATGACTGACAGATGCCATCTTCAGTAAATATCAGCCGTGGCGAAACATGTTAACCTACAGCTAGATTAGCCGAGTAGCTAATGTCAACTTCAGTAGTTAGCTATCATGCTAACTTACCTAAAAAACGTAAATATTCCTGTCGACTGAGATGCTTTTTATCGTCGATATACACGCCATTAGGTGTGAAATGTTTGTCCTCAAATGTACAACGTCTGGAGATCCGCCATTTCTTCATGAGCTGCGGTGACAAAGAAAGGCAATTAATGGTATTTTTCATAACTTAATTGATTTTCTGATCCGCCTGTGATCCAGCAGCAGCAACAATAACACTTCCGGCCCAAATCCTTCAGAATAAAAGCGCCATATCAACGATTGATATCCTAAAACTTAAATTCTTTTTTAGTGAATGAATACGCCTTAGTTTCAGTGCGTTAAAAAGAAAGATATTAACTTGAACGCCTGGAAAATATAAGGTGTCGTAGCAGGGCAGCTGTGCAGTTGAGCAGATGCTGGTTGAAGATTTCAGCTTCAGCTAGTACAAAATATTTTAATCTAGATGATCCTTAGTAGGCCTATTCAATTGTCAGTAATGGAAGTTTCTGTACCTCTACAGTACTAATGTGCTTTTATACGATATATGCTTTTATGTAGATGGTATGACTATGAAATACTAAATCACAGTAGGCCTACTTAACTATTTTTGAGACTCTCTGCTTTTATTCTAAAGGCGTGGGACGCTTACCGGACGTTTCGTTGTTGCTGGCTGGATGCATCTTGATTCTATTGTATACACTTAGGTGTTTCCGTTTCCGAAAATAATTTCCGGTTTTTGTGCCTCACTGAATCATTGTAGTTGTAGTTCTTATAAAAATCGAAAACAACCGTCTCTATTCTTTTACAGCTCTGGGCCTGTGTGTCTGTTCTTTAAACTGAAAATTTAACAAAAGTAAAAACAAAACACTTATAAATCTACAATGGAAGAAAAACTACTATTACTATCCCCAACAGGCATACTTAAAACCCTAAAGTTTCAGTTCACTGTCACAGTTGACAGTAGAGACCAGTCTATACAGTTTTATATAAAATGTTTACAGGCAATGAATAAAAATCAACATCTTACAATAATGTTTTTGTATCCTTAACAAAAAGCCCCAGCCGAGTAAAGAGTCCTAGATGATGATGTTACAATGAAAAACAGTTCTAGAGAGAGCGGGCAAAGAAAAAAAAAGCCACAAATGTAGTTAAATAGTTTTTCTGCATGGAAAATGAAAAAGTTTCTTGAGACATTGTATCTCATTATCTGCGTTTTACAAGATAAGAAAAAATCGTGACAACCGAATTCACGAATGCAAGCACTCTGTTTGCCTCTAGATAATAGTATTGTAAGGTAGGGACAACATCATAAAATGCCATTACACTTAGAAAAATATATAGGTTGTCCTCCTGAGAAATTCCACACACCTTTAACGTATGTTGTATGTGTCCGTGTTGTTTACGCCAAAAGAAACAGTGCAGCGTTTGTTTAACTGTGAGTCCCATAAGTCTCGGAAGATGTTGCAGGAGATCCCTGTGGAATGGCTGCCTTTTTACTTTAGCTACTGATCTCATGAGATAGTAACAGAATAGAGAGAACCACATTCATCTTTCCCTCTTGTGAGCACTGGGCCTGTAGGATGTACCTTCAGTATTGATCAACAAAAATCCAGTTTATATTTTGTCTTGGGACAAAACAGAAAGCAGATGTCGTTTGTGTATATTTGGCAGTGAAAACAATGTGACAACCACTGTGTTTTAAGGGACTGGGCATTTATGAATAGGAGATCCTGGGATTCTGCGTCATCCCATTGGTTCATGTCACTGCAGTGTGCCTCCCCTCACGCCGCCGCCGCCGCCGCCGCGCAGCAAAGCCACCAGTCTGCTGCTGTACCGGGGGAAGGCTCTCCGCTCCTCACCGCGGATCTCCTCTCCTCGGTTCTCTCCTGCACCGGACTGGACTTTGTCATCATAGCCACCCTCTCTGCAGCGTTTGCCGGTCATTTATGTTTTCAGCGCAGCAGTGAGGAGGAGGAGGAGGAGGAGGAGGAGGAGACGGGGAGATTTCTGTGCTACTGTTTGGTCCTCAAGGGGAGGAGCCAGTTGTTGATTCTACGCTGCAAAGAGAAGGCGCCGTGCAGAGAGGTAAGATACCGTTTACGTAATAGAAATTATTGTGTGATTTATCTGCTTGCCTGTGCAGACTTTCAAAATGCGCATTTAGACGCCTTTGTTGTTGTTATTCCTCCTGTCCATGAGGGATAGGTACATGTAGGTGGAGGTGAATGCGAATACGTAGCCTATTAAACATGCCACTCCCTGCAATAGCATACTGATGCCCCGAACAGACCTCCCTTGAAATGATTAAAATGGATGAGTGAAAGTGTGTAAATATTTTCTCTAAATAAGTGTAGAGGTTATGTATGGCCGCCTTTGATTTTGTTCGCTTTTATTTAACACCTTTAATTTACACTTGCATCCACAATATATAGCATATACACTATAGGCCTGTCTCCCTATATGGTTTATTGGAGGATTTGGTGGAATAACATTTGTTTCATTTAAGATGTAGAGTTAAAAGAAATATATGGATTAGTAAGTTATAATAGACTAAGAAGACTTGTAGCGCTGCTGTGAAATTCCACACCATTATAGGTTACAGTAACATAATATATCAAATCTAATCCCTTATATAGACGTTATTCAATATTATAAAGTAGGCTACGGGCTGCTAGAGGTCAGTAAGACTCAGTGCTGAGCACCACATGGTACAGAAGCAGAATATTTTGGTCAGGGATGCCGCGGAGGACACAGTGTGTGTGGGCAGGCTGAGGTCACTCTCATGCCTCTGAAACCCGCATTGCTGATGTGGGCTTGTGTCCAGTCAACAGATATTTCTTTAATAGGGTGTATCATCGGGTTTCCCTCCACAGAGGATGAACTCAACATCGGACTGAAAACTGGCCGTCTTTTTTATTTATTTATTATTTTTTTATCCATAGCAACAGCTTGTTAACAAGTGTCATCCTTGAAAAAACGCCTCCAAACTGAGATAATATGGTGGTGATTAAAGAAAGAATCTAGAGGGACAAACCCCCCCCCCCAAAAAACCAATTCATGGCAATAGTCTCTTCCCTGTTTGGCATTTCAAAGAAGGAGAAACTGCTTTGGGGCAGATGCTAGTTGTGTAATAATCCCATCTGCCATTGATATTTTCATCTGTCATTAAGAGGAGTGCTATTCCATAGGCTCTAACCTACATGCAGCCATTTGTGGAGTCAGAGAGGCTATGCCTTCAAACAGTTAAGACTGTGCTGCAGACATGCACGGGATCAGCTACTTATTATTGTCCAGGTTTGAGAAATGCAATGAAAGTTTGATTTGATAACCTGAACGTCACGACAGCTCTTCTGCATCTCCTTTATGTTTCCAGTGTAAACAGGTCAGATTAAGTCAGATTAATCTCACATTCTCGTGACACGAAGATGACCAGCTGTACAGGTCAAGTGTCACTCCCTCAAATTTGATGTGTTTTAACCAGTTGCCTCTCTCTCTGCCTTAAGTATTATCTTCACCTGTAGGCAAATTAATGATAATACACATCTGGAGGCAACAAACAGAATGAGCTGCTTTATTATTTTCAGTAGCTACCTGCAAATAATAAAGATGCCGAGATGAGTATCCTAAATGGGATCCAGTAATTTAGTATTGCACTTCCATGAAATTGTGGGACTCACAAGAATCAGATCAACAAAATAATCATCAAAATTGGGGCAGCAGAGCCCAAGATACCCTGACATTCAGTTGCAAGTATGGGTCATGCTGCAGAAACACAGGATCCTACATTTCCCATCATGCAACCAGTAGCATAATTTCAATTTTTTGACATTCCCTGCCTGGTAAATGCCCATGTCTTAACTCTGCATCCTCAATTTGTAACACAGACTAAATTTTAAAAGTTTCAAAGCCTAAGATGAGTTTTTATACAACTTGCTAATGACAAAATAAACAGACCCTTATTTTTTACCTGTGCTACTTCTGTGTTTCTGTGGAAACGTGCCTGAGTGTGTGCTGCTTTTGTTGGCAGATTGAAATTGGTGCGATTGAGCATATGCTGAATCATGTCAGGAGGTAAAAACAAACAAGGCTCCAGCCAAAGCCTTTGTACATTGATGTCCTGCGACGCTGTCGGCCAAGAGGTCGGTTTTCTTTACTCTGTTTGAAATAAATTAAAAAAAAAAAACAAGGGTTTGCTGTTGTAAATTAAGACTCACGTTTGAGGCTGAAGCTTTTGTTTTTGTGCGCTGTTGTAGCTGACAGCACGTGGAAAGAGTGCCACAGTTGTGAGGCGGTTGAGCAGGTCACAAGGTCACACAGCCATCTTGTTACAGTCATCCTGAGTTTGACAGTGAATATCCACCTCCTGCTCTCATGATTCATGATTTATTGTAACTTCACATATTACACTGTGAGCGATAGACTTGATAATGATAGCTAGTCTACAGCCTATATAAATTGATATCGTATCATAAATTCAGTGGGCAAGTTAAGAAGAAATGAGCTGAGCTGAGCTGTTTTATATGACCTACGTCTGCTGTAAATTATACCCCCTGCTGGAGAACTGCAGGGCTGCTCCACAGAGGATTTCTCTTCCAGGAATAAAGCGGGTTATTTTTCTTCTGAAAGTTTCATTCTCCTGTGGGACCCAGTTCAACATGATTGATTTTTACCCTCTCTAGTGGTGTGGCTACTCAACTCCCAGAAGGACTAGGTGTTTCCCAAACACATAACAGCACGTTTTGCTCACGCACTGCTGTATAAATATGACGCACGATTGATGTATAGTTACAGTTTGATCACAGTTATTCCCAGTCATCAAATATGAGATTTAGGTTAGAATTTCTGCCTGAATGGAGGGTGATTTTATTTGCTCTCTGGCACAGAAAGAAAGTTCTAGGACATATTTTGTGTTTGTCCTTAAATTCTCTGTAATCCCTAAAAGACGCCTTAAGAATTTGAATTCTCGTTAAAGGCTGTTTTATCGGATTGTTCATTCTCTGTGGCAGAGAGAGTGAAACATCAAAGGAGCGCCAGAGTCCTGTAGTGTAAAGAAGGCAGGTCAAATCTTTAAGTGTGTCTTTGGCCTCAGGAGCATTTTATACTGTACACACACACGCACACACACACGCACACATCAACATCATCATTCAAGAGAAAAGAAGACCATTAAGCTGTAAACTGGAGATGTGCTCTCTCTCTTTCCGAGCAGCATCTGCGTCCGTGCCTCCTGTTGTTAACTGTCTTCCCTTGAGCTTTCAGAGGGACATTAAAGAGGACAGGACATTTTTCTCTTGCTCCCCACTGTCTCGTCATTGCATACAGTATATTTAGAGAGAGGTCATACGGTTAACTTAACTAAATAAGTTCAATTTCTATACCTTAGATATAAGGGTATGTCTCAATATTAGTTTATCTATGAGCCTGGATGCTTGTTTTGACACAGCATTCTTGGGTTTGAGATCAGTAACCAGAGATTGACACCACAATGTTTTTGGACATGTGTGTTTGAATGACACTGGTAGCACTTTATCTCATTGTAGTTGCACTGTGTTCTATTTTTTATTTTTTTTGCTTGCAACTTTTTAAGTGAGTTTAACCCCAGTTTTTCCTTAAAATCGAGGGTCGTATATACGGTAAGTGTGATAACATCGCATATGTGAGGTTCATCTGCTTGTTACAACACTTCAATGAAGCAAAACCAGGAAGCAAACGTGTCTTTGTGACGACTGACCTTTCGATGGGTCAGTGAGGTTAAAGAGGTTGAAACAAATGCTCCCACTAAATGTGTTTGGCTCTTGATGTCCCGCGAGCGTCTGTTTTTTTGCTCCAAGTTTTGCCTGTGACTATAAACAGAAGTTTCAGCGTAAACCGAAATGTCCTGTGTGTTTCTATTATAGCCTCTGGTTGTAGAAGACAAAACATTATCTACTCCTCCAGAAGCTTCTTCTGCCATTTCCGTCTCCGCAGTCCCATAATTCAAATGTGTATGTGCATAATAACGTTGGTTCCTGTCTGTTCAGGTGTGTGCGTGTGTGTTTGTGTGTGGGTGTGTGTAAGTCAGTGGTCTTTGTTTCTGGAGTTTTTGATGGAACGATATGATTCCAGATTATGATGATGATGACGATCTATAACAATGTAAGGATGCTCTGCTCAGACTGTGAACAGGACAACTGGAAGAGAAGGAACATGATTTGTGATAAATGGAAGCTTTAGTCAGAAGTTGAGGAAAAACTTGTAAGTCTACCTAGGTAGTTAAAAATGTTCGGCCCAGCGTTGAACTTACTTCAGTGCACTTAGTTTGCAGTCTCAAGCTGACCTGCCAGAATACTTTGGCTGATTCTGGGGGCCACAACTGATCCAAAACTAGTCTGAGTAGTTTAGTAGCTAAACGGAGCTGATTTTCAGCCCAAACTGACCCCAGTCTGAGCCCCTAAATCCGAGTCAAATCTGCCAGTTAAGTACGGACCAGAGCCCGTGCCAAAACACAGCAAATTTAGCAGAGAAATGCAATGGCTGTATAATGTTATGTAGAGTATAGTCTTTTATTTCTATAAAAATTGATTCAGTCCGATTTGAGTAAAAATAATCGTGGCACTAGTAAAACACCAAAATTTGTATTTCAACAACTCAGGAAAAAATCCCTCATTATTTATTATTACCATTATTAACATATACCATTATTGTGTTGGGTTACTGACTGTCATTTTATCATGTAAACTTTGAGATGTTATAATGTTCTGTACGATCTGATTTCACACCAACGGCTTTATCTCTGCTCTGCTGTGTACGAAAAGTGAGGATTGGGAAGAGGAAGCCTTTTAATTCTGAACTTTCTGATGAAAAACTTCGTTCCCTCACAGTGGGAATTTATCTGAGTCGCTAGGCAGCGAACTGTGTTGTCGTAATTACTTGGCTATCCGTCTTTAGTGTCGAGCGATAAGCCCTGGCTGAAGCCCACTGAGCTGTATTTTAAGAACACTCAATTCAGTGTGTCTGTCCGTGTGTCCGTGTGTGCGTCTGTTTGTGCACATGTCAGGGTGCCTGTGTGTGCTTGAGGCGTGTATATGGAGTGTGTAGATGTAGATATACACTACAGAGACAGTATGTTCGTGGCGTGTGAATTGAACTCTTGAGTGGGTTATGTGCTTTTGATGTCTTCATACGTTGGATTTATTGCTATAAATAAACAGCACAGAGGTCGGTGCTTTGGTTCCTGTGTTTGGGCTTAGAAAGTATGTTGCCATGGAATACGGATGTTGGGAAAATTCAAGTGGATGTACAGCTTAGATAAAGAATTTATCACTGTAAGTTACTAACTGTAGAAAACGAAGAAAAGCTGCATCTGGTGAAAGAAATGTAGTGGAAGACTTTGAAAAGGAAGGGAAACCCTTTCAAATTGTTGCTGTGGTGATCTTTCTTTCTTTTTTTTTTATTACAGATGACTTTATTCAACAGAATGCATTCCTTGCTTTCTGTTTTTTTTTTATTGTCCGCAAACAGTTTTCCATGAGAGATCTGGACAGCAGTTTTCACTTACTACATGTTGAGAAAACTAAAGAGTTGTCGGTGGATCTGTGAACAAATACAACTGAACCCAAAAAGATTGTGACCGATGGCTGTGTAGTGGTCAAACTTAAATGGAAAGACAACATCAAAGGCTGAAAACTGCAACTTGTGACCCCAACTTTTGAAGTGGGAGTTGTGGGGCCTGCTGTAGCTCAGACTTTGTCACAGTATCCTGTGTTGGGTTGTGAGGCAGTAAAGTTGTTCAAACATGTTCCCAAACAGCGGTCATCTAGCCAGTTCATATTAAACTCGTTTTTTTAGAAGTTGTGTGGACAAGCTATTAAATTAATTCTTTTAACTTGTTTATTGTATGTAATGTCTCTTCTATTAACTTATTTAAATATTTGGCTTTTTTTTTTTTTTAAGATTTCCAAGAAGATCTGTTCAAAGAGGATCTTTTCTTACACGAATGTCAAGGCAGTTTTAACAGATAATCCCTTCATAAAACAGCCGTCGCACTTCTGCACCCATATTGTTGTCAGTGGCAAACTACTGCGATGTAGAATTTCCAGCAGAGATACAGCGAAGGAGGAAAAAAAAAAAACGTGCATCATCTAATCATTGGTTTATGGTGCCAACTTCTCAAAGCGCAGGAATGTCTTCTCTTTACTCTTAAAATGACCATATTCAGTGATGTGCTGCTGCAGGGAGAGACTGCTATTCATGTCGAGTTGAACATATCCATATGACTGGAATATAAATACAACTCTAACTCTCAGTCTCTGTGCAAGAAGGCAGGTTAGGCACTGCAGTGTTACATAAATCCAGGTTCTTTGTGCATCTCTGTTTAAAGAATGATAGTAGCTCTTGTAGTTATAGCCTGCCTCTGGCTGGTTTCCTATAAAAAGTGCATTACTTTTTGAGATCACAGATTGAACTTTTTTTCTGCAATTACACAATTAGAGAACTGTTTCAGATCTTTAAATAGATGATAATATATAATCATATCATATTTCATGTCGAACTCCATGGTCTGATTTGACGTAGTGTCGATATGGAGAGAGCCATTTTAATTGGTCTGGGGTTTATATGACCTCATCACCTCATGCTCTCTTTGCTCTCTGGGCCTGATTACGAAAGCTCGCTGCTGCCTAATGGAGACAGAATGAGTTGTCTGTGCTGTCTATCATCGCCTCTCCTCTTCCTCACCCGCACCCTCCATCTCCCCCGATTCTCTCTGTCAAACCAGTCACAGCGCTCTCATCCATCTGCTCTTTGTGTCGCATGACGCTGTGACCTTATTGCTCATGTCCGAGGCTGTACGAAGGGGTGGCCGGGGGTGCAGAGATCCAAACCTCCATATTTTATTTCATATAAATGACTTTGTCTAGGAGTGAAATGGTGTAGCAGCTTGTCTCACGAATTGCTATTTTTGTGACATTATTCAAAAGGTCAAATTTCAAAATGAGGTCCTGGTCTGCTTCTGTTTCGAGTAAATATGACTTGGCGTCAGGCCTGGTCAGGTCTCAAGCCTCTTTACCAACAAAACCCTAGAAGAGACTGAATGCGCTGTTTAATACACAATATATCTTTTATTTATGTGGAGCAGATTTGCAGTGATTAAATATGAATATGGCTGCTAACGATGAAGATATCACAAATTAAACATCATAGGGCAGATTGAGCTACAGTATCTGTGTTTGTGTGAAAGTCCTGTTTGCTGTTGTTGTTCTATATAATGTGGCTCTGAATTTACAGCCAGAGGGGAAAGAAAGTTCATAGAAAACATTTATATTCATGTACATGGGGTTCACAGAGAGGTTTCTCTACATGAAATAAAAAAAAGGTTCAAAAGAGAATCAAAGTTCAAAAGAGAACATGACTGCAGATATGAATTAAAGCAAGATGAGGCTAATTATATGGTAAATTGTGGATATGACATTAATGTCGGGCTGGACAACATGGGTTAGAGCATTAGTTCCCAACCTTTTTGGCCTGTGATCCCTTAAAATGAAGAAATGTCTACTCACGGTTGATATCTGTTCAACCGAATAGTGATTTTTTTTCTAGTGATTGTGATATTTAAATTGCACAGAGATTCACAAGAAAAGAGCAAAGATTTGAGCAAAGTCAGGAAAATAAGACTAGATGAAAAAAACTATTTTTTTCTTATTTTTCTTTCTCTCTCTCTCTCTCTCTCTCTGTTTTTCTTTTAATTATCATAATAAAACATTTTTGGTTTGCGACCCCCTTACGAAGCCATTACATATTTCCTGGTTGTGACCAAACCAAAAAGTGAATATTTTTCCTTGTTCTACTTGCTTCAGAAGAGGAACGTTTATCCAGTAATACATGAGATTCACCGTAAATTTAGTTTAAATAATAAATATATCATTTTTCTTGCTTTCCTCTCCTGTATATTCTCTTCTGACACCTCACATTTATCTGGTGACCCATTTTGGTTAGGGGCCATTGGTTTAGATCGATATCACAGTACTAAATTAATATCCAATTTTCCACATATAGAGATCTCAATGTATATCACAATATAGAAAATATATGTATAATTACATATAAAATATGACGAATTTTGTTCCACTATAATGCACTACATTAGACAAAGCTTTAAATGTGTAAAAAAAAAAAAAAAAACTTTCAGTAATCATTTTGTTGGTTTTTAATTACATATTGCTTGGATTCATTTGCACAACAACATTTTGTGCAACTGTAACACAATGTAATTAAATCTTCTTGATGCAGCTCCATTGAAAGTTAATTAATATTATACTGAATTATCGCCCAGTCTTTTCATGTAGGGATTTCTTTGAACAAAACATTGTATGAGAAAATGACAACATGCCTTCAGAGAGCACAGTACATATATTTCTAATTCACTGTCATGATTGTGTTTTTGTTTCCAGTGACTGCTATCAGCGAAGAGGAGGCCTGAAAGGATGAAGGAGAATTCAGGAGTTCAGCCCCTTCAGGACTAGCTCAGACCGAGGGAACGTCAGTGGAGGTGGAGGAGGAGAACGAGGACTGAAAAGACAAAGTAAACCACATGACCAGACCACGGAAAGGCTCCAAATTAGTGATGTTCCCCTCGGGCAGGGATTACCTCCTCCCCGTCGTCTCCCCCTCCGTCTCTCCCGCTCTTCCTCCCGCGTACAGCAGAGCAGCCGCCCAGCTCCAAGGCTCTGAGCCGTGAGAGCTCGCTGTGCTCACCCACCCACACACACACACACACACACACACACACACACACACACACACGCACACACACACACGCACACACACACACACACACACACAGTTGCATCCTGCTCATGGTCGTTGGCCTGCCCTCCTCAGCTGCTGCTCCTGCTCTAGTCCCAGACGATGAAGAGGCCCAAGCAGCAGACGGGGCCGCTGAGCTTCCTAAACTTCTTCAGCAGAAAACCCAAATCGGAGCCGAGGCCCGAGAGGCCTGTGGAAGCCTGGCCCAAAGAGGAGGTGGCCATCACCCTGACCCCCAGCGAGCATCCAGAACAGGTGAGGATGTTTCTCCCGATACTGCTAATGCTGGTCAAAGTCAAATCAAATACTTGTGAATGTTTGATCTTGGTTTTTATGTGTTGAGCTTTAGTTTTAAAACGCCCATTAACAAGCTTATATGGAGTTTATTGTGTTTGCAAACACACTGACACTGAAATTTGTATTTGGATGGAAATTTACTGACGTGTTGCATGTATATATATATATATATATATATATATAGGCTATATATATTTTACATTATTGCATCTTTCTGCACTATTATTATTATTATTAGTGCTTATTACTCCATATCTACCGTCAGATATTTACTCACTTTTGTTCATATAAGTTTTAGAGGTAATTATTTATAATTTTAGATGTCAGATGTTTAAAGTGACTGAATCTCATTGTCTCTCAAATTGTTGTGTAAGACAGAAGAAGCTGCAGAGAGGCTGCAAATCATTAACTTTGGATGTATTACCTTCTGCTTGCTTCCTCCCTCTCCCATACTGTTATAGCCCAAATCCATTAGAGTGTTTATTTAATTAATTGGTAATTTCTAGAAATTATGTTGCCAAGAAACCAAGTGACCAAAGAGAACAAGTAGCCACCTACACGTCATACACACTCACCTAAGCTGCTTTTCAGTAGAAAGGTGAGGACGGTCCATTTGTTTTTATTTATGACTTTCAAAATAAAACATTTTTTTGAGAACAACAGCAGAATGTTCTCACAAGTTGCTGTCTCTCACCCTGTGACCCTTAGGATTTGGTAAATCAGCAGCTCTGTAATTGTTCATAGGACCTCAGCCTCGCAGCAGAAGAGGCTGGAGAATCAAGAGTTTCTGGAGCAGAAAGAGGAGAAGGAGGAGGTCCACCGGCAGCTGCTGAGGCGGGAGAGGATGGTGCCGCCACAGCCGAATGCGTGGGCGGGGTCAGCAGCGGCTCCACTGGTGTCCTGTCCCTCTCCTCCTCCAGCCAGGAGCAGCTATTGGACGAACACCTGGAGGAGTGCCCACTGTGCCTGCTCAGTCAACCGCGTTGCCACTTCCCACGACTCACCTCCTGTTCCCACCGGGCATGCTCCGACTGTCTCCGCCAGTACCTGCGCATCGAGATATCGGAGAGCCGGGTGGGCATCGCATGCCCGCAGTGCCCTGAGACACTGGCGCCACTGGATGTCCGTGCCATCCTAGATGACCGGGCGCTGCTGGAGCGGTTTGAGGAGTACCAGTTGAGGCGTTTTCTAGCTGCTGATCCAGATACACGCTGGTGCCCTGCGCCTGACTGCAGGTGAGAATCAAGCTTATACCGCCACCCTGCATTTAGATTATAGGAGCAAATCAGCTATTTTTTCTTAGGGTTAGGGTTAGAGCTAATTTTGAACATAGTGTATTTACACTAGAAAATATTTAATTTCAAATTCATTGATAATAATAAAAAGTAAATAACTAATTAACTGAGAGCATAGAGAGAAGGTAATTTAATTGGGAAGAAGATAAGGCATAGAAAGTAAGGAATAATGGCCTCTGAACTTGTAGAAAATGTATCTTTATGGACATCTTGAGTCACGAAGTAGCTGTTCACCGTACTGTAATTACCGTGCAAAACAATTAGGCCTAATCTATCGCTACAATATGACAGCTCTTGTCAAACCCTGTCATCCCACCGCAAGCTTTGTGTTATGAAACGCAACTGTGAACAGTTTTTCAGTGTCAGAATGATTGATTGCACTTTAAAAAGCTGAACTGACAGCAAGTGAAAGCTCAGTTTGAGTTTTACATGCATCCCGAGGCTGGTAAAATTTTCATGCCTGCAATATATTTATACAGATCCTGGAACAGAGCAAGCAGGTTGTGAAGGATGCAGTACACTTCTTTCCCTTTGTAACTACACCTTTTCAAGAATCTACCTACTGTGTCCAAATGTGGGACTACATCTGGTAACACCAAATACATGTTACACTGGGAGTTAAAAATAATTCTTCTTTAATTAGTTTATTACAATAACACTTACAAATTAATCACTTGTGATGTGACTGGCGTTTCTTGGTGTGTTTCTTTTTCCCTGAGGATAATTGGCCGAAATGTTTTAAGCACAGCTACACTGTGATTTCATTGCAGAATCGATCTAAGACATTATCATAAATCATACAGGGAGAAATCCACTGTGGAGGAGTCAGAGATATATTGTTTTTTTTTTTCCATTGACAGCAGCTTCAATCCAATAGACCACAATGCAATGCAACCACAAGACATGTTCTGAGTTAACTCGCTTCTTTTCTGCTGTTGTTTACAACATTCACAGACACCGATCCATCACTGTATCACCTTAATGTTCATGGGTGGGTAACAGGATAGGGCTGCTGATGGGAAATCATAATGCGTGTGTGTGTGTGTGTGTGTGTGTGTGTGTGTGTGTGTGTGTGTGTGTTCGGTGGGTATTTGTGGTCAAAAGCACGTATGCACCAGGGTCCAGGACTCAGTGGTAGACTGTCTGTCTCCCCAACTGTCAGTGCTCATAGGCCGGTCGTGATGAATGAGTGGAGCAGAAATCAATACGCCAATCCGTCTGATGCTGTGGTGAATTAAATATAACACAGAGAAACGAGTTCGGATTTCCAAAATATCTACAAAAGACCCATGAATTTTTAGTTTGACATATTTGAAAAAAAAAAAAAAGAAAAAAAAAGGGGGAGTTGAGGTTACTGTAGTTGTATTTAAAATTTGAAATGACTAATAGTTCCCACAGAGCAGAGCTTTTGAAGTGTTTATGTAAAGTATTCATTCACAGTTATGGTTTGTGTATTCCCATGTTCCCGACATACAGACATTCCTCGAGGTCTTAGTGACAGAAGCTTAGCTGGAGATTATCTTGGTTTAGGGAAAGTGTGGCAAAATGTGTGTTTTACACTGTGTCTGTCTCTGTGCATTTGGATCTATGTGAGCACATTTTTCATGTTTTTAATCCATTGCCACAATATGACAGCCCTTGTCAAAAATGATGTTAACTGCATAGCCTGCTAATTAGATTGATCTGAATAAAAACATAGAACGTTTTAATTTGGACTTCTGTCAAACCCTTTACATTTTGAGATACCTACTGGATCCATGATCCCTGTGGGATTTTTTCTTGTAAACAAATCAAAGTATGTTTACATCTTTGTTTCCTATCAAAATGCATTGTGGGTATCCTTGATGCCCAGCAAACATGTTGAAGTAATTTTCCTCCTCGTAAAACAGCTGATTTTTAAAGATACTTTCAGACTTGCTTTGTTTACATCTCTGTTTACATTGGCTAATACTCTCCCTCCTCACAGCCTTTTTTCTATGGTGCTGCTGCTGCTGCCTGTTTCTCGGGGCATTACCACCACCAACTGTCAATCAGTGGAATAGCCTGAAACCACTGCCAAGAATGTGTGTCGTGTCAGCACGGACTCGTGCGCATGCATGTGCTTCCCCGTGCACGAGATATAGACAAAACAGGCATCCGCTCATGAAAGCACTTGCTGCATAGTGCAACAAGTGGTTAAAAACTCTACAGGGTACCTTTAAAGTCCCCCTCAAAAAAAAAGAAAAGTTTTGCTTATTTTTGCTTCACCGATGTGCAGAACGATGTATGTGCAGCAGAGTTTGACATTAAAGGTTGTTTTCACATTCATCTGCTGAAAGTTGAGAGTTCCTCTGTGCTCATCTTAAATCTGAATTTAGGGCGTGTAATCATAAAACATAATTTAGACATAAAACATAAAGTAGGAGTCATCTTCTGTCCAGTCAATAAACTTTTGAAACCTAAACATTTTGCATATTTATAGACTTTTCAATGAGGAAGAAACAGAAATAGATTTAATTCTGAGAATTTTTAACTAGGTAATTAAACTTTTATATATATGTATATGTATATATATATATATATATATATATATATATTCAAAAAAAGTTTAATTACCTAGTTAAAAATTCTCAGAATGAAATCTATTTCTGTATATATATATAATATATATATATATATATATATATATAACCCATATCAGACAAATTATTATTCAAAGCAAGAGTGTTTTAGATTTTTTAAAACATGTCTGGAAGGGATCTTTAAGAATATATTTATATATAAGCATGTATTTTGCAAAAGGCTTTGCTAAAACTTTGATCTATCTATAATCTATATTGTCAGAGGCAAGAAATAAAAGTGCAGCGCTGCCCGTCAAGTGAAATTCGGTTTGAATGGTGTCAGCCGCCTGTGACATTGCCAGTGTTGTGCTGTCAGAACTTCTTTAAACATCTTTGTTGGATGCCAATTATTGCTGGTTTCTTTGATACAGATATTCACTGATACCTTGAAATGTTTTTATGCATGAACAAGTGTTTGACTTGAGAATCAGAGACAGTTCAAATCTAGTCTGACACCAAAGTGGATTCCAGGCAGCAGTCTAATTATCCCTGTATATAGCCTATGTGTGTGTGTGTGTGTGTGTGTGTGTGTGTGTGTGTGGCCTTCATCCTGCCTGAGCCATCATCCTCTCACATAAACCTGAAAACCACATGAGGCTGGCGTTGCCAAAGGAAAAAACCCTGGTGGAGCTTTTTAAATACTTCACAGCAGAGCAGTGCTGTTTGGATCCTAGAGGCCCGTGACTCACTCACGGTTACTTCAATTTGTATTTGATCACTAATCACATGATCTTATGAATATTAAAAATGTTGATATCCCCTCTGAGAAGTGAGATTAGGTCCACAGGAACCAACCTCTTTGTTATCATCATAATCGCAAATGTGCTCAAGATCTGAGGGTGGAATTATTCCTGGTTCAGGTGTTGAACTCTGGAAACCAGTCCCACAGATAGTTGTATCTCTCACTGAGTCAACAAATGTGCTGTTGGTGAGCCAAGACAACAATGAACAATTCAGTGTGCTTCACCAGGCTAAACAGCAAAACAATGCAAGGAGAGCAAGAGATTTGACAATCATTATGTTTTCTAATTTTTTTCATATTTATTCCAGTCAGACAACCAAATCGATGGTATTCAAATGAAACTGCAGTCGCCGTGACCCATCTTGAACATGGTGCGGCAACAGGGTGGAATAGTGAGTAGGGATGGAACCTGGACTAAAGCACTCCATGATGATCAGTTATCATATGAACCAGTTTCTCTCTCTCCTCAGCTATGCAGTGATAGCTTACGGCTGTGCCGAGTGTCCCAAGCTGAGCTGTGGCCGTGAGGGATGCGACACGGAGTTCTGCTACCACTGTCGGCAGCTGTGGCACCCCAACCAGACGTGTGACCAGGCCCGGCGTCAGCGGGCCCGCCACACCTCAGGCGGCAACGATGCCTCCACGCTGTACGTCTTCAATGAAGAACCTGGAGGAGGTAGGACGGGCAGCTCCCGTTTTACCTTTTGTTGCACTGTCTAATATGTTTTTCAACAAGGGACGCAGCTGGCTCGACTCTGCTGACATTTCTTGGCGCTAGCTTTTCCCAGGCAACCAGTGGAGACTCCATGAAGTCGCTTCTTTCCCCCTAAAAGTTATTTTTCCCCAAAAATGTTGAGCTTTTCCTTTAAGTGAATAAATAAATATTGCAGAATGTGTGGTCAACCCATTATTCTGTGTTCACTCTGTTGCTGTAGACGCGGAGGAGATCAAAGCGTGTCCTCGCTGTGGTGCCTACATCATGAAGACCAATGATGGCAGCTGTAACCGTATGAACTGCACTGTGTGTGCCTGTCAGTTCTGTTGGCTGTGTATGCAGGAGATCACCGACGTGCACTACCTCAGGTGTCGTGTTCACAGTCAGCTCATGATCACATTAACATGCACAACCAAATGCCCACATCCAATTTAGAAGATGTCATTTTGGGAACTTTGAGAAAAGGCAATGAAATGATTAGTCAACTAAACATTTAACAACAGATTTAGTAATCATTACATCATTTAAGTTATCATCTAATCATCTATTCATCTAATTATTAACACAGTGTATTTATGTTTATTTATGTTTTGTCCACCTTGAATTTTTTCACTTTTTTAGACCAAATGATTAATCAAAAAGAAAGTGACACAGTAACTGCTAATGTAATTCATCATTAGCTGCTGCCTTACAGTGAACTATCTTGGTTTTTTGGAGACCTACACTGTGAAAGTGCTGCACGGAAACACAGACAGAGAAAGACAGGTCAGCAGAATTCGATCCTAGTCTCACAACAGCATGAGGTGAAAAAATGCTTGATGGCACAAGTCTAACTTTGGCATTTGTGAGATACTTCAATTCATTATTAAGGACTAAAACCTCATAACTAGATTCACTAGAATTATTATTATACCTGGGTTCGCACCACTACTCCATCTGTAGGTTATTAAGCAATACCCAGTCGGAAATAAAAACTGGTCAAGTCAGCAAGTCAGCATACTGTATGTCATTGTTTAGAGGCTGCGCTGCTTTAAACTGTTCCTCTTAGCCTCCATTGACTTTTCCAGTCCGGGAGGGGAGTCACTGCTGACTTGTCATCAATGCATCAGCTCTGCCTGCCTCCATATTTCCAATGCGGCAGAATATGTAACTCAAGATACAAGACTAGCTAAAAGAAGATAAGTAAATCTTTCCACTGGCCAAGGCCATTTCAGAACCATAGTGTATGAAAGGTGTGTGAGATGCATGATTTTTTTTTTCGTGTATTGATTATTTTCATGCCTTGGGTTCTGTTGCCTGCATGAGCCGCATTGTCTTTTTACACTGTCTCTCCTCCTTTTCCCCCAGGCCCTCCCCCTCCTCCTTTTCTCTTCCCTCACCCTGGTCTGTCTTTCACACTATAAATTACAGTGAACGTCCTATAGAAGGGCAAAGCTTTTACCATCACACAGCAAAACCATAATATCTCACTGCAATTCCCCCACTCAGGCTTTTAGAATCCCAAAGTGACATTTGCTGCGGTAACACAAACACATGCTTTGAGAAGAGGCATAGCTCTAAGGTGCTATTTGTGTTCCTTATATTGTCACTGCTGTTCCTACAGGTTATTTGCTGCTTGATTAGACCAAACAGCATTAGTCAGTGTTGGCAGTTAAAATTACACCACAACATCAAAGGCTGATGCTAGATTAAAGTAGCACCTAAGGCGACATTTATTGAACCTAAAGTCATATCAGGTTACAGAATATCTACTCCTCGTAAACAGACTTAAATAACCAGGCATTTCCATTTCTCTAACAGCAGCATGCAAGAAAAACAGGAAATAGTATGTGAATTGTAGTTGCAAATGACTATAATTCAGGGAGAAAAAAAAAAGATAAATGCAGATGAGATCATTCAATTTGGGAAATGATGTAATGACAGCAATAAGATAACCCGCTAATGTTGTCATGTTGTTGTCACTACTTATTTATTTCACTAGTTTCTTAAAAAATAATCATTCAGAAGTTTTTATGGTGTGCCAGAGTTGGTTGAAGTTGTGTGAGAGGTCATGACCTACACATGATGATGATGCTTTTGTGGTCATAGCTTTGGAGACGATGGTGGGCCTATGTCCATGTACACACTATATATGCTAAGTATGAAGTTTGGATAAAACCAAAAATCTCTGCTAATAAGGCGATAACAAGACTAAGAGTCTAAAGCCATGACATTTAGGCACACTGGTGGTGGTGTCTGAAGAAAAGGTCAGGGGATCATCAGAGTTATTAGGATTCATCCTCTCGGAACCATGTGTCTGTGCAAAATGTCCCGGGGAACCATTCAGTAGTAGTAGACTGAACAACAGAAAGACTGAGATCCATAGGATACATTTTTTTTCTTGAACTTTGTGCATGGTAATACTTTGAACTCTTTGGTGATCTCCCCCGTTGTGTCTCAGCCCCTCAGGATGTACATTCTGGGGGAAGAAGCCATGGTCGCAGACCCGCAAGGTACTGTGGCAGGTGGGCATGTTGCTCGGAGCACCGGTGGTCATCTCCCTTATAGCGGGCATCGCCATTCCTGTCATCATTGTGGGCATACCAATCTACATGGGCCGAAAGGTACAAAACACTCAGTAAACACTGTCTCACAGGAATTTACTGGTTTGAATAGATTCACATTGTGCAGTATATCTTAAATGTGCAAAATCTTCCCATTTGGCTCTCTAGGATACTCATGTAAACAAATGAATGCGTTAAAAGGATTTCAGTTTTTTAATGTAAATGTAAACATGTACATTTGCCAACCTCTGTGTAAATGATTCGTACATCCCAAATGCTGTTTATTTCCATGTAATCAACAGATTTGAAATCAATTTTGTTATCTTGCACATAATGCAGGTCAGGTGGATTGTAAACAATGGCAACTAAATTGCAACTAAACTGACATTAGATGTGAACGTATTTGTCTGTCTTTGTGTTAGAGCGCTGTGGTAGCCAGCTTTTCCTCTCCCCTCATGCATGCTGGGATGTCTTTATTAGTGGACATAAATAAGTGACAGGACTAAGTGGTTGCAGAGACTGAGAACAACAACTAAGAACAACAAATTACATTTCCAGTATCTAATTTATATTTTATTTGTTACCGTCCAGGTCCATGGTCGCTGTAAGAAAAACAGTATCTCAGGAAGCAAGCACTACTTGACTGTGGCGAGTGGGGTGATGATGTCAGTCTTTGTGTCGCCGGTCATAGCAGCTGTCACTGTGGGTAAGGAGCAAACGACAACATGGCCATCTTCTGTCATGCACACTTCGATGTAATTAAAGTGTAAAATTAGCTCATTTTTGCAAATTTAGTTGTGAATAGGTTAAAATATATATATATATATAAATAAATATGCTAATTTAAAATATTTTGCGTTTGAATACTAAATCAGATTTTCCAGTGTCTGAGGCAGTATTTATGTGGATCAAAAAATCAATAAAGATAGAGACGATGGAGAGTCTGGCATACTCCCATCTATAGTGATGTGTAAAGGCTGTAGGACAATGTAAATGCTACCATCACAAGCCAGCTAACTTAGCTTTGTGCAAAGTATGGCTGACCTACCAGCACCTCTAAACCTCCCTGATTAACACACAGATTTCCAAAAATGTCAGATTGGTCCTTTAATAAATCAGTAGTTATACTCATTTGAACACGAGTCCAGGCTTCATTTGGCACAAACCTTTAGTTTACAGCCCTACAGTCATTGATACAGCCATGTGAATACTCACAAACAGGGTGTCTGTATGCAAACATGCAACTTCACTTCATTGCCACACACACACATGCACACACACACATACACACACACACACACACAGTGCAAAGTAGCATTTTGATGACTCATGCTCCTTCCTACCGTAGGTAACATTCGTGGCTCTGACAGAAATCCTTAAGGCTGTATCGGCTTCTCAGCTTCCCTCTGCAGTGTAACAACCATCACTGTACCGCGCACTGATGGGCCCTCCCTTGGCACACACACTCGAACAAACATTTAGCCGCACTGTACTCGTCACCCTCGCCTCCTACCCCTGCGTATCCCTCCCTGCTGTCTCTACGCCCCCTTCTGTTTCATTTTTCACTCTGGCCTCACTTTCTCTCTGCCGTATGCGTTTCTCATATCTCTTCTGTTTCTCATATTTCAGTCACAGCTCCCTGCCTTGTTGTCTCTCTCTTTTTGACTCACGCACATCCAAACATACACACAGACACTCTCTCTGTGAACAGTTTGGTTGGCAGGCTCATCCTCTTGCCCTGGTTTCACCCTGTTGCTGAGTCAATAGCGTCCCAGTGTTCCCGCTGTGTTAATGATGTCCCTTTGTTTGGCTGGCACTCTGCTTTGTGTTCCCAAATTCCTATCTCAATCACAGGTTGCATAATCACACACCATACGCAGGCTGCTGCTCATCGAGTTCGGGGGTTTGTTGAAACTACTTGTGTGAAGGTTACGAAGGACAGTGAAACTGAACTTGTTAAACACAGTTTGACTTTGCCAGTGTAGCTATGCACTGCAGTATTCTCATTTGGACTTAGCATAAAGACAGGTGATCCATCTGCTGTGAATACTTTATCTATTCCTCAATTGTTATGTCAGAAATTGAGTATTATGTCCTGCCAGTGCACGAACTGTGAAGAAATCTGTCTTGCCGGTGCATTTAAGGAAGCTTCAGCAATCAAGTTTAGAGAGCCATGCGTTCACAGCCTATGTTGTCCAAAATAAAAACCAGCAGGACAAAGAATACTCTATTAATTTTCAAGTGTCCACAGCAGGGATGTCTTTCCACCTCTCAGCTTAATAATAGTAATTATAATCACATATAACCAGGAAAAGGCATTCTGGCCAAGGGAGCAGCACCACATAGAAAAACACAGAGGTTTCAAAACATATAGCGCAGACTTATAATGAATCAACGTTCACAAGACTCACGCAGATGAAATAAGATAACATAACAAGTGATATAAAAACAAATATATAGTAGATAAAAATGCTTCAAAAATAAATACATAAAATGGATGAACAGAGCAAGATCAGCTTGAGTACAATTCTATTAGAATGGATTTAAAAGCTTGCAAGGAAATGAGTCCCTGGCTTGGTACACTCCTTGGAACATAAGGAAGATATAATTTCCTGGAGCAGAACCAGTAGTTCCCATTTTTATTTGGAACAATTAAACTGCATAATTAAGATGGCTAAGATGCCAAGAAAAGCTTTGTAAATAGGTGTGTACTTTAGTCCAGCTCACTGTGAAGCAGGAGGGACTTCCGTTGAAAATGTACAACTCTTTAAAGGTGCACTTTGCCATTTTAACATGGATTTGCAGGGGTTGGACTTTAATACTAGGCATTTTTTTCTTTTTGTTACTAACTTGGGGTGTGGATGTTGAAAGACGAGAAGATTTATCAGGGTTGCATTGTGGGAATGATAGTTCTAGTGTTTTCTGAGCCTGAACCATACGAAGGACTAGAGGTCAGGATATTTTGGCCTCGGCTGCTTTGATTTTTGCCATTTCTTTTATATATCTCTTTCACAAGGCCCTCCCCCAAACTTTAAATCGCAGCAGTGCTCTTTTAATAACCATTTGTATGTTATTAAATGATAGTAGTTTGGCACAGACTCTATAGACAAATGGTTCCAATTATATATAATGCATTATGAATTGGTTTTTCATACTTTTCTTTTTTCCCGCAGGTGTGGGTGTACCGCTAATGCTGACATATGTCTATGGGGTCGTCCCCATGTCACTCTGTAGGAACGGTTGGTGTCGACCCCAGAGTGAGCCCCCTGAAACACACAAAATCCAACTGGAGGACTTGGCCAGCTGTGAGTACAGAGTGTGGCCACTATAAAGTTCCTGTGAGGGATATCATATATCGAAATCATTCACATCAGTGCTGAGTTGTGATTTTCGCTCCGAAGCACGGCCTTATCTGATGAAGTTTCAACTTCTCTTATAGATCTTCTATTCTCTCATGTAGTCAGTGACCACTGGACGGGTCAGAACAACCCAACGCCCAGTGACACCAGCGTCCAGGAAGTTAGAGTGAGTGTACAGGAAGTGGGTGTCCTCCCAAGTACGAGCACCACGCCCCCAGAGCTAGATAGCTATGTGGGATTGGATGAAACCACAAAACGCCATGAATATACTCAGCAGGACAGCCCATCAGACTGCGAGGTGGTTATTGTGCCTGACAGCAAGCTCGACGACACGCAAGCGGGTCCTCTGAGGTAAATGTTGCCTCTGGATTTCCTCTCTTTATAACGTGTCTTTTAAGAAGGATTTAGATTTTTCTTTCTTTTTTTTCTGATGTAACACCTAAAAGAAAGTCCCGCTGTTACAGTTTTTTTTTTTTAACTCACTGGGGCACTTTTTTTCATAGTCTAGTTATCACTGAATACCTTGCAGCTTTATATTGATGTCTCTATGTATGTCTATTTTTACTACAGGGATGGAACCAATATTGAGGTCCGTGTGGAAATTGAGACCCATCCCAGAGGCGCCCGCCAGTCCAGCCTAAGTAGCATCCTGTCTAGCCGAAGCTTGTCAGTGGAGTCCCTGGGACACTCGCAGTCCCAGTCCCAAGACTACATGTGTGCCTCAGAACTGGAAGGAAGACGAGACGGGGGAGGAGGAAAAGGAGAAGAGCAGGAGGGAAGAGAGAAACCAGGAGGGGAAGCAGTAGGAGGAGACGAAGGGACACCAGTCTTTGAAATAGATGGTGTATGAGGTCCTTCAATGCAGGCTTTATACTTGGTTGAAGATTTAGTCAGGTTTTATGGAAATAAACAAAATCCATGAGCTGACATGTCCCTGGATTGACCTGCAAATCGTTGGCCAAGGTCACCCCCTGCTTCCAAGACGGGCCCTCCCACCAGATGCCTTCTAGCTCCAGCCTCTAAGGAAGACGCGGGTTTAGAGAGAGCAAATGAAAAAGATGCGAGTGTGTGAGTGAGTGTTTGAGACAAATAGCATGAGACTATGACATAAAAACTCAAGGGGGATAAACTGTAAAGCAGACAGGATAGCACCCATCAGTGAATCTAAAACAGAAGTGACTGAGAGCATGATAGCCGACTAGTTCAGTCTGTTTTTTTCTCTGCGGTCTTTTCTGAATGGAGACTACCTTATTCCCCCCTCTATTATAAATCTATTTCATGAAGCCCTCTCTTTGTCCAGCTGTACTCTTATACTTCTTTTAGTGACCTCACCTCCCTCCTCCCCCTTCTCTTTTATGAATAAAGAAACCCTCGCAAGCATGATTTGTTTCATGGGCGGATTAAGAATTTTAACAACTGTCTTGTCAATGAGTGAATATCAAACACTTCCCAAGCCATGCTGTGAGACAGTAAGATGTTTTTGTTTTTTTTCTACCTTAAAGAATATCTCCAGAATTTTAGGATGCAGTGTTCAGACCGGAATTGGGCAATGTTAAACAAACAATGCATTTTTTTTTTTTTTTTTTTGAAAGAAGTCCGGCTGAAAATGACATCTGGGAAACTGGAAACCAAGTCTGTAACTGTTGTTATCTATTGGATTCAAAGATGCTCTGTGACATTGAGGCAGTGATTGTTTGAATTGACCGGAGGGCTTATAAATACCATGAATTATAACTATTAATCACAGATCCACAGTCTTCCATGGAAGCAGAGAAGAGGCAGTGTCACTTTTGCATTGTTTTAGTGCAGCGTTTCACCTTGAAGAGGCTTTTTCCCTTCTAAACTGAAGAGGGAGACATTGCTTTAGTTTGTAAAACTGCTCATTCTAATGCAGATACATACTTGCATTAGTGGCAACAACATGGCAGCGACACTCAACTTTTAAAAAAATAGCTGCATGATTATACTGTATCCAGGATAACACATACTGTATACGCACACACAAGCAAGACTTCCATGTTCACATACACAGTCGCACATACACACACACACACACACACACACACACACACAAGTGCGCCCACACACGCAGCAGTCGGTGTAGTCGCAGTAGTGTGCACTGCTGAGGACATTAAATATAAACTGAAGACCCTCTCAGATGATCACAGAGCACCAAAATGACAACAGCAGCATGCCACCTCAGGCTAAAACTGTAATAACCCCTTCTAGAAGATTTATGAGAAATACATGACTATACATGCACTGCTTCGCTTCCTGAGTGTGAAATACTTGTGAGATGAACTCAGACATGACGTGATGACCTGTGCTGGGTTGTGGACAGAAATTTAAATAAAGATTTCACCATGAAGGACAAAAACACACAGCATTGGTTTGTATGTGTCAGAAATGTATGAATTTTTCTAAGTTCGAGTGGAGTTGAGAGAATGCACCAAAAGGCCCCAGTCAAACCTGAACAGGGGATCCTGTAAGTTGTTACACATCTTTGAACAGTGAAGAGTCTCAACTTTAAAAATAGCTGCATGATTATACTGAATCCATGAAAACACACACTGTATATGCACACACTTTCTTTCTCGAAATTGAAGCAAAGAGATTGATAGACATAAACCTTGGTATTTAAATGTTCTTTTAAACAGCTTGTGGCCACTCATTCAAATCTTGTCCTGACTCCCAGGGCCCATAATTGATTTTGTCTTCATTCCTTCATTTGAAAAACATTTTTTCGTTTATTTTGTCAAAGAAACTTCCTGCTAATAAATAAATATCCCCAAACATTACAGTGCTTATTAAGTGAAGATGGTTCACAACAAGGTTGCAACAACCAGTTATAATCGATAGAGGGCGCCAACATACAAAACATTTCAAACTAATATATTAGTTTGAAATTTTGCCTAGCTTTGTGTTTGCTACTTGACCCAACCTGGAAAATGATGATGGGAGACAATGGCCTTATCCGTTATTATATTTCAATTTTTCCAAATAATATCATTAATTAAAAAAACAATTACGTGTTGTTTCTCATGCATACACATAGGGGACATGGGGGACAAGGGATAATAAAAGAAAAACCTGGCAGCAGTGGATCCACCACAGGTCAATAAGCGAGAGACAAAAAAACAAAAACAAAACAAAAAAACCCCTGGGAGACAAAAAGTGCAATTGTAAGCTCATCAGCCATCAACTCATTAGTGGTTGTCAGCCCCCGTCTACACTGCAATAATAAGTCTGCAGTAATTTCCTCATTAAGGCTGCTCCTTCAATCTGGAGCACTTTGGAGGAAGCTTCATAGCTCAGCAAGGTTAGGAGGACACGCCCTTAACTTTGGAAGCGGTGCAGTGGGTGCGAGTGCTCACCCTCAGCTGCTCATGTCATCAGTGGAGCAGAGAAAAGGGAGAGATTGAGGGTGGTAACTTCTATCAGCGAGCTTTTTTTTTTTCCTGCTTTGGCGCATCCGCCGTCGAGCTCTGCCTGCTGTGTTTACCTCTCTGTGGTCCGGGGAGAAACTGGGGGGGGAATCCACCTGCCGGAGAGCAAGACACACCTCGGGATGGATGCCCTGAAATCCGCCGGCAGAGCGATCATCAAGAGCCCCGGAGTTCCGCGGCACACATGGGGAACTTCAAAGCACGAAAGTGAGTGAGACTGTGTGTGTGTGTGTGTGTGTGTGTTCAAATGTTTGGATTTGGTACAATGTTGTAAAGATGTTTGGCGACGAAGCAGAGGTGGTATTATCTACCAGAGAGGGAGAGGAGGACCGTAGTGCCTCTGGCTGCTGAAGTGAGCTAGTGGTCTGTAGTGTTTTATTACTGGAGAGCTTTTGTTTGTCTTGCTGCCAGTAGCTGATGGATTGGATGTTCTGTAGTGTACAGAGCTGCTTTATTGTGTTGTTAAGTCTCAGTTGTGATTTACTTTTCTTCCTCCTGAGTGATATGGCCAGTCCTACTACCAGTTGTGCCTTCACAAAACAACTAGCCTACAGCATTTAAAACTAGCCCATTAGAACTGATACTGAAAGTCAGTCGATTAATCGAGTAGTCGATTCAGGAAAAAAAAAAAAAAGATTGGCAAACGTTTTAAAATGGATTAATCGTTTTAATGGTTCACAAATGCTAAATATAAAGCTATGCTGGTTAGCATTTACAGTTTGTATGGTCCATATAGGTTTGGAGACCTCACCTCGGGATCTTAGAACTTGTAAGGGGTATTTTTCTCTTCCTGCTCTTCCTGACATTTAATAGAATGAATGATTCATTCATTCATTAATAAAACAATTAACAGATAAATTGCTGTCAAAAATAGCAATTTTGTTTTGAAGCCCTAAGATTAGATGCTACACTAAAACTCTACCTTATAATTTATACCTAAGTAAGATCCTTTCATTTTATACCCAGTACTGAATACCTAATGGGATGAAACTGGGACGTTTGTCTATAGTGATTTTTCATTAGGTTTGTCTGTTTTCTCTCTCTATACCACACAGTCCTGAGGTAGTTCACAGTATGATACTTACTTTAAATCATTTACGTGTGCAATTTTTCAGCGATATATTTCGAGGTTATATCATACACACTGTTATTAAAGTAAACTTCAGGCTTTTTTGGGTGTTCTTTATCCGTTAGATAGATATATAGATAGATAGCATTCAGTGATTTGCAGCACTTGAACATTCTGTATTATTTGCTATTAGTTTATCAGGTTATTCAGAAAATATCATATTAAACATGCAAGATTGCTCCCGGACTACTACAGTGTGAAGTACAGGAGGTTGTGGGTGCTGAGTGAAGGGTCAGAGCAACAAATCTTGTCACACCATCAGTGACGGGCAGAGAGCGAGGGGCTGATCTGCAGCCTGCAGCTCTGCTGTCGCACTGATGTGTGAAGTGTTGTCTTGAACGCTCTCTCCCTGCAGTTACATCGCCTGTAAGCTTCTCACTGCCATAAATGCGAGCATGCTGCTTTTGCCTCATCCTGAATTCCTGCTTAGTGAATAATCAGCCGCCCATGCCAGCTTTCATTAAACATGACTGATTAATTTCACAGCCAGAAAGATGTGCTTGGTTTATTCACGCTCTCGAGGAAATGTTCTAGTAAATTATTGAATATTGAGTGTAAATCTGTGGGATTTAGAAGTTTTCTCAATGGATTAGGGCTTTAATGAGTCTTACTGACGATTTTAGTTTCTCAATTTGAGCACAAGATGTCAACGTTAAGTGACAGGTTGTCCTGAATGGTTTGCATTGATGGCTGTTGATGGATGCTGTGCTAAAACTCCTGATCTTGGTTTTTGTGCAGACACTGATGGAAAGGAGTTGTTATTGTTTCCCCCCAACGCCGGCAACATCACCATTTCTCCGTCATTTCCATGGCGACTTTGTGATGTCAAAAGCTGACAGGCAAACCATCAACATGTTATCTGGAAAGACATTGTCTGTGTCACATTGTTAGCAGGAGCCTCTGCATTCTGCTCTTTCCTGCTCTTATTGTTGTTGGTGTCAGGAAGAGAGGGAAGAAAAAAGCAGGATGATACTGTCAGAGCAGAATCCAGCTTTTTATCAGCGGCTGATGACAGAGGCAGTTTGTGTGTGAGAGCCACCAGAGGAATCAGGCTGGAAAAATGTGAACACAGCAGTCACAAACAGCACAGACAGACAGAATGACTGCTGATGTCCAGAAGCTACTTAGCAGGCAATTTGGAGAGAGGACAGCATCCTTATGCCAGCATGTGGCGATGCGTCAAAGATGGCTGTTGGAATGCAAATAAGGCAACATTGCATCTGCTTGGCACAGTCACACAAATTAGGTGTGATTAAAGTTAGAAAAAGAGTGATGAATTATTCGTGTCCTGTCTTTTGACTGGAGGAAATTGCCTCGCTTTAGTTAAATAACCACAGTAAATGACAATATACAGTTAATTTGAGGACAAATTGTGTATATTAACTTTGCCTTGCCAAGTTGTTTAATAGTGAGATTATGTAGAGGCCTGGTCATATGACAGAAAATCAATATCACAATAAATTTAAAACACCATCATGGCATTTAGAGTTTCTGTTCAAAGGTCATTTGTTAAATATGCCAGACTATCAGTCTTAAAGCATTAGCAGCAGTGATTTGTTTCAAATGAGACTGGAGTGTGAAGATGAGATAAAACAGAAGCACTAGAAAAAGACTCAGGTGTTGTATTTTTCGGGGACAGTGCTACTGAAAAGTCCACAGGGATAGCTTTTAATTCAACATGCCGGTATGATTAATTTGGTTACTTGACCTTTCTGCTGTCACCACTGTAAGGTTGAACTTTCCGCTTGATCAACACTCTGGCTAATGACCCTTTCAGACATGCGCCTCGTTACATTAATGGCAATTTTACATATCGGTCTAATGTGTGAATGAGCACCTGAGCCAGTTATATGTGGAAGTCATGACGCAACGTTACGAGGTTGGACCAAGTAATGTTTCTGTAACAGCAAAAGTCTGATGACTTAAATGCTGTTAAGATTAATATAAAGGCTGTAACAGTACAAGGTAAAGTGATTTCATGTCTTGTTTGCTTGATTAATAAGAGCAGTGTTATTAATTCATTGCTTAATTATCACATCATGTACAAGGAAAATATAAGTGTGTTAATAAGCCAGGAAACATTGTGAATGAGCCAATTTTAAGTTGGTTGCTAATTCATGTCACAATGTTTATAAGTGCAGTGGGAATAGCTGGCTTTTCAATAATAATCAGACCAGGAACATCTACTGTAGCCAGTCTTCAGTTCTTTAGCCAGCAGAAAACTGACATGTACAGCATTTCCCCATCACCGCTCGTGGCCGTCCGTTGTCATCTGTTGAGGTCAAAGCCACTGGCAGGACGGAAGAGGACACAGCATGTGCCTGGAGTACAAGCCATCTCTTTGCATCACGTCACATCGAGGCAGTATGGACCTTTCTGTACCTTAGAAGTGACACACACTTGCCCTTGGCACCAAGGACATCTGTGCTGTACAGTCTGCATCAGTTTAAAAAGGGTGTAGCTTTGGGACTTAGTTGTTTCCAGTGAGATTGTGTCCTTGGGTTTAGGATTTTTTTTGTTTGTATTTCTTTCTGTGATGTGTGATCAAAATCAAGGGAAAGAACTGAAAATAACGAGCTTCCTTTAAACCTTGAATACACATCTCAAGTGTGTTTCTGTTAGATTCTCAAGCGTTGTTGCTTTGAGGAAAAGAATCTGCTGTTTGTGTTGCTATGCTTTGTGACCCAGAGAAGAGCTTGATGTGAAATTAGTGGACTCAGCAGTCATTAGGTTCCACTGGTTGGGAACTCTGGCTGTTAAAGCTGACATGGTCTTGACTGAATGACATTCAGAAGGCAGTGGTGTCAGTTAGCACTGCCCCTCGAGGAGCAATTATCTCTCAGTAGCTCGTTAAGACTCGAGCACCACAGACACAGCAGTGAGGAAGAAGAGGGGGAGCAGAAGGAATGGTGGGAATATAGAGGATAATGATGGAGGGAGTGTCAAAGAGAGGGATGAAGGCGGGGATTAGTGTGTGTAGCAGATTACAGGGGGATTCCCTTGCTTTGAATGTGATAAATAAGATGATCAGTTGATAATTGGGGACTGATGGAGCATTTGGATTTGTGTTATGATCCACCATATAAGTATCATCAATGCAGCATTGATATTGAGTACCAAATCTAATCTGCCTATGTAGCCCGGGAAGCCCATTTAAAGAGTTATTTCACTAAGACATATTTTCCCACTTACTACTAATGGCGTCTAACTATGCTGATAGCTTTTCTGTCACCACCCACTAAGATAAAGGAAGTGAATGGAACTTTATTTGTGGTCCTGAAAATTTACAGTTAAAATAATCAGCAGTCCCAGTGACTCAGTTTACTCTGGTTTTATTGTATCTAATCATTTGCATTACCTTGTCACTGTTGATGCAGTGCTTTCAGTGACGAGGCCCTTCGTTTAGTTAACAACATCTACAGTAAAGGTTGTATTGGCATACAGTACATGACTTTTCACAGCAGTGCCCTGTTTACAGTTGGACACGCACAGATTAAAAATATAATGTATCAAGATTGGACAAACAGATGAGAATGAGAAAAATGGTAGTTACAGTGAGGGACAGATTTTGTGAATGTTGCGGAGAATCATTTTTAAGTGGCTTTACAATTTTTCCAATGCGACTGGTGTGTTCAAATGATGAAAGTTTTTCATTTATGGGTTCTAGTACAGGATTTCTAATACATCAGCAAAACAGTGTGTGTACTTTCACACACTAATATCCGTCTTGCACACCTCCGGCCTCCCCTCTGCTACAAGTCCTTCCAACTTTGTGTTCACAGCAAGGTGTTACGAAGCAGCAACTAAATACACAATTGAATAAAGTTATCCTTTGTACACGGGGGCCTACAAAAAACAATTCAGCCAACAACCATTAGCCTACGCTATAGGATTGCCATGATATGCTCAATGACAATGCTGGTGCTAAGCCAACTAGCAATAGCAACATTTGCTGACCATATTCATAATCATAAATTGGAAACAGCAAGTCAGCTAATGTTACCATGGCTACTGTTGCTGGTCACAAACTATCCAGTTACTTACGCTTCAAGGAGAAAAAAAAACAGTTCTGAGTCAAGTTGAAGCTTTGTAGCAGCTCATAGGGCTCTCCATCTTGGAAAAGCCAGACCTGTATTAGGTACATGGTCAGACAGGAAAGAAATTCACTCTTGGACTTATCCACTGGAACTTGCCTGCATGAACGGCACACAGAGAGGGTTGATAAAGACAATGATGGAGCTGGTAAAAACTTAAAAAACTTCATGGATGTTTTGGTCCTCTGGCTGACCAGAATTTATAGCAGAGATCCTTGTTTTTCTTTTTTTTTTTTTTTCATATGCTGGCATTCCACCATTTCCAGTAACACTTAAAGAAGAAACAGTTATTTCATCTAGCACTCACCAGGGTCTACCCAGAATATACACGCTCATTTGGAAGAGCACTTAAACCAATATGTGCTCTTATAGCTGAGCTTCAGTATATCAGGCCATGATTTAACCGAGCAGACTTCCCACCTATACTCTGCATAATTCATCCTCACAGCCTCATCAGTCTCACCAGTGGCACACTGAGGATAGATTAGATGATAAAGTGCCGCTAATGAGTTTTCATGGAGCATGCTTTGAGAAAAGTAACCTGTCTAATGGATTTCTCATTTCAAAGATCAGCAGTTGCCAAAGTTGTGAGGTATTGCTTGCATCGGATTGATGGATTTAAACACTTCAGGGTTCTTTGAATTTTACGGCTCAATAAGCTGAAATTGATCATATATTTGGTTCAGTTTGTTTTCTATAGTACTCTCTAGAGTAGTGGAGCAACATTAACAGATTTAGATGCTGTATTATAGGATAATTTTCCTTAACTAGATTTTACAAACATTTTTTTTTCTCTTGAAAAATACTTCATAGACATTTCCCTTTTAGTGCATGTGAAAATGAGTGAAATGGCTGTGAACATGATTTTTCAAATGCAGTTTTATTTAGTTGTATAGATAATAACTGAGGATTTTCTGTGAGTCCATGGCCTTTTGACTCTTTCCACTTTGGTCAGAAGAGAACTACATGAGCTAAATCCCCCTAAGACTCTGATTAGTTGGATTATTGTCAAAAGCGCAGCTACATCAGTGACAGCTCTGCACAGGCTGTATTTTTGCCTCTTGACTTTTTTTCCCCCACTATTTTTCGTTTCTGTGAAACTTTATGAACAGATTCAGTCACATTCTTCTTTCCGTAAGTGGTAATATTTTGTGTCTCTAAAATTCGATTTTAATGCAACATCCAGTTGGAAACATTACTGTTATCATGCACTTGTATTACCAAACTGCCCAGTGTGTGACTTGTGTCCTTCTTAGCCTTGCAGCAAGGCTCTAGGGAAGGGCTGGGTATTGCCACTGATTTACATCAGTTTGGATTCAGTGGGTGACGATTTGATGCAACTCCCGATTTAGATTGGATTCAATATGGAGATATTTCAGTTACAACACCGATATTGCTTGGATATGAAAGAGATTCTCAGAGTTGTTTTTCTAACTAAAATTGAAAACATTTGTTTACATAACGAATGGACCCCAAAGCAGTAACATTAATGTACTTTTTATTTAACATGACCAACAGTTTAGACACAAATCTAATAAAAATTCTTTTGGCTTTTTCTTGTACATCTTGCATATGTGTGTGTTTACGTCAAGCGTCTTCATAGTCTTTAAATCTGAAATGCAACCACACATCTGCCTTTAGACTTGCAAGTGCCTTCAGTGGAGCTGTGTCCGCCATGTTTTTGTCTCTCACGTGGTCAGATCTCGTTACGCAAGATCACGTGACGTAAAGGGGGGGGTTACAGTCTCACACATCCACATCCACGGGAGAGGCCTAGGTGTATATTAAATGAAGATTGAATCAGAGCATCGATTTTCTTTTTCAGTCCAGTCCTACTCCAGGGAAGGCATTGTGCATCTATTGGTCTATTGTGTTGACATATTTCAACAACTATTGGACAGATTGTGTACAGACTTTCATGTTTCTTACTCACTTTTGGTGATGCCCAGACAGTGCCACTGTTGCGTTGCCATTAGCATGCTAACACTCCAAACTAAGATGGTGAACATGGCCAACATTATACTGACAGCCTCACACACCCACTAGCATGGTTGTAAACTTGTTAGTCTGCATTTTTATGTCATTGCGGTCAGTGTGTTAGTGGATTGTTCTTATTCTATAGTTTATAAAAATAAAATCATTGTGTGTGTGTGTGAATTTAACATCTGTTTAATTAATGTTTGTTTTGTGAATCCAGTTCAGGCTCCAACTTTTTGGCAGCATTTTGCTCAGTCGGGAAGAGATGGAGTATTAAAAGGATTCAAGATATTGTCACACCAAACATGTTTCCGGGCAGGTTTGTTTGGGCAGGTGTGAACAATGCTATTCAACCTCACACTGGGTTGACAATTGCTTCACCACGCTAATCGCTCCTCTTGTCACACTTGTCGTCTTATGTTGTCGTGCTGCAGTTGCCATGGGTATTTTGAAACTGAATAAAGCCCCATTCTGTTGCTATCATAGGTCTTGGTTTAATCAAAGCTTAGTGGGAGCCCATCTGTCCTTTATTCCACAACTATCTTTTTTGTATTAATGCCATAAAATCCCAACTGTGTCAGGGAGATTCACCTTCATTCTTCCTTGTGGTTTAAGGATAACGAGGACGTTTTCAGCTGAAGATACATTGAACAGTGAGGATTTCTTTCTCTGTTGTCAAAACAAAGGACCTAATGCGAAGACACTGGAATTAGGATTTATGAGGGCTGTAACGAGGTGTGTGTTGGTGTGTGTGTGTGTGTGTGTGTGTGTGTGCGTGTGCGTGTGCGTGTGCGTGTGCATGTGTGTGTGTGTGTTTGTGTGTGTGTGTGTGTGTGTGGGTTATAGTATGTGCCCAGGGGGCTTGGTTAAATCTTTTAAAACCAACTTCTTGGGGAGGTAACTGCAACTTGCTACTTAAAATTTCCCTCCAGCAGCAACAATTAACTTTTGCATTGAATTTTTTTATATATTAAGCTGAAAACTCTCCTCCAGTAACTCAGTTTCAACTCTGCATTCATATATTGAATCCAATTTTTCATGTTGGCAATGTGATATTTTTTTTCACATGCTGTCTTGTGCCTGTTATGTCTGAGCAGCGAGTATATTTTCTTCACTGTTGCACTCCACAAATATTGATTTTTGAAGACTCGGCCTCATGTTATTAAAAATGGCTCCACATCATATTCTATATCGATTTTCTTTGTCAGTCCCTTGAGAGTTTGTGTTATGGCAGGTGTGTGTATATATAGAATAAGATGTAAAGGGCTATGTTTGGTAACTCGTGTGTTTCTTTTAAAGCCTTCTACGTGATCTAAGCCTACATTTTTATCCCTGGCTGCCAGTTTAGCAATGACAGAGATCAAGGCATCCTTCACATCCTGCGGTGTAACACAGACTAAATGCACGCCAGGTGCCCTGTTTGACCTCCATAAACACTTACACGTGTAATCAAACCACAGTTTTGGTCTCTTAGTTCATTATTATGCTGCTCTGTGCAGTCTCTCTGGAGGGTTTTTAGCACCAACTATCTTCCCTGGCCCGAAGTGTAGTGAATTATGCAACACAAGTGAAAGTGAGAGACCTTCTTGGGAGATCTTGGGAGAGTTGCTTGTTCACGCTACTGTAGCCACACACACACACACACACACACACACACACACACACACACACACACACACACACACACACACACACACACACACACACACACACACAGGTACATACACATGCACACACAATCCAGCTTCCTGTTTAGTGTGTACAGCGACGTCCTATCATCTGTGTCCTCCTACTGTTTGATGTCCATGACAGCTGTCTGTGAAATGGGATATGCTGTCACTCCAGTGTAAGAGTCTTTTTGAGCATGTTTTCAGCTGTTATTCAGTTTGTGGTGTTTGTGTGTGTGAGAGAGGGAGATTAAGTACTGCAGATGCCTTACTTGGTATGTGTGTGTGTGTGCGTGCGTGTGTGCGCGTGCGTGTGTGTTCGTATCGGCTGAACCTGCTCCTCCATTGGAGAGCTAAATCCCATCTCCATGCTCTGTTCCTCTGAAAAATTCAAAATCCCCTCACCATTTCTGACACATCATGCTCCAATCTGAGCCAAGGAACCCACTCCTAAAAATAACCATGTACTGTCAAAGTGAAAATGGAAAACTTTTGTAACTCGTTGCTGTGTAGAAACACAGTGTAGAGGCTATTATGGTTAGAACAAAGCACTAAAAAGGCCAGTAGGCGTTAGCACATAATGCGATGTTTGATGCTGTGGTTGTCAAAATAATTGAGATGATCTGTTAATGTTCAAACCAGCAGAGATTAATCATTAGATTTTTAACTGACTCCTTTGATTAGCTTGATATTTATTAATTATGAAGTCAAATGCAGATGATCAACTTTATATACTTTTAATCATTTTCACGTTCATTTTTACATAAAAATTACTTTTAGGTGCCCTTGGTTAAGTTGATGAAGGTCATACCATGAATACAAGTGTCTGTCCTGCTGCTACAATGCCAAACTTCTGATGAGAGAAGTTTTTTTTATTCATCAGATCCCTGGGTAAGGCCTCTCAGCTTTTGGGTCAGTATGCAGATTGAGAGGAAGACTACAGGCAATACACAGAGCTGAATAAGCGCTGTAACCTCCTGTGCAAGGCTAGAAAACTCTTTTAATCATTATATTCTCTGAAAAACACTATAATTATAAAAATAAAAGGTCAGGCAGTAAAACACAGTGATCTTTCTAGCAAAGATGGGGATGCAACATTATAATAATTAGAAACTAAAAGGGATTTTAAGTAGGCTTAATAATGAGGTAGTTTAGATGGAATTTCTACTTTATTTGTTGTACTACCATTATTATAGAAGCAACAAGAACAGTTTTTCTCATACAGTACACTATTTGCTATGACATTATGCCATACTTCATTGCGCCCCCTTCACCTCTGAAACCAAACCTAATGTTCCACAATCCTCTGAAGACAAATACAGTCCAGGAGCTTTTAAAGTATACATACTGATATCGAGTAAAGGCAAAAAAAAAAAAATATATATATACCAAGAAAATATGTATTATTTAGTTTGAATGAGACATTTCCACACTATTAAGGCACAGCTCAAGCACTCACATTGATTACCCCTTTAATATCCTGATACTCCGCCAATGTATCCAGCTGTGTCAGACTAGCATCCATCACTCAAGTGGAAGGGTCTAAAGTGCTCCACCACATTAGAGGGGATTCCTGTGGGAAGCCCTCATCTATTAACGGGGCGCAGAGATACACTGTCTCAAATGAGATCAGCAGCTCTCGAAGGTGACTTGTTTTGCTCTGGTGTGATAATGGGTGGGGAAGCTAATGATTGCTCAAACAGAGTGTTGTTTTCCAAGCCCTCAGCTTGAGATGGGGATTGGGAAACCTGTTTTTCTTTTTTGTTTTGTTTTGTTTTTTGTTCTTTTTACCAGTCACGGCTTTATCCTTGAATAGAAAAACAAAATATATAATATAGGATATATAAACCTATTATTTCATGAATGGATTTCTTTTGAAGGAGCTATTTATAGCTGATGAGGCTGCTGAAATAGGAGCCAGGAGACTCCAGGGGGAAAAGATGTGTATCAGCAAAGAGAAAATTGTGCCCTGTTTGAATTGCTAATGAAAACAATCCTTCCACGGTGCTGAGCAGTTATACTTTATGAATAAATAGCCGTGAGGAGAGATTTCTTTCAGTATGGGAGGAGTGTCTGCATTGCTAATGTGGTTGTATTTTGGCATGATTCTGGAAATGTTTACTCTTTCTCTAGTGAACTTTACTGTACCTCCATAATATACGTAGGTGCCGTCCTTTTTCTCAACAGTTGGTTCAGTCGCAAATATTCCTGGTTCTACATAAAGAAACGGCTTTAGAAATGTTAGAGTAATAATTGTAAGGTTGAAATATTCATGCAGGTCATATGGTTGGAAAAATTGACCTTGATGCTTGTGACCTATATGGAAATCTCAGAAGTCTTTAACAGGCAGCAGCAGCAGCCTACATGACAGGCATAGACAAACAGTAGCTGCTGAGTCACTCAGTAAAAATGATCCAAGGCACCTCCAGTGGACAGTTAGTGTGGAAGTCACCTCCATATGTAATACCCTTCAGTCAATGATGAACTGTAACTGTCAGGAGATATTAAACAGTGTAAATAACAATCTCTCCTCTTGCCATGCTGTGTTTGATGAATTAGCGCATAGTGAAGCAGATCAATGAGCATTTAATTGGCTTTACACAAGTCTTTCTGAAAAAGGCAAAATAGGTTGTCAGTGCCCTCAGGTTTGGTTTCACTGAGGCAGCTAAAATGATTTGGAGACGGTTGGGGAATGTGTCATAGTCATGATTAAAAAGAAACAAATTTGTTAGGAAAAATTATTTTTTTTGTGGTAGTGCATAAACACAACATTGCTATATTATCCCATTTATAAAGCTGTCATGGCACAACTTGTTAGCAAACTGGTGCCTATAGTAGTTAAACAATCAGCATTCATTTGAAGTCATGTTTCACGTTACCTGACCTGAAATAAGTCCAATGCTCACTCTCCTTTTTGCTGTGTTTTGGTCTCCACCAACTCTGGCTGCTAAGTTCTCCACTATGTGTCTGCTGCTGGAAAATAGGTTGATACCAAAACAATGAGAGTCAAGACACTAAAATGCTTAGCAGAGCTGAAGGGAAACTCTGTGGGTTTGTCACAACAAGCGAGACATTTCTCATTACACATAATCCTTTGAGCCATTGTCTATGTAAAAATATAAATTATTGCAGTTTTAAGCTGTTGAACAAAGAGTAGAAACTAAAAGCAAAAATATGTTTAATGCACATTACATAATAATATTGGTTTCTTTCTGAAATGAATCTTTTTCGCTGCAGCTTTTCCACCTGTTCCTACTTTGTAAATAAGGACATCCTGACCTAGCAGTTGTTGGTGTCACCTCCATTCTCATGGAAATGTGGTGCTACCGTGACATGCCAGGCAACTTTGAATGTCATTTGAACCAACATGATATATAGTACACAGCAGACTACAGTGAAAACTCTTCAGTTATTCTGTTGCAACTCCTCACTGTGGATTCTGCATCCTGGAATTATACCATGTGGCTTGTTAAAAAATATTTTCATTTCCTGCTTATCTAGCTCCATCCTTCTGCACAGCACCACACCAACAGCACCCGAACTGCGGCTGTCTGCAGAGCAAATATTAGTACAGTTTTCCCTGTGGGGATGCCAGCTATAAATAGAGTACAGGAAGTCATTCAGGAACAAAACCCAAACGTCTGTGTTGACTTTTAATTTGAAGCATGTAATAATGCCCGCCCGCAAAATAACCCCATCGCTAATCCCATTTCATTCTCTGGACACTTCTGAGGACAAAACATGCTTCTTAGCGTACAGAAGATAAGGCTGTTTTACTGCCGTACAGTATGTGAGGACGCCGGGTTGATCCTCTCTAATTAATGATTCACGGAGCCTTTGGAAGACAGGTCCTGATGGGAGGCCTATGTCTTGCATAATAACTGCAGTCAAAGGCAATTAGCATTCAGGACATTATAGGAAAGTCTTTTATCAAGTTGTGATTGTGTTTTCGTTTATCATTTTAATACTTTGTTATCACACACGCTGTATCTTTCACGCTCCCAGGCACACTTACCATTTGAATGCTGAATTTTTTTTAATGTAAAATGCCTGATATTGAGTGATATCTTTTAAAGCATCTAACAATATCTTAAAGTCTTTTTTTTTTTTTTACATTGAGAATAATGTTTATCTCACCTCATGTTTTGGTTGTGTAAGATTGCAAAGCCACATAATGTCACTAATTCACATTTCTTCCCTCATATTCCCAATCTGACCTAAACAGCTTCCACTTTGCAGCGGCTCTGTTTGCTCAGCTGTGCATATACCAGATAACTCTTATCTTCATTATGATTAACAGTAGATAGGGTGTTTGAAGTGAAAGCAATTAATGAGGGGTTTGGGAGAAAAGGGGATTATGCTGAAAGATCCACACCAGCACTGATTCATTCAAGGACCTCCGGGGCAAATAGTTGATTCCTGAATCTGAATCTTTTTACTCCAGAGATATTTTTCCTGTCAATGTAAATTAAATAGAAGCTTGAAAGAAATGGTACGGAAGCTCCACTGTGCTGAAATATAAGAAGGGGAAAAAAAGTAAGCAAACACAATTAAATCCCTTTATGGCCCTCAGGGATTGAATCATGCATTTTATTGGTTTTGCTTACATTTGTCTTTTTCAGTTTTTGTGATGAGGAAATGCAAAGCATCACACTGACGCATGAATTCAGTCAAATATCTCCACAACACTACTTTTTCAAAGCTTTCAGGAGTTGTAATTCAAAAACGGTAATGATGTGGCAAATGAAAAGGTGGCTGCACTTGATGTGGTGATCGAATTAAAAGATAGACCAGGTGAAACACCATCCATTACAAACCAAAATCTATTATATTTTCAAAGAATTTTTTGGTTTATGCTTTTCTCCCGAAAACCCGCTTCCTCGTGTAATATCCATCAGTTTGATACAAGCGATGGAAAAGACTACACCATGAAATAAACCAATGTAATCATACGAGGAACAGCAGTAAAACCTACTTTGTGAAAATGCATTTTGTGTGAATATTTGAGCTTTGCTCCTTACAGTATTTAACCGATGCGATTTGGCACAGGGCCTTTGTCAGGGTGTGCATTCATTACTCATTAGACAAAGACCAACAAAAACAACTTTTTTAGCAGAAACAACTTATTTTATCATTTCCTGTGTGACATACTGGAAGCAAAATAATTGGCAAATATTTTGATATTCAATTAATACATAAAATAATTTCTCATGTTAAAATTTAATATTAAATGCCAAGGTTTTACCAGTTCCAGCTTGTTATTTGTTAGGATTTGCTGCTCGTCTTAGTTTTTTATGTGATAGCAGTTTGAAAATCCTTGAAGGTTGGAGTGTGGGTTGGTTAAAACAAGCAATATGAATACATCACCCTTGGCTTTAGGAACTTGTAATGGACATCTTTTTCTGTCTGCAGGTGCTCTGCAACATTCCTGTTATTTCAAGTTCACGTCCGTGTGAGGAGAGTGAAAGGCAGGAAGTCAAAGTTGGGGTGGTAATATTTGAGAATAGCATGACATGAGGTTTTGTGTGTGGGCCCAGGGGATGTGTAATATCCAGTTCCAGAGGTGGGAGTTTTATGTACTGCTCCAGTTCAGAGCGCAGGGTAATCCCACTGTCATTTCGAGCATTTTATGTGGTTTGTACATTTCTTTTGATGCCTGGCCAAGGTGCTCAGTAATGTAATTTGCAGGTACCACCTCCCTGCCGCTGCTGGGAAGCGATAGTGCCTGTGGTTGCTTAGCAACATAGGCTGTTTGATCCCATGACTCTTGCCTTTGTTAATGTTGATGTTGTCAGTGTTGTACTGATTGAGAGGTATCTAATAAGCTGCTGTTCTTTTCATTCTCTCGGTACAATCAGAAGCAGAGGGAGTGTAGATGCAATAGATGAGACAGGTGAGGTGAGGATTAGAGTAAAGAAAACAGTAAGAAGAGCGAGAGCCTGAAAGGAAGGACTTAGCTCTACTTGGTTTCCCCCTCAAGGCAGAATCAGGAAACCAGTTACACACACCCCCACACCCTCCCACACATACGCGCTATCCCAGCCCACCATCTTCCCTGAATGTGCGGCCTATTTTCCCTGTCAAGGTGGTGTCCTAGATACAAAGTTCCATCAGATGAGTAAAATAGTAAGGCAAAGAGATTCTATCAAGGGAGATATGGAGGATGGGAGTGTCAGCAAGCTCAATGTTTCCTTCCTCACGTGTTGATGTGTTGTACTCATTCCTTTTTGGATTTAAACCAAGACGGTGTGTGAAACCTCTGCTCACTGACCCGCAGTGAAATCGAAAAACGGGGGATGCTTTTGTTATGTTGACCCTGGAGCACACACGTATTCCAACAGTTTTCCCAATTAACTCAGATGATGGTATCTTTAGAAGTGTGTGTGTGTGTGTGTGTGTGTGTGTGTGTGTGTGTGTGTGTGTGTGTGTGTGTGCGCGCGCGCACCCACCCCCTGCGAGGCTATGCATATGCCCTCTCTGTTGCTATATTACTCCTGTGTGCATATCTGTGCGCTCCTGTTTGTGTTATTAATTAACCGTCAGTGTACATGTTCAGCCAGAGGAGAATTCACCCGGGTACGATTTTGACTTCTCAGTGCAAATTAAATTACTGAGTGTGGAGCTGGAAGAAACAGCTGGTGATCGCTGCATGTAGCTGAAAGGCGTGCAGAGCACATGGTGCCTATTATACTTCAACAGCACTTCCCAGAGTCAACTGAGCTACTGTGAAATGCTACACTTGTCAGTTGTTTGTTCAACAGAGTGTCGGGTATTTTACAGCGTTTCACCGTCTCACGGCAGTGCTGTTATAACTTAACGTGAATACACTCGGGGCCCGATGCAGAAGAATGTCATCGGCTTGCAGCGTGCCGTTATTGTAATGCAACGATCCCTCTAGTGTGTGTGTCCCAGCTGTGAGGCTTTTGTGTGAACGTAGTGGGTCAGTGCACTCACCGCAACAGCCCAGGTGTGAGGGTGTTGCCAGGCGTCAGTTTAATAAAGATGCAAACGTCATCAGTGCACCACCGTGGCCTCGCCCTCCCTAATCTTGTTTTGTGCTCTCTAAAATTAGATCACCTTTCTCCACACACTCTCGCTCCCTAACACACACTTGACAAACGTGTACGTATACACTGGCCTCTCGAAAACTCAGAAACGGCACTCGTCTTTGTGCGCCTCAGTATTTTCTTCAACATGTTAAAATCCAATTAGCCTCCCTCTGCTTGTTCCTGTCACTCTTATCAGTCCCAGTCCCTCTGTAGACTCACACAGGATTTATTAAAAATTTAAGCGCCCCTCTTTTAGGGGGATAATATGTTGGAAAACCCTGCAGCATCAACATGAAGCTCGTTAATAATTCATGAGTGTAGCCTGGTGAAGGCTGTAGCACTTATGTATGCTTTGTAGTGCTGTGACATTTTAAAGAATTCAACCATGCAATAAAGCTTTTGACCAGGAGTTGATGTATTACGTCTTGGGGTGATCCAAACTATACCTAAAGCTTAATATTGAAACTGATCTAATTTAAGTGTGCTTTAATTGTTTGAAAAATACCTCTTTGCTAATCCCCACCACACGTTCCTGTTGCTATGCCTGTCGATCTTTCCATTCTAGTGAGACATATATATATGTGTATTTTGCTAACAGTGCCAGTTTTGACATTCAAAATATGTCTTAATAGTCTCCGATTTAACACAGAAGTAAACAAGAGCGGGACTTCTCAGTTATAGTTGACCACTGTCAATTTTTGTCACCTTAATATCGACTATCGCTGGACGATTTTATAGCTAGCTAGCTAAGGGGACACTGCTAAGCCAGGACTGCACTGTCACTGTTTATTGGAGGGGTTTTAGTGGGGTAGGGGGTTCATCTGCCATTATAATCAAATATACACTGCTGACAGTTCTGCAGCCGTTCTCATCACAATGAAAGACAATGGAATGATTGTTGTGTTTATGCATTAAAAATTCTTCAGAAACATATATGGGTAAAGTGCTGCTGCAGGGATAGTGTGGTATCCATTTATCTGTGTAGTTAAGAGTATTGTTGAGCAAAAGACTGAAACCCTTTGTGTTATTCTGTAGCTGTACCTGACCTCTGACCTGCTGGGGAGCGGAGACGGCAAAAAGATGAATTTTTGGATCAATAGTTTATTAAAGAACCACTCTTACATAGTGGGTCATCTCTTACTCTCCGTCGCCATGCACCTCTCATCGGCAACAGTCAAGGGCAGCCGCCATGCCGTCCTCCATGTATCTAAGCAATCGCATGTAATGACATCAAATGTGCTCTCTGGTTTTGAAGCAGCCCCCACAGTGTGACTGAAGATTAGTTAATAATTCAGAGTTGTTGGAAGCGGTGTAACGGGGATGGTGTTCTCTGCTGTTCGCCTTCACAGCTGCATGGGGCCTGCCAGCGACAGATGGCTCGGCCCATGTGGAGAGTTTGGTGCCAGTAGAAGCCCAGTAGAGTGTTGGACAACGATTGTGTGCGTGTGTCTCTGTTTCTCGTTTCTCTCTCTCGCTCTCCACGCTCCTCTTTGTGAATCTCAGTATCTTTATACTTGTCAGTGCTATGAGCATAAATACCTCGTGAACACAGGAGAAAAAACAAAATGTGCTGCGACGTCAGCCGGTTAATGCATTCGTTATATGGTTTTCTTTCTCACAGCAGACTTTGGTGATAAAAGAGTTCTTTGAAATGCTGTGGATTAATGGATCATGTTTCACTTATTGCCCCATTAAGTTTATCACAGAATGTGGTCTGTTTTGCGTAGTTTTGTAAGTGATTCTTCTCCTGATGCTCCTCTGTGGGGTGTCCAGGTGTCTCTGAGAGATATTTTAAGCCTTTCCGCATGGGCTCGGTCCCCCCACCCCGCCCGCAGTAGTCAACCAGAGGACAGCTCTGTGCTACTTGTTGGAAATCACAGCAGCAGCAGGACATCGGAGCCATTCTGTACAATCTATCAGAACCCAGCTGATACTCAGTTTTTCTGGCCTGTGCAACATTTTTTTTTTTTTTTTTTTTCTGAGATCCATAATGTTTTCCACTGCGGGGATTCTAGCCTCTCTGCCAGTAAAAGATGGCAACAAATCTCTCTCAAATCTCAGTGAAGTTAAGGTGCGGGATGGAATCGAATTCAGACGTGCAAGCATAGAGTTGTCAGGAATATGAGGTACATTTCCGGATGGCTTTGCAGTTCTGTTGTTTATGTTTCAAAGACAAAATAAATCTGAAATAACCATGCACAACACTCTCAGTAGAGCTGATCTCATTATCTTATGTACGCACATTTTTAAAATTTAAAAACTTTCCTACAGGAGTGTAATAGAAACACACTGCTCCGACAGAGAGGCGTTTTAAGTGCGCCAATGAAAAAGTTTCATATTTAAATCATCGTCTCCCACAGAATTTGTCTGAGTCTGTATATCCACATCACTGTCTGCTCAGCTGTGACTTCACTCTGCCAGCTCACATACTGTCCGTGCCAGCTATTGTAAACAGTCTGCTTGACTTTTGACTTGAAATTTATATATGACACGTTCATCTGTCGTTTGCAAGCATTCCACAAGTAGTAAGTAAAAGGTTGTATTAGTTTGGATATTGTTCATGATTCTACTACTACATTCATTTATAATGATAAAAAAAAAAAACGATAATGATAATAATGTTTGCTCATCTACATAGCTGTTACGGCCCAGCTCTGACACCATAACAAATAGGGGAAAGCACGCATGGATGTAACTAAAATAAACATTTTTTTTAAAAACAGAAATGAGTGTTTCGTCGACGAAGAAAAGAAAAAAATCAAAATATTTCAGTAAATTCCAATGTCCTGTGTTTTTGTCCCATCAGAGCTGCCAGAGAACTGGACAGACACCAAGGAGACGTTGCTGGAGGGGATGGTGTTCAACGTGAAGTACCTGGGCATGACGCTGGTGGGCCAGCCCAAAGGAGAGGACATGGCTTCGGCAGCCATTCACAGAATCGTCGCCACGGTGATTAATAACCTTACTCCGCGTGTTATCTCACTCTGACATTCTACCATCCCTGCCTGACAGATCTTGTGTACTGTTTGGCTTCCATTGTGCCTCCTGCATGCAGCACATATCAATGTTGCATAGATTTCTGCAGGCACGATCGGCACCTTCATTAGCAACATGAAATTTCAAGAGTGACGCTGTGAAGATTTCAATTACAGTGGCGCTTTTTATAGAAATTCTCCTGTGGATTTGTGAAATTACAGCCTCAGACTGCAATACGCATTATCTGAATGACTTAAAGGGGAACAGTTGTTAAATTTAGATTTTATCCATGTTACCCCGATGACCCAAGACAATGTTTTTTGTCAGGAGAGAAACTGGTAAATTGTTGCACCATATCTCCAGACATACAACTTGGAGTAATGCTACAGACAAAGAGAGGGAGACTCACTCGAATCAGCAAGCGTATTCTCATGGTCATGAAATGATTGTGCACACTCATAATTGCCTAATTCAGTATTCATGGATCAGTGTGGCCTTCTACAGTTAGTAAGGAAACAAGAAAGATGTGTCTCCTTTGTGGCTATTGAGGAAAATAATCTGAATGTTCAGTAAACTGCTGAACTGCCACCAGAATGACTTTAAAACTGAATAATCAGTGGTGTACTCCTTCAACCTTTATGCACTTCTAGTTGGATCATGTTTACATCAAGGTCAGTATGGTGGCATGAAATCAAAGCCGCTAATCCAGGATTATCACGAGTTGAACATTTGCAGCAGTGAAACCGGTGATATGATGTTTGCTCAACAACACACTGAGCCACACGGGGGATTTCTGAGCATGGTGCTCCGCATCGATCGGGATCCTGTCAATTCACAAGACCGTTTTCTGAAACTGCAAATAGAAACTTGGAGATGCTCAAAACCCCAATTATCTGCATGTTTTGCGTTAAAACTTCACATTATATTCATGTATCTTCCCTCACACACACACACACACACACACACACACCTATTCACTGAATGCTGCCAACAATGAAAATGTCTAATCTGTTGGAAGGCTTTGTCTGCAGTCTAATCACCCCCCCCCCCCCCCCCCCCCCACACACACACACACACACACACACTTCTCAATTACAGGCTGAAGCGAACCTAATGGCAGGATTAAGATTCAATCGATTTACACCAGGACAGAAAAAGAAACCCAGTTGTCTCTGTCTGTTCCCTTAGAAACCAATCAGCCTGAATGGGATGACTGAATACATTTATGACTTTCCCATTTATGACATGCGTTAGTCAGGCGTGATAAGACAAGTCAGGGCGACCAAACGTATAGAGAAAGGCTGAACTTGGCCTATCTCAAGCTGACAGATTGGTTTTTGCCTCGTGGCGTGACACTTGTAACGTGACAGCAGAAGAATGTGGTTGTTAGCACTTCCTACATGGATGAGCTGCCACAGTCAGGCACAGCACCCTTTCCCTCTCAGTTTCCCATACATGTCAGTGCTGTGGGTTTAAGCAGAGTGGTGCTGTTGGTTGTCACCGTCTCCAGGGCATCTAGGCTCCTACAGAAAGCCGTGGCACCGGTCCCGTCGTCCCCGAGAAGTCCTAGTTTTTTCTTCAAGCAAAGATCCCGCTCCTTTTCATCCTCAGCTCCTCTTCTCGGTGTTCGCGTTTTTATTTCACCTCCCGCAAGAGCGAAAGCGTTCTCATGCAAGGTGAATGAATAAATATTTCAGCAAAGGGTGAAATCACGTCCTTTTTAAAGTCCCGTCTTTTTTTCTTTCCCCTCTGTATTCGTTGACAGTCACTCCACTTGCTGTCATTTGGGTGTAAAACTAAGCTGCTCTCTTTTGCTCACTAATTTTATGGTATGGAGGTCATTGTCATTGTCAACAGGCGTTCTCACAGACCGCAAGCTCAGCACTATGGCTGTATTTTCTGAAACTCCAGATGGAGCAGAGCGGCAGGGGGAGTTGGTGGCTGCCAGCCCGACCTCGAGTACTCGTTCTGGGCTACACATTGCAGCCCCCCCCCCCCCCCCCCATTCTGTCACCTTTTATAAATTCCCCACATTTCTGGGACAACTCACGCAGGCTGCTTGTTTTTGCTCGACAGCTCCTGTCGCATTTGAGGGCTTTTGCTGTTTAATCACAAGTGCAATCATCTAATATTAATGTCAGAGAGACAGGCTTGCTCTGTCTGCGCCTGAGGTAAGAGTTTCTCCATCTGATTTTAATGTGTGTGTGTGTGTGTGTGTTTTTATATTTCATATCCACAGGCCAGAGCCAGTGCTAAGAAGTTTCGGAAAGTAACGCTGACGGTCTCACCGAAAGGCATCATCATCACAGACACGGAGACTACAGACCTCATAGAGAATGTCTCCATATACAGGTAAATAATTTCTAGGGTCTAGGAATGCCAACGCTGCTCTGTCAGTCGGTCCAGCAGACTAAAATATTTCAACAACTACTGGGTTGATATTGCCATTAAATCTTGTACAGACATTCATGGTCAACAGAGAAAAAAAAAATCCCCATGACATCGGTGACTCCCTGACTTTTCGTCTACCGCCACCAGCAGGTCGACTTTTTCACTTATCCAGTGACATATCTCAACATCTGCCACGTAGACTGGCAGAGAAGTTTGTACATGTATTCATGTTTAGTTGCTTTTTATTGAAATGTCTTGACAGCCATTGAATAGATCGCTGATACACATGTTAACGGTCTCCCTCAGAATTAATTTTCTCTTTAGATTCTGATTGAAAAACATAGAATTTATATCAGAACCTGCAGAGTGGAGTGGCAATGGCCTCACGCAAATAATTAAAAACATTGTGTACCCCCCCTCATGCATTCACTGCTTGGGGAGTCTTACTCTAAATCTTCATGTTAGTTACCACAATGAGTGAATGCCTGCCTTTTATAAGCGTGGCTGAACAATACGACCCAATACATAATGACTCAACATTTATGGTTCATGAACTGGATTCTTAGCGGTCTACGCTTTATTAGATGTTTCATCACCTGTGCGTCACAATGCTGCTTATTCCTCAAACTGAGTCCTAAAAACAAAGGTGGCCTCATTTGACACATGAAGAAACTGATGTCATCTATCTAGGTCACTTTCCCCTCTGTCCACTGCTTCGGCTCCTTTTTTCGCAGGATTAACCCAAGCAGCTCTCCGCTCAGTGAGTCTCATGTTTGATCAGTTCACTTGGAAACCAATAATAGGAGGGTGGGAGGGGGCCGCCGGGGGTGTCTGCTACTGTGACTCTGTGTCAATGGAAGCTAACCTTTCCCAGCATCACGCTAGGTTTCAGTCTACCGAATCTGTGAAGAACGTGTATGTCCGTGTGTGTGTGCGTGTGTGTGTGTGTGCGTGTGTGTGTGTGTGTGTGGATTGTGATGTGTTTGGCTGGCTTCCCCCTCTCAGGATAGCATCCTGTAATATAGACTGGGCCTCATGTCATTGAGGATTACAGTCTAAATATCATATGGCTGGACTATGATTACAGAACAGGCTCCGATGAAGACGGAGGATGTGTGTGTGTGGCTTGTGTGTGGCGTGTGCGTGTGTATGTGCGCGCGCAGAGGTCTCCATCCCATTCTGATCCACCTTATCAGCGGTAACAGACCACAGGCCAGAGGAATCAGCCTCGTCTTTGATCCCCTTCTCTTCTCTCCTTATCTCCCCCTTCTCTACCTTCCCCTTTCCTCTCCGCTGTGCAGACAGACATCTTTCTTTTCTGCTTATATTAACATAAACAGAGCTCTGAACGCAGGAATACCCATGACTAATTGCTCGCTTTGATGCTCACGCTGCCAGTCTTTCCCCATACCCCCCGAGTAATGATACAGGAGCGACTGAGGGGCCACATATGGAGCTCGGGTTGACTGAGGATTGATTTATCCCCTTTATGAGACCCCACCCCCACCTCCTCCTCCTCCTTGTAGCCCCCCCCCTTCTTGTATCTTATTTTTGTTGCACATAATCCATTTATTGGCCCAGAAAAGCAAGTGAAGGGTGAAAGAAAGTGGAGTGTAGATTTCAGAGGGATGGATCAAATCAGCCTGTGTTTACTGTGCTTAACATATAAGAGCGAGAAGAGTTAGATACACAGTATGTATGCACATATGTCCACGCCTGGATGCCCCTGACATAGTGAGTCTGTATGTAAATGTGTGCGTTTTTAAAGTTAATTGTGTATCCACACTTACTGGAAGCCGGGCTGTTTCCCTCAGGGGAAGCTTAGTGGGGGAGAGAAAACGGACCGGAAGGCATTGTGCACCGCAAAGGAAAAAGAGGGGAAATAGGCTCCTCCAAGCCATCATATCCACCCCCCATCCCCACCCCCACACACACACACACCTTCCTACTCGCACCCACCCACCAATACGCAGACAAAACAATATCATACTTACTGTGTTCACAGTTTCACAACCTGATATTTTATTTGGCAGCCTGGTCAGCCTCTCAGTTCTTGACAGCACACTTTGCAGTGCATCTAATTTGCAGCATCAGACACTCAAGTTGTATTATCATGAGCTTGATCTTTCAACATGATCAAGTCGGCCTTGCGCTGCTGCTTGAGGTCTAACTGCTGGATTTAGCAAAGCGCTGAACCACACAGGAGGTTTGATGATATTCTACCACAACAATAAAGCTGGGTTGTATTGACAAAAGTAAATATCACAGTATTTTTCTATACTCAATAAGTCAATAATCTATTGAAACATCACAACGATATAACATGATGCTGATGACTATTTGAGCTCAGAGAAAACATTTGTAGCTGGTTAGCTTAGCTTTACATAAAGATTGGAAGTGGGGTCGGTGGCGGGGGGACTGTTAGCCTGTAGAAGCACATATCCCCCTGTAAAACTACAAAGTCGAACCGTCACCCCAGTCTCAGTCTCTGCCTGGTTCCTCAATTTGGCGGGACGAGCAACTGTAGGAACAGTCTTGATTGGAGTTTTACGGACCACTGTGCTCCTGGGGAAAACTCAGAGCTTTTTGAAATGGTTTTATGCCCTGAACTCACCACAGTTGCACTGCAGAGGCTTACAGAGAGTTTCTGGGATGTCATGGTTTGGTTTTTGTCCTGACATGTACTGTGAATTGTGGGACCTGAGTTCAGTTTTCCACAGGTGAACTCCAGTCAAGTTAAAGGATAACCGAAGAGAACGGGATGTACCTGGAGTGCCGCAGCAAAAGGTCTGAATACTTGTGCACATGAGAGATTGGATGAGATTTTTATTAAATTTGCTTTTCTAAAAACACGTTTTCACTTTGTCATTATGGGTTATTAAGTGTTAATTGATGGAAACAAAAATGGCAGTTACCCCCCATGTAAAATGAAATCTCCAACACAATAACGTGTGGAAAAAAGTAAAGGAATCCGGACGCCATGTGACATCACTGTACATGGGCGACTGGTTGAAGCAGCCACTGTTTTAAAACAGAAGACCAGTGGTTAGTTTGGTTCTTGGTATTGACAAAGTAGCCTGGTCTGAATGCAGGTAGTGAATTCTAATGCAATCAGTCCATCCTTATTTGTCCTTGTTTTAAAACCCCTTATTTAACATCCCCCAGTGAGCAGAACATTGTGAGGGTGTTCAGCTTCCATCTGGACCAGTTTCTGATTCATATTCTGACAAGAGCTCTCGGTGACCGACCTGCATATCAATCAGCAAAAACGCGCAGGACAGAAAAGGAGAGATGAAACACTGACTGGCACTCCACCTGGCAATGATGCACGTTGTTCTGCACATGCCATTAGATTAGTGAGATGTGTCTGTAGGATCTCTGAACAGAGGATACAGGGACGTGACTGTGCTGCTCATGAACCTTCATGCAAATGTTTTCTGTTAGCGTGAGAGACTGCTTTTTTCAGCACTTTGCAAAAAAATAAAAAATAGTTTTGATGAGGCCTGCTCCCCTGCAGCAGGCGCAGAAGTTCTTTTTCATTATTGCACTTACATCGGGTTGAAAGTTGAACAAAAGCAGCTCATTGTCGTAATAAATAGCATACCTGCTTTATTCAGTGTACACAGAGAATTTGGAGCTTTGATGTGTGAAGTTCTATTCAGGCTTTGTGCTGTAAATATTTAAATATTTCCATTGATATTCCGTCTCTTTCTCACAAACACCGGTGCTCTACACAGTGACGAGATCAAAGGCTCGCCGTCCGCAGAGCCCCTTTGGAGATATGATGCAACCTGACAGCTCAGTTTCTGTTGTTCAAGCTCAGTGGAAACTCTGTGGTGCTGTCAATTATTATACTTTTTTTCTTCTCTTGTTGTTTCAGGCTGAAGGCTTATATTTTGAACACGATCCATTGTTTGTGACATTGGTGGCAGTAATAAAGATGTTGTCCTTTTCTTGCACCGCCTGCATGCAGACAGATTTTACAAAGAGACCTTCATACTTTGTACCTTCACAAAATAAGAGGACGATTGTGTACGTCCTTGCCAAAAAGATGAAATCTTGAATGTGTATTCACTCCAGTGAGGTGTCTCTTTTGGCAGATTCACATTATTCTCACATGGATGTCATATTATAATGAACAATTCTCTTGGTTACCCATATGTACATGTACTTATATGAGTGATCAATTCTTATTCATGACACTCTTGCTGTTGATAATAGAAGGAGATGGGATTTTTCTCACCAGTATTATGTAATTTTGCACAAACTCCAATGCTCACATTACACTTTCTTGCTGATGCACACATTTGGAGACACTAGTGAGTCAGGCATGGGCTGTATGTGGACTGAGTTGCACCCTGTACAGGTCGTCAGTGTATCGCAGGGCTGACATGTAGAGACGATCTACACCTACGGGCAATTTTACGGTCACCAATTAACTGTGGGAGGAAGCCAGAGAACATTCTTGCTATGAGGCGACAGTGCTACCTACTGCACCGCTGCCTCGCCCTGAATGTGGACAATGAACAGCATTCCTCTGAGTACTTTATTTAAAAGGATTCACAAGGAGTATTTATAAGCATAAGAAAAAAAAAGATCCAAACCAAAATCAACTCTGGCAACTTTTAAAAAACGTTTATTCCGTGGCCTTTATTGCCTTTTAATATCCCTAAAGCAATGACAGGAACACAACTGCCTACTATTACTATAGTTACAACCTTAATTCCTATGGATAATGCTGTAGTATTGTACTATTGATAATCATGTATACAGGTATTAATATTATTGAAAAACAATAGTGCACACACAGCAACATGCAAACCTTTGAAGGTTGCACAGGAAGTAGAAAGTAGTTAATACCTCAATAAAATGATCATTAAAGATCTTTATTGAGCAGTTACAGTAGTTTGGTTATATCACACTTGTTTTCCAAACTTAAATAGGTCAACCCTTTCAACTTTTTCTCTGCTCATTTTTCTGCAATTAAGGCCCAAATAAGAGTTTGAGCACATGGGAGAGCGGGTGGGGGTGTGAGGGTGGGTGGGTGGGTGGTTGGGTGTCTGTGTGTGCGGGGCGTTTGGGTGGGGGTGTTGTACAGAGCTGGGTGTCCTGGGCATTGCTATGTGGGTCATGCATCAGTGGTGCGAGCCAGCAAACAACGAGATGTGAGGGCTGGTGATTTCATGCTTGTTTGTTTGATCGAATTAATAACTTCCTTTTTTTCTTTATTTTTTTCAGTGCCTCTTTTGAAGTGGGCTGTGGATTTGAGTGGATTTGCATACAGTTTACAAGTTACTGTAATAATTACGGAGAGATCCACACACTGCCGCCTGCAGTCGACGTGCATTGAGAGACCCTGCGTATCTAAATCTAAATCTGAGATTGAGAACAACTCCGCTTGTACGGCAGAGTTTTTTCTTTCCTGCCATAATGAGCGGGAAAAGGAACCAACCTTGTCCCTGTGCTGCTTCCAATAAAGGTTGCATGTTTAATTATAGTGACAAAGGTCAAATGCATCACTCACTGTGGCTCATTTACACATCTATTTCAAGCAACAAACATGATGCACACTGCTGGTTCATGTAACGGCCTCGGACAGACGCACGGCGGGACTCGAGATCGATACCTCTTCTAATAGCCTGCATAAAATCCGACAAAACGAATCCATGGGTTGTGCGTCTGTCGCTTCAGTGAAACCGTATGAGCTGTTGCAGGGGAGCAAAATGGCTCGGTGGGCTAGATTGGTTTTAGATAACCATTGAAAATCACAGGGCTGAGGCTGCCACTGGAATTGCAGACGTCTGGGTTCCTCGAAAACCAGATATTGGATCCAGAAGAGATTCAGTGTGACTGCTGCGAATGAGGTTTCAACTGCAATATAGTCACAGCGGAGATCAATTCGTAATCCGAGACTTTCCATTTTCCACTGACGGCAGAAAATTCTGATATTTCAACAAAGTGTACCCACACCACAGGGGGGATTTTTCTGTAGTCGATGGGAAGTTGCAATATGTTATGTAACGTTAGGGAGATTATTTTTGAAAGGAACAGTTTTCTTCACCTCTCGCAGTTTCACAATCATTTCTGCAGCTCTCAGAGACAAAACTCTGAGGAATAGCAGACAGTACAAAAAGGCACTAGTTTTGAAGCCGTCGCGTGTCCCTGTGCCTCCATTATCAGAACATTTAGAGTACTTCAGGATCAATTGACAATCTGAGCCTTTTATAGAAAAAAAAACCCAACAAACATAAATCCACAAAGCAATATTATGTAAACATTTCAGTTCATACACATGCTCTATCTGAGAGTATGAAGTTCGGAAGAGCTCAGTGGTAGCGTCGAGCATCTCTCATGCATGTCGCTGCCTCTCATTTGTCTCCTTCGCCACCATTCCCAGCTGTGGGACTTAATCAACATAATATTCATAACCGCCGCTCTCATCCTGTAATGATTGGTGGGCCTATGATTATGCAAAGGGTTGAGAACAAAAGCAAAGTTACGGCCTAAATTGACGTGTATCCAGTCTGTATGTGAGCTTGACGTGTGAGGTTTGATTGAATGTACTGCATATGCTGTTCTTTGTTCTACATGTATGTCCTGTGATTAAAAAGACTGAAGACTCCCAGTCTGATGGAATTGTTTATTTATGATTATAAATGCACAAATGTCAGGATGATTGTGAGTATGAGTGTTGGTAAATCTGTAATAATGTTTGTTTTGTTTTTTTTCTGCCTCTTGTCTTTCAGAATCTCTTACTGCACGGCAGATAAAACTCAGGACAAGGTCTTCGCATACGTCTCTCAGAGTCAATTCAACGAGACTCTGGAGTGCCATGCGTTTCTCTGCCAAAAGAAGAAGATTGTAAGTGCACAACACTTGTGATTTTGTTGTATATATCTGTATATGGCTGTGTTTAGCTTACAGTTATTGAATGTATACTCTTGGACTGTAGCAGGTCAGAAGGTCAGGTTGTCCATGGATTGACTCCTTGCAATGAACTGCATTCAAGGAAGCAAGTAGCATGGATGTAGAGAGTGTGTGGCTCCATCTTGTGGCAGTTTCTTTAAGACCACATCAAGTCACATTACTATTATAACGACCAATGATGAGAAATAAAGGAGATCTATGGAAATAGGTTTGTTAAAACGTTTAATTTATTTTAAAAAAGTTTAAATCTAATGATGTCAATCAAATTGAACAAGTTAAGACAAAAGCTCCAAATGAAATCACAACTAATCATTATATTCATGATCTTTTTTTTGTTGTTGTTGTTGTATGTTTCTGTGTTATTCTTCCCTTTTTTTTTCTCCCCTCCTCCAGGCTCAGGCTGTGACATTAACGGTTGCCCAGGCCTTTAAAGTAGCTCTAGATCTTTGGGAGATTGCTCAGGAAGGTGAGTTCACTGACCAAAGTGAAAGTAACATTTGGGTAGGGCTTTCCTCTTGGGCTGTTTAGACAAAATATGAGTAAGAAAAGCCTGAAATCCATCTAATCTGTGACAAATCATGCTGGGAATCCCTTTGCCTTTCAAGCCAACTGGGCAGTTATTGAGAATGCTTTGTAAAAAAAGAAATCAAGGTAACTCATGGAAAATATTTTTACATGCTGATGTCCACTCTCTTTCTGCACAGATGGATCCTATAATTTTCTTCACGTTTAGTTTTGATAATACTTAATGTGTCTACAGGCAAAAGCAAAAAGACCAGGACCTGCTGTTCCTGTGCGGCAAACAACGGGCAGACGGAGGCAACAGACACTCAGTGTGTTCCAGCAGGTGAGTTCCTTTTGTCAAATCAAACCGAGCTCAATGGTGATGATGAGTGATTTATTAGTAGATTTTATTATTAGTGTAAGGTTGCACCACTGAGCTTAACACAGCTGAATGTATTGTTTGATTATTACGACAAGACAATTGAGGTTAATCTTTATCTTCCACCTAAAGGGAGCTGCAACTTTCTGTAAGCATGGTTTCAAATTTAAGGAAAAGCTTCACGCAGTTAAATAAAGTGGAGAAATGCAACATTTTTGGATGGGCTTAATGTTTGTTCGCTTTTTTGCTGACAGATGAAAAGGTCAACATCACTCTCATGTTAGTATGAAGCTCTAGCCAGGAGACGGTTAGCTTAATGTAGCATAAAGACTTGAAGCTGGTAGAAACAGCCAGCTCGGCTCTGTCCTAAATTTAAAAAAAAAAAAATCAGTGTACCAGAACCTCTAAAGCTCATTGACTAACATGCATAATTCATTTTTCTGCTGTTGATCAGTACAAAAACTGAAGTGCCAAAACTGCACTTTGGGCTTTCACAGGCAGTTATGTGCCAGGAAGTTACTGCACCCAGCCAAGAAATGTTTTTGGCTCATAACCGCTTGTACAACCACAACGTGTCAGTTTTTGGACTTTGGTTTTTGCATGGATTAAACAAACAAGAAATAATGTGTGAGAGATATTGGTAAGCATATGTTTCGGGTTTCTTTTTGGACAGAGCCAGACTAGCTGTTTCTAGCTAAACTACTGAGGGGCTGCTGGCTGTAGCGTCATATTGACCATACAGACATTGGAGGTGTTATTGGGGGTACTGATACACGGTATTGCTCTTCTTATCCAAGTCTCTGCAAAAAAAGCTGCAAGGCAAATTTCCCCTCCCTTATTTCCCAAAATAAGGAAACACATTTTTATTTATTTATTTATTTTTTAAAAGCTTTTCCTTGCTGTAGAGGTTGTTACAATTGAAGGTGGCCTGTAAGAATTCAGGTGTTGTAATCCCAGGAGGACGAGGATAAGGATTATGTAATTTCAGCATAACTGTAAAAGGCTGGAGAGAGAGAGAAGCTGCTTGTCACTCACAAGATTACACTGATCTGATTACCACTGTAAAAATGACAATGATAATGTTGCAGTCACTGAGCTGAGATGGTATTTAGATGCAGATTGGTTGGTTTCCATCATCCTCACAAACCCGACAGTTTCGAGTGAACATGATTGACTAAATGCTGCTGCAGTCGGTCGCATAATGACTTTAAAATGACCTTTCCAGTTGTCGTGTGTACATGTCACTAAGACTTGTAATTCTGGAATGCTGACTCTGCGCCCTCTCGCACACAAATTTAACTGATGCCAATCACCTTCTCATACACATACACACAGAGAGCAAATCATCTAATTACATATGACCCATTAGTCATTCAGAGTAGCAGTAGATTTTAAGTATTTTCCAATAGCCGTGACATTTATAGGTCAAAATATTTTCCACTTCTCGGGGTCAAATGGTCTATAAAAATGAGATTTAATCATCTGTTCAGATTTTTGTTGGCTACAGGCCGGACTTTTTCAGCTTCTTTCAATTAAAATGTCCTCCAGTCCCAGTGGTAGTGACCAGAGGACAGAGAGAGAATCTGGTGTGAAAGCCTCGAGGACTGTGGGAGTTACTCAGAGAGATGTATGAAAGTTTCACAGACATGATTTCAATTCTGCCTGTTGCACAGAGAGAGATGTGAGTGCCGCAGTCTTAGGCTGATGTTTTGCTTCTGTGCTGCAGACTGCAGCAGAGGCGAAGAGACAAAAACGCTAACGAGTCTCCCTCTCTCTCCTGTCTTCTGTGTCTCTCTCTCTCCCACTTTTTCCCCTATCCTGTCTTCTGTCTCTGTCTCACCCTCTCTCGTCCTCCGTGTTTACTCCCCTCCGCTCCTTCACTTTATCCTCCTGTCAACCTCCCGTCAACGCCTGCCACCTCCCTCATATCCAGAGGCGCACAAGCCTGTTGGGATGGAGGAGAAGCTGCGGAGGCCTTTTTTCTCCGCCTCGCTCAGCTCGCCCTCACCTCGGAGTAACCCCACTCGAAGGCGACCAATCAAACATGACTCCTGGGTAGGTCACACCATCTGTCTCCAGTCAGCTGATGGGTCTGATTGGGCCAAACTCAACGCTATAGTCAGCTTACTTGTTCAGGCGACAGGTTATCCTTGATGTGCTGTGTTTTTTGGAGTCACAGATCCAACGTTTTCTCTCCTGATACCGAATTCTGATACCTCAACTCAGGAAATCTGTTGATTCTTTTTTTCTACATTCTATTGAATATATGTATTCGCAATAAAATTTATTTAAAAAATTTAAAATGTAATTTAATAAAACATTTAATGTACATCATAATAACAATTTTATTCATTCGTTTTAAAACTTTGAAAATTGAATTTTATCAGATCGTTAGATGAGGATAACCATAGTATAGCAGATATAAACGACGTTTCATTCGTCGATGATAAACCTTTCACAAAAACAGAGCTAAGTCAGCCCCACAGTGGGTACATAAGTCTACAAAAGTCTGAGACCATTTTACCACTCACTTGATTTGGAACTGTGTCTCTGACTTTTGGAGACCACTGTAGGTGACACTTCCTGTCGCACTTTGGAACTGAATGAAAGTGTGCAGTTCGCTCAGCCAAAGGCAGGATGCCAGATTTTACCTGAGCACAAACAGACCTCTGTGCTCTGCTCAGGCCAACGGAAAAAACAAAAACTCTGCTCCACAGCATGATTTTCTCATGATTTTAAAAAAAAGAGTGTTTGCTTTTCAATGACATCATTAATTACATAGGTCCTGTAAAACTGAAGCAGTTAAATTCAGAGTTAAACAAATTTAAATGTTCACGCTGCAGAGGCTCCTCAGACGACATCCTGTTTGTTCACTTACAGATGTTCAACACTAGGTGACACCATAATCATTAGAATATCTCCCCCTACAGACTGGTCTCACTTCGTGAAATTCATCTGTATTCACTGTGGCATATTTTCTTCTCATTGAGTCCAACACTTTCCTCTGTTAATATCTTTCCACATTTACACTGCATAGAGTTAAATGTAATATTTTTTTCCAATGTAGCAGAGTGGTGTCATCAGATTGTATCTAAGAATACTATACTATGATAATAAATTAGAAGACAGAAGATAGAATTAGAATGCAAGGCGATTTAAATAGGTTGGAAAAACTAGAGCAAAGAAAGTAGAACAAAGAGTTTACATGGTACTCCCTGTGTGTGTGTGTTGGAGACTACGTCATGGAGTCTTGGTGCCATAGTGACTGAAACGGAAAGCCAGATTAGCTCATGAATTAATTTATGTGTCATTTGAATAAAACAAGTTGTGACAAACAACTGGTGACGCACTGGGGCTTGAAAGTAGAGTAGGAGCAGGATTGTAATTTGAAGTAATTTATGTGCGTATTGATTCATATTGTTTATGTCTCAACAGGATGTGGAGGATGGACTCGATGATGCGTTCTCAAGGTAACCTTTGCTTATGACTGCAAGTCCGCTCAACACTGGGGATTTATTCTTTAATTTATGAAAGGATATGGGATTGTTTTTCCACACAAACTACTTCAATTCCCCCCAGCCCTAGAACAACGAAATTTATGAAACCAATTTAATGTTAATTTCAATTCCAAGCAGAATACTGTGGAGCAATTGCAGAAAATGACAATAACCTGTCAGTAACAGTATCAGATTCTTTTAAATAAATTCTTTTTAAATAAGAAAAACCTTTATTTGATACATTGACACATTGATATTGAACTTCACACACGCGCATACGCACACAAACACGTGCAAACACAGACAGGGACATATAAAGATGACATTGTAGTCATGGCAATGGCATGAGGTAGAAAGGATTTGTATGAAAACAACTGTCCCAAGGTTTTAGATTGAGGGTGTTACTGTATTGATCGTGTGGTTCCAATGCATTGTTGTACAAGTTATCACTGACTGTTGAGGTGCTGAAAATGATGAACTTTTAGAGATTTAAAAATTACGTTGGGGGAAAAAAAAGATTATATTGTAGCAGACATAGATAAAAAAAACACCAATTCACAAAGCTCATTTTCCTGGTGTCCTCAGTCTTTAAGCTGCCCAGAAGTACTTCCTTCTAACTTAATGTAATAAATAACTGTAAAGCTCTGGTGTCTCATTAAACCAGAGCTGAGTAATATGAGAAGAAATCATTATATCAGTTCTAATCAAAACAAAATAAATGGCTTAATTCAGTGACTTGATCAATTCCCTTGTACAAAACTAGTTATGTTGAAATACTTCACTAAAATATCCCACTTCTAAAATTGACTTTTTGAATGATGTCTAATTTCCTGGAATAAGGACTGCAGTTACAGTCGGACAGATATAATGTTTCATTTTGTCAGATAAAACAAACTCGTTTAGAAAAATCGATGATGCAATATCATCTTGTGATATTTTCTACGATCCATTTCTGGAGCTTTATAATAACACAGTTTATTTTAAATTGAAAGTTTTATTGTAGGTATTTGAATTGGAGTCAAAGCATTAGCTGCAGCTGAGGTGAAAACTGTGGTTTCAGCTCTTCACCTTTTTTTCCTACAGCATTACCTTTTCTACTAACCAAAGATATCCATCACTGTACAACATACACCGTTTAACAAAACATGTGATTGAGCTATTGAAATTTATTTTAAAAAAACAAGCAGGATGAACTATAGAAAGCATGTGTACCCAGCGAGCATCTTGAACTCTTGTGAGGTCAGTGTGTCACAAGCGAACCACAGCAGACAGTGGCGTTGCCTGCCGAAGTGATCGCCACCTCTGCTGACAGAGCTGTCAGGAGCACAGCCGCTGAAGCCAGGAAGGGCGCTCCGCCGTGCATCAGCACTTTATCACTCAGCTAGGATTACAATGCAACACTTTTTATTTTGAAAGTGTGACAGTCCGTGAAATTGTCATTTCATGGCCGTGAGATGCCCCGCAGAGACGGTAAAATGTGGGTCCCAGGTGAAATGTGAGGCTTGACAGGTATGAAAAAGTCCCACGTGGACATGCTCCCTCACATGGACTCCAGTTTTAATAAATGTGGTGGGAATAATCCTTATTCTGGATTATTACTGAACATATTTCCATAAAGCTGCACATTCAGATAGGACTAGTGAACATATTCTGCGTTGTGGCCTACTTCTGAGACATACAGTACAAACAAATACATAATATCATGCATTTGGTCCCTCTGACATACTCAAACTCGAAACCCTTTAAAGATACTTTGATATTGCCCGGCCATGCACCACAAACTGTTGGGAATGTAGGCCACACAGTCCGGTGACTGTATGAGCGCTCTGCATGGCTTCTCATATCCTCGTATTACCAGATGATATGTGTGTATGTGTCCTGCAGTGCTGTATTATCCTTCTATAAAGAGAGAAGCGCAGCGGAGGGATGGCGACCCAAACATTAAAGAGATGGCAAGTCATTAAGCTGTGCTGGCCGGCGGCTAATAGATGTGTTTGTTGTGTTTGAGCATGAAACGCTTTTGTGAAAGCAAATGGGTAAATGAGAGGCAGAGATGATGTACACAAGCATCTTTGTGGAAGCTGGTTATGTGTGGAGGGAGAAGAGGAGAGGGAGGCAGGCAGGCCGTCATTGAAACTGTTTTTTAGGCAGGGATGAGGAAATACTGACCTCAAGCGTGGATGGCTGTCAAATGGAGGAAGGTGGAATACAACACCTGACATCCTAGAGGAAGTGCTGAAGGATTTTGGAGTGTTGGAGCAGACCTCCTTCTCTGCAGAGTTCAGAAAGGTGGTCGAGCTCTGAATTGGCGGTACGGGCATGGTGGATAAGATTTGTCCTGAAACGTGGGAAGGCTCTGGATCACACTTGAGTTGTCATGACTGTCGCACCTATTTAACGTTACACGTGACTTGCCTTTAGATCAACAGAGGAGGGTTGTGGTCTCGCTTCTCAAAAATGGAGTCCTTCCAAATGTTCCGGAAAGCTCTCAAACTGCCAATGTGGGTGCCACTCCACTCATAACATGGCGCATTAAGGGCTGGCCAAGGGTGCAGCAAAATTTGTTCATTTCCATTTTTTTTTTTTTTTTTCATCCACCTAAAAACAAGGCAACATTTACTCAACTTAAACTACATTTTTATATCACACATTCAAGCAGAAATAAGCAATTAACCTTGAAATCACCCTATTAAAAACCCTGTAAACGATGCTGTTACTGTATGCCATAGGTGATTAACTTTAAATCCCCTCCAATTCCACTTGGGTATAAGTAGCAGCACAGTCTCTCGCGGCTGCTAGCAGCGCTGTATAGTCTTGTAAATCCGGCTTCAACCGATGCAACCAAACTTACTCGAGTAGAATCATTTTTAATTAACTGTATGAGCGCAGGTCAGGGCGTGGGCCTCTGTGAGGAATCTCATTTTTAGAACAGAGGGATCGTTATTCACATGGAGGCTCGGTGCTTGCTACCAAGGCAGTTGGTGCTCACAACTATTGGCATCGACTTCAGTTCAAATGGGTTTAATTAAATTAGATTTTTATTTAAGATTTCTTAAATTAATGGTGACCTTGAAGTTAAAGTCACCATAATGTAACTGCTGGCTTGGCTCCTAAGTAAACTGAGGTACTTAAATAATTTAACCTCGTCTAAATGTGGCGAGTTCTTTTGCAATTTAAGCTTCTTTGAGTGTTTCTTTACTTTATACATGGGGGGGGGGGGGCAGCATATGCTGACAGCGGGGACAGCATATACGCGGCTGTGCACGCACACTTGTTTAGAGTCTTGGTGACCTCTCTGTGCATAGTTTTGTTTTTAGCAAGAGTTGCAAGACGTTCTCAGTGTTTTCACTTGTTTTAACCTTTACCGTTTATTCACATCATCACGATTTCTTCTGTCCTCTACCTGGCATGCAGCAACATGGAAGTAGAGATGGACACTGGTAAGTGATGTGACAAGTGAGTTCTTGTTTGGTTCTGCATGTTGCATGAAACCTTGTGTTTAGAACAGCATTCCTGGACATTACCGTTCCATCATCATGAGATCATCTAAACCAGTTGTTTAAGCACTGAGCCCTTCGAGCGAAACTACTGGCATCTGTATATGGACAAAGCCACATTTTAGTTATTTTCCCTATATCTGTATATATGTTTTGACTGTAAACAAAGCAGGCCAGCTACATTGTTCTTTCTGTGCTCAGGTTGTCATTCGATTCTGTTTTTTTTTTTTTTTTATAAGGGACTTCATAGTTATTGTAATTCTCCACCTGTCTGCCTCTGATGGCTCTTCACATTGCACACTCTGTGTGTTTGCCCTTCCACTCATTCACTGTCAGTCCATCACACGAATCAACATCCTCTTCGTGCCCTTGCTACACTTCATCCTTTCTCCTCTCCTGTTTGCATTTCCTGTGAACCCTTTTCTTTTTCTGTCTCTGTCAGACTGGCCGAGTCCCGCTCCGAACCCGTCTCTGACGATGCAGCTCTGAGTCCCCAGGAGGTCTCCACTGTGGATCTGTTGTCTATCTGCAACAATGAGTTTGAATAACACCCTGGCAACAACTGCCCAATTTACAGCACCACAAAAAATTTGACAGAATTCATACCACAGTCTCCAAGACCAGATAAAAAAACAAACAAAAACCCCCCTTAAAAATCTAACACACACACACACACACACACACACACACACACACACACACACACACACACACACAAAAAAAACGGCATACAGCAACTGAACAGACAGGAAAACATATCACGCTCCCTGGTGCACAACCTGAATCAGAGAGGCTCTGTTTGATATTCTGTGGCTGCTGCATAGAAGCCAGGATGAATACCCTGATATTATAAACTGCTATTTCTGTGAATGCCTGCCATTCAACACACACACTCCACTCAGTGTAAACAGCCATCTCCTGCCATATTCAAACATTCACAAACTGCCGGATGATAGATGGAAGGAAAGATGTCACATGCACAGCGAGCAAAAATTATATATTTCTACTCAAGAAGTTCCCACAGAAGATCACAGGCTGAATAATGTACCAAGTTTGGACTGTGTCTCCTTGTAATCAAAACTTGTAAAAAAAGAAAACAACAAAGAAACACCTTCACGTGTGGATTCTACTTGTAAATTCTGAGGATTGCACAACGGTTTACTTTGCATCAAGAAGTGTGTGTATATACGGCTGCCGTCGCTCTCTGGAAATGTGAAAAATCTCTGATCCTCTTGTTTGTCTGGTGGAGCAACAGATGCCAGTCTCTTCAGTCACTGGAAGAAGTCCAGCTTTAGAAAACATCATCAGACGCTGGTGTGAATGTTCTGTCGTGATACTGAGTGAATTATATATTCCTCATTCAGTTTGTGGTGCTGATTGATCCACTTCCGCTTTGGAGAATTAAATGGCATGCGATATAGTAGTTTAGACGTTCAGGCATATGCAACATAAATATATGTGGTAACAAATGCCACAGTCATGAGTCATGCAGTTAACATGTACAGAGTGGAGTGCAGTGTTTATATTTTATTTCCAACAAATCAAGCATAAGCTTGGTGTTTTTCTTTGGCCAGAAATTCCCAACCCAAAAACGCCTGATGTGGTTGAAAGAAAGCTTTCAACCACATCTTGTGGCCTTCCTTAGCAGATGGAGTTGCTCAGTTATCATGGAGATGGTTTGTTGCATAACAGGTAGTTGAATGGGGTGAGTGGGGGGTTAATAAGCAATAGAGATAAATTATCTGAAGACAGAAATTAGTTTCCCTTTCTTTTCAACCGCCTGTTCTCACGAGACCTAAATTCCATACATAGGTCATGTGATAACGAAATCATCTTCATGACAACTGAGTTACTTTATCTGCTGAGCAGGGACACGAGTTGTTGCTAGAGCTTCAGAAACATCAAGTAAGTGGGACTTGCGTTAGATATTTTTAGCCAAACTACTTTTTTTTTTTTTTTAGGTCAAGAATTAAGCTCCAAGCTAAAACTAAAAACAGTGTTTTTTTTTTTTAATTCAGTCTCTTTACAGGGTTTAAAGTTGTGCATTCAAGTGAACTAGAGCTTAGGGACCCTGAGCCATGCAGTTCACAAACTACAGTTTGACACCTAAAGCGATTAAATGTTGCACATAAAGTTTGCTGACTCAGAAGAGACAGATTATAAAAACAGTGATCAGAATTGAAGCAAAAGAGGCAGAGATGATGATATTCCCTAGTTGGAGCCAAGCTCCAAAAATCCTGGATCCTACTATACCCATAATGCAATGCAAGACCCCACCTCCCAGGATCAAACACCAATCTCTTTATGACCAGAGTCTTTGCAATAAAAGTTTTGTAGTCTCCGAATCCAAGTCGGGATAACTCTGATGACATCACTATGACATCATCAGGGTCAGGACGACATTATACAACAATAAGCTGAACTTGATGTTTACCTGGTTTTAAAAATCTAATTCCAACACACAACCTTACTGCTGTGGTTGATTCGGTCATCAGGATTAATGACCCGCTGGTAACTTGCTGACTTTATGTCATTGTCAATAGGATGTTTGCAATAGAAAGAAAACCCAATCTTCATCACTAAACATAACAGCAAATTTCAGTGCTGTCTCAGTTCAATGTGACATACTGTAACTCTTCATCCGTTCCGCTGTCACACATTCAGCTGTTGTGAGAAGAATAGCAATGATGTAAGGTTATGAGGACAATTGTAAGGCAAGGCTATTAGAGTAAAGAAACCTATTTCCATATGCTGTATTTTTTCATTGTCAAAGCTGTGTAATTTATGTATGCCTATTGTAACATTATATATGAAGTAGGATGACTAGAATCAGGGCTTCACAAAAGTTGTTTTTAAAAAAAAAAAAAGAAAAAAAAAGAAAAAAGATCACTCTTGTTGAGATGTGAATGTGTAGATGCTTGTATGTTTTGCGTTAGGTTAGACAATTTATACAAATGTAATCTTATGTGGTTTTTATTACTGCAGGAATTGCTTTATTTTTTCAAAATAGCCATTAGCAACTCATGAACAGTATACAAGTCACAAAACAATGATCCTGTTCTCAAGTCGGTAATCACCTCTTACACTCACAGATGCAGTTCACATTTTCATCTCTTAACTGCCGCCTGTGCAGTAGAACATGTCCTTTGTCCCAAATCTTATTACAGAGAGATTGTTGTTCTGCACAGACTCTGCAAATTATTTTTATCCACCACTTAGATGACGTTCTCCATCAAGAGGATATTATATTGTGCCCCCAGTCTGGCTGAAGTGGTCCGTCTCTCTGTATTCAGGGCATCATGACAGAATAATTGTGACGGCGAGAGGTAGCAGGGGCCCTGTGTTGTTGTCATGACACCCGCTGCAGTATAATTGGATGGCTTATCAGGTTATGCCATGAAGCTTAATTGCATTGTTTCATTCCTGACTGGCTGAAAATACCAGCTCTATTGCATTTTTGAAAGAAAGCTCTGTGTTTTGTTTGGATATCATAAATAGCTGCCAGCATGTCTGTGGATGATCTGTTGAGCCATGTTTGCTTTTGAGTATTGGCTGTCAAGTTCAAGGTTAAGCAGGATGCACTGTCCGAACACCAATTTAGTCATTTTATCTTTCTCTCCAACATCTTTCCTCTTAGAAATGATTTCTGAAACATTTTCTATCCTGTCATCTCCATCATCGACTGACTGATTGATTCGTGTGCGGGCGCCTCAGTATTCGCTGATTCAGAGCTATTGGGTGATATTCGGAGATGGGCTGTTGTCCAGGAACTCTCCGACTCAGAATTGGTTTTCAATAATGACAACCAACAAACAAGAGTTTTGACCATTTTTTTCACCACAAGCTGAATTATTATCAAGCGTATGAAAATGAATTGGACAATGTGATCTATAATTGGCACTTTTAGATATTACACTTACACTAGATACAGCTTTCAACCAGTTCTTGTCCCCTGTAATTGATTTTCAAACAAAAACGCAGTGTAATTTAATTTGATTTTGGAGCCAAGCTCGTCCGGATCACTTTGGATCCTTTGAGAATTGAACAAAAGCCTTGTATAAATTATTTAATGGCATAGATCTCTAAGAGTTTTCTTTCATGTAGCGAGTGCAGAACATTGACGTGGGCGGGCACCCAGCAAATCTTGAATGGATGCTCTTTGGCACAGCTGAGAGTTTTCTGTGCAGGAGGGGGGCAGACCTGCACTTGGAGGTATAACATGCCAATTTGAGTCGAGAGTGCACTGAATACAAATCACCCTGTGAGGCTCTGAGGCCTGAAAACATTTGAGGCTTGTAAAAAAAAAAAAAAAAACAAGAAAATCTTCAACTGGAAAAAGGGGAGAATTTTCAGATAAGCTATTATTAAAACCCAAAATGAACCACTGACGTTTACAGTATCGGTTTACTTTTCAAAGACGGTGCTTATTTTCTATCTATGCAATCAGTGGGTTTCCAACCGTGTTGTGATATGATGATGAATAAACCACAAGCAGTTGTCCTAAACTGTGTAAAGATTTGTACAGAATTTGGTAACTGTTATGGTTTGTTACATATTTATGCATAATAAATGACTTTGTACAAATATTTCATTGCATTGAACCTTTTTGTTTTATAAAATGCAACCTATCTCAAAGCTTTTTTCTTCCTTGCAATTCGATTACAAAGTTACAAACCATTTACAAAAAGGAACCAATGAATCAAACGTTCAGTGTGTGAGCTTTTTCAGTCTTTCTGTTGACGTGTTCAGAACATTTGACTCAAAACATGAACTTGAATCCACACTGTTTTCCACTCAGACATTTTTCCAGCTCGCTGTGGTCGATCAAAAGCAAGGACGTTCTCTTGTTTGGCTTGTCTGACTGACACAATAACATCGATGCGTCTATTCAGCCCTCTGCTCTTGCCTGATTGAAAAGTTCAATAAAGCATAGCAGGTTCAGGCAATAAAAAATCTCAACTTGAGTTCTGCTGTAAGAATTTACATATTTATACACCTGATATAATATTTGCACCTTGACAGCTGTAATACTGTCTGTGGGTTAGATTGCAGTATGTTTTATGTGGCAGGCGGAGAACAGTGATGCATGTCATCTACAGTAAAGAGTATGTCACAGTCTTTTTCAGTGAATGGACTCAGGTGTCATCACTTGACCTAAGTGGTATTGTTGTGAATGGCCTTCTCTGGCCTTCCACTGGCTCCTGATCATTGTCTTTGACTTCTTCCGGTTTTGGTCTGATGTTCACATGTAACTGTAATTAACATTTGATTGTGATTATTTAGAGGAAATTTATCCATGAGAAGGAAGTCGTGTGAGAAAACCCGACATCAGGACTCATGTTTTACTCTTTTCCACTGGGACCCAAGTGAGTTACACCTTGAAAACGTGCTTTAAAGCATGAATATGTGTTTACAAGTGCACCGGGAGCACTTCGTTGAGAAGCTGTGATTCGGATGATTTTTTTTTTTTTTAGTCTGTTTGTAGAAGCAAAAATCTGTTTAATTTCTACAGCCATGGATGCTGCATCGTGACGGGGTGCCTCCAATGTTGTTGTCAGACTGTGCAGAACTAACAGCGGGGGGAGAAAGAAACAGCTCTGCTACACAGAGTGGGTTTGAAAAGCACCTGCAAAGATCACTCTCAGGTCTCGGACGTCAGTAATTTCAGGGTTACAGATGCTTAGTATCCAGCCGTCCCTTGGGTGGATGTTTAGGAGCAAATAGCATTTTTCACATTAACCAACCTGACCACTTTAATCCACTTGTAATCCGTTAGTGAGTTGGAGCCTCAGCTGCACTTTAAAGATCACTCTGACTTTGAAAGTTTGTTACACAAGCCAGAAAGCTCAACGGGACCACCCTCTGTTGTACCAGAAAGCACAGGCTGTGGGCGAACGACGACCGCGTGGGCCTGTCCACAGACACAAGATCAGCCCACAGTGAGCAGCAATGCAGAGCTGTGTGGTGCTTTGACATTAACACAGACCTCAATGGAGACGGAGAAGCTTAATGTGGTGTTATTTCGTGTGCTGCATCGACGACGACAGCTTTTGTACCGCTTGTAAGCTGCGTCTTTGAACTGTGGTGTTAACCTTTGTCGGTGACACCTTCACAATCCTAGGTTTGAAAAGGCTGTTGGATATTGGCTTTATTCTGATCAGTACACTAGATCTACCAGAGACGCTGAGTCAGTGACAAGACTGTGTCTGCTTCTCTCCACATGAAATGCTTTTTGCTCTCTTCGCTGATCTCTGACAGATCTGAGCTCACCGCAGACAGACTACCTGCGTGTCATGCCAGCAGAGTCTGTGGCCGCCAGTTAAGCCCTGTTGTGGCGGAAAACTGGAGAGAAATAAAAAAATAAAATAAAATAAATGTTATGAAGTGCTGGAATGATGAAATAAGAATAAGAGGAAGAATAATGGGAAGGATTTTCTGTTATGGCAGCAGTGGACGCTGCAGTAAAAAGCAGCAACAACCTGAACCACCTCTGGCCCGAGACATTAAATGTAGGTCAGATAAAATGGAAAAAAAAAAATCAAAGCCTCCTTATATGATCTCATATATTTTCCCATTAGAAACTATAGACTTTATAAATCACCAAATGATAAATCAGGAATTCTTGTTTAATTTTGGGGCAATATGTTCATTCATAATGTCTAATTTGTCCACGGTGTCCTGGGATCTACAAATGAACAGCTCATTTAGTATTCATAAGTGTGTAATTAATTGCTAATTAGCTATTTAACACAATTTTGAAATGCCTAATTAGCTACTGATAAGGTGTCCCGCACTTCCCTAACGGCTCAATACTATGTTGTTAATGGTTGCACCGTTTGATATTGAGAATCTATTGAAAGTGGCTGATGAAGGTCAAATATACTGGCTTTTTAACCATGGCAGCACATGGAGAGCAGTAACCTTCAGGTGCTGTAGATGTTTTCCACTGCGGTTGCAGGTATTAATGTGCAGGTTATTTAGTACATACGTAGCTGTGAACCAGGCGAGGTCTAGTTTCTGTGCCATGGGATATTTTTCATTTACAACAGGGAATGGGATAAATGGCTACATTTATAAAAACGGGATTCTAGGACTCGGTAGCACCAGTGTTCAACTTGAACAAACCTTTGAATCATCTATATTTCTGCTCCATTATCCAGGCAGAAATACATGAAGTACAGAGGAGGCTGTTGATACTGTTGTACATGGAAACATGGGACCAATAATGAAAGTAAACTCCTATGGAAACCCTATATGTATTTATAGACACGGCATATACGTGGGCCTAGATCTCTGAATCACATCTAAAATCTAACAAAAGCTAAATTTAGCCAGAACAACAGCTAATAAATCATCTGAGCAACTAATGGAAAGAAGTGTGCAGCGCTGCTACACTGAGACTGAGTAAGGACGGAGAGTAACATTACCAATTAATCCCTAAGAAGCAGTGATTACTTCCTATTTTAAGATGAGCTGTATTCTTAGATACTTCAATGTAATTACATTTTTGATTAGGAACGTTCTAGTTTAAAGACCAGGTAAAATGGCTTATTAAACTAGTTCTGTAAAGTACTGCAGGAGACAGTTCCCGCTCGTCATGGATGAATGTACCCGTTGTTGGTCAGATAACTGCTGGTTTTTAGATTTTACGACTGCCCTGTAGTTATTGATGGAGGTTGTATTATTGAGAAAAGTGAGCATACGTGATCAGCTCCACTCATAAACTTCCACTGATCTTTATCCTGGTAAAATCACATTGCAGCTCCAACACAGCTACTCATTAAGCTGACTTGAGAGCCAGCTCTTGAATTGAAGGCCTTTTAGCAAAAGTTTTATCTCCTCAAAAAATCCCTGCCAGTGATCCCTTACATCAAATCACAATCCCAGTTGTATCAGGTTTCCCCTGTGGTCTATGGCTCAGGAAACAGGATTTATGCTAGAGTACGAACCTGAACTCAGGATCCTCATATCGTAATGTGGACATATATTAAAAGTTGAGTTCTGAAGAAGTTGCACAAATGCACTAAAAAGGGTAGCGGTTGGGGACATTTCGTAAAAATATATGGCGCTTTTATTGTTGCCATAAATTCATCAGATAAATCTTTCGTGTCACGTGCACAAAATATGTTTTGAGTAACATGGTGGAAGCTTTTTTACATCAGAATGATGGAAGTGAGTTTACAATGATTTTAACTGCCAAATATTTTTTCCTAATTAATTTGTAGCACTAGGAAATGACTTCCTGCATTATGCTTTTTATGATGCGACTTGGCAATCGCTTTGTGCATGGCGTGCAGTTTCCTGCTATAAGTCTTGGCCTCCACTTAGTGTACAAAATGCACCTTTGTAAAACTCGATGAGCAGTCTGATGTGCATGACGTGCACAATGGAGATGATTTATGTGTCTCAATGAGAGGAACTCCATTACATTAGCTGCAACTTCGTAATGGGACATTTAAAAGAAGGTTTATTTTACACTTCAGGTTATACAATTGTCAGGAAATGTACAAGATGTAAAATGAAAGACCGGTGTTCTGCTCTACAAGCAGGTAAAATAGAAGAAAACATTAACAGCTTCACAGTACAGCAATGATGTTTATTTGTACATTTTTGGCATCTAACTTAGATCGCACATCAAATGCTATTCTACAGGCAAATGACCTGCATGCAACTTCATTTATTAAATGAATGAAATATGTACACGTGTTTATGTATGAAATATGAAAAAATACAATGTAATCCAGAAAATGTTATTTTAATTTAAATAATAGGAAAAACTAAAGAAAGGAAGTGGTTGTAGTTCTTACAAATGAGTTTCTGATGCATGTGTTTAATTTCTCTCGTTATTAAAAATCTGGCCACAGCAGTGAGGCAATAATATACATGTGTGATCAGGCAGTATATTAATACTATATGCAATGGAAAGATGTTTTGATTGATGATTTATATAGAGTGGAGTTGTGTGTGGTGACACGGATCTCATTGCACATGCCAATATCAAAAATACACTGCGTGTTTAAAGCCATGAAGACAGGCCTCCCAGAGATGATTAAGTTGTATTGTGTGTTTTGTATTGCAATAACATACCAAGCACCTGGCAACGACATCAATGTTAACTGCACCATGGGTTAACATTCATTCATGTACTGTAGGTTTCTGCTAGCTACTGTACGGTGTGTGTCTGTGTGCAGGGTTGTGTAGGTTTGTATAGGGTTTGCTGGGTGGGGTTCAGAGTGTGTATCTGTAGTTCAGTGTTGTGTTTTCCTACAAATACTTTGTGCATGCACGTGTCTCTTTTGTAAGACAGTCTTGGCCAACCTTATTCACTAATGATGAGTCACAGAAACTTTGTGTTTTTCGCTTTTTTTTTTTTTTTCACGCATCAGTGAGAAAGGTTGAAAATGCATTGATGGTAGAAGAGAGAGGAATTTAATCTGGCGTTCCTTCGTCTCAGACTTCAATGATGTTGATAGACGGCACAGAGGGATGAAACTGCAACAGACAAGAAAAAGAAAAATCACCACTGCTGTTTTAGTTTTTCTTGAATGCTAAAGAAATACTTTGATCATAGGAGACAAATGCTCTGCCTCTTGCCGATATGAACCCAGGTAGTAGTATTTAAATGCTGGAAGACTTCAACCACTGCGAGATTTTAGTATGGAAAAACACAAATAAAGAGGTGTATATATTGTAGCGTTTATTGTACAGTATGTTGTTCTTATTTTGGTTAATATGCTGCAAGCTAATACTGATCTCAAGTGACTAATTCTCCAAATCAACATCAAAATTAACAATCTTTTTTTCCCAATTGGATTGACCCAATTCCCAACGGACTGTTTGTACATGAAATTAGTAGAATTCAAAAAGTTCTAATTTACAAATTTATCAGATTCAGAGTAGATGTCAATTGAGAGATTTTTCAAGCGTTTATTTCCCAGTTACTGTATAGTACATTATTTTCCCAAGCCTTTCAGCTTTTTAGCTTTTCATTCAATTTTGTATTGAAATTGACAAAAATGTGGCCCTGTCTCCACACATCCACTCATCTTCAGCGTTCAGATGGTGAGCATGTGGTCGTTCTGTCAGCTATAGACACCTACAGTATTGACTGAGGGAGAGTCCTCATCTTAATGTCGCTGACAGAAACCTTACATCACCATCTGACCACCTAATGAGGACTGGAACAAGAGATAAGCCAGTGCGGTGAAAAATCTTACAACGGCTGGCCATCAGCTAATTTAAAAGAGAGAACTCAATATGTTGCTACGTTAAATCTGAGACAGAGGTCAACGCTCACAACGCAAAAGACCTCGATTATCGATCGGTCATGCGTATATCTGTCTGCTGCTCTCTGGCACTTTTTAAAAGGAAGGTCTAACACGCTCAAAGCTCCTTCGATTTTACTAGATTTGACATTTTTCACTGCAGGGACTTCTCGGTTCTTTCACTGGCCACTGATCTGCCCAGGGTTTCAACCTTAAAACCAAACTCTGTATTCTTACAATGCAGCAGTTATGTCCCACTGTGTTTTCTGTGACAAATGTGCTGCTTTTATGTATTTTGTAATCATCTATATTTAAGGTATTTTTGACAGCGAAGCTTAACAACTAAGCTATATGGTCAAGATGTCTTCCAGCAACAGTCCTGTCTATGTAAAGATGAATGCAAGCATTAAATATAATGAGTAAACAGTTTTGTGTACAAGTTATGTACCGGAGTGGCAGGTGTTTATACATAGCATGGTTTAGAGTAGATTTATGTTACTGTGAATGATTCCAAAAACATTTAAACAAATTAAAAATCAAGCTTTTATTTTTTTTTATTTCTAATGTTTTATTTACCAGTAATAAGAATAAACATCTATTTCCCTTGGTTTGACAAAATATTTTCGAATTAAACAGAAATAAGCATTCTCTCTTTTTTGCCTCCACATGCAAGCTCTATTTGCTAATCAAATTAATGTCCATTTATGTTTTGCATTTTAATCATGGGGATGGCTGCTTGCTGTTAATCTGTTTTTATTGGAGAGTTTGTGGAGGAGTAAAGCACTGGAGAGCAGGTACTGCGAGGTTCATCCTGAGTCAGGAGAGGTATATGTCGACCTAGGCGTGAGGGCAATGCAACATACTGACCATTATTCCTTAAAAGGCTTTTTTTAATCTAGCTGGCAGCAGCATCATGCAGCGGAGTGAATCCCGTTGAAACAAAATTGATTTGCAGCATATATCAGACATCCTCAGAATGTCACCGAGCATTTACTGGGCAATATTTGCATCACTGATCAAGCGTCATCTCTCAGATGTACCAGAATTTTCAGAACCACAGTAATAAGGTTAATATCCAGCATAAGCAAGTTTGCAGTTATGAAGTGCCAAAGAGGTGGACACTTCATGGCAGCATGAGGGGGCTGAGCACATAGATGAGGTTACATTAATGCTATTATTCAGTGGAGGAAATTGATTCTGCTGCAAAGCGTGTTTAAAAACCAGCACAGTAAACTGTAGAGCTGAGAGCCAGACATCATCAGTACTTCGCTGTGCACATCCTTCAACACATGAGACACCTTAAACACATCTACAGGCGGTAGCAGAACTGCTGTCTGTATAGAGAGACTCTGCTCTGTGTCGTTTTCACTCACCTTGCTCCTCAGCAGTCCTCCGCTGTGATGCTCTGGCGTGCTCCTCTCAGACGACGGCTTGGCCTTCTCCTTATTGTTGCTGGAGTCGTTGTCCTTGATGATGTCATACTGCCGGCAGAACAGGGCAATAACAGCTGCCAGGAGGTGAGAGACGGACACACGTGCAGCACACACACACACACACACACAGAAAGGAGGATAGGAATTCAGTCATGAGGCGGCATCTGTCACTCACAGACATGTCACCACTTCTTCTAGCTGAGCACGTTGAAAGGCCATGTGGATAATGGAATTCTGCTCCCAAGGGAGAGCGATGGCAGAGCCCTTATCTGAAAGTTCAGAAGACAGTAATTCTCCCTGGAGTTTACTTTGTTGCATTTTTGCAGTCTACCAGATGCAGTTCAGCCTCCAAGTTTGAATGCGCACCGTATGCTCACAATAAGCTTCCTTGCTTCGCTGAGGTTATGAATTTCTATGAGAACGCTATCATTAAATATTCAGGAACTGATATACAGTTCTAATGAGAGCTAGGGAGCTGTGAGAAATACTCAGAAGCATAGACGTGATTCATTTAATTTACAAATGATTTTTAATGCATCATGTAAGCACTCTGCAATATTGCAGCTATATGTCATTTGCAGTGTAACCGAGAGATGCTAATGGAAGCCAGGTCCACATTTGCACTCATATGTATCACGGTAAAATTACAGCAGTATTTGTGTAATTGTAAAGTGATTTGTCTGCGTTTAAACAGTTTGTTGTGATGTCGTATTAAAGTGCGAACAAATTAAACTGACACTTTCCTCCAGGATATCAGCACAAATTGGACAGCTCTGCAAACCATACTCATGTCTTTTAAAGTCTTCGCTACATTTTGAGCACTTTTTTTAACCAACAGCCACTTACGATACAGAGATGTGGCTTAATATAGAGATGAGATTGCATCATGTTATAGCAATTACCTAATTACTCTATAATTCAATTCACTTTTCCAGACCGAGACTAAGCAACGGAAAGTAACAGATAAGGATAAAAGATGAAAGACGAAAGGGTATAGAAATCAGAACAGAAAAGAACAAATAAGCGATTGAATACAGAAATAAACCAACTATATCTAACGGATTATGAATGCCTGTTAAAATGCAGGAAATAAGGTAAAGCTAAATTTAAACTTGAGTGGCTGCAAATGAGCAGTGGGTTATGAAAAAAAACACATTATTTTCATACTTTCACTCCCACTCTTCACTGCCTCTGCATTACTTTGGTTTCTCTCATTAGTATTATTTAATATCTCACTCAGGGGCTCAGGGGTGGGAAATCCTGCTCCTGGCTGCCTGTCAGTTATGCCACTTCTCATTGTGCCTCAACACTTCATTAATCAGCACACTTCCTCAGAGGAGGAGAAGCTCATTCTCGGATGAAGAGCTTAGATACAGAGGATGCTCAGAACAGCGTGATGTTGGTTTGACATTGCTGTTGTGAAACAGCCTTCAAGGGGACGAGATGTTCAGAGTTGTCAGATTTGTTTCTGCGTGTTTCACAGGTTTTTGGACTATAATTGTTCTGGATGAGTGTCCATTGATTAGTGGTTTATTGATGGGTGTGTCAATGTACTGATGCATAGCTACAAGATAATGTACAGAGTGAAACCTCTGTCAGGTTTGGGCCATTAGTCTTCATCATTGAGGCTGACAATAATTGTTAACACGTTGCAGTTCCAGTCCAGTTATCTTTTTGCTTATTAAGCAGGATTTTAATTTCACTATTTCACTATTGACAACAGCCTCTCAATAACATCTGATGCTTGGCATTGGATTTATCGATATTAGACTTTATTGACTATACAGTTTAAGTAATAACTACTAAAAGATCAAAGATACGTGTTACTGTGTCGCCCTGAAGGACTAGGAACTCATAGTTGCAGATCAAACATTAATCAGGTGCTTAAGCTGAGTACTGATGACATTTTGATGACATGACAATTATTCTATCAGTGTGGTAATATTAAAAACACTGATATTGAATGAAATCTAGTCACATGAACATGTAGACTTAAGTATTTGTCTAGAAGATTAAATATTCACAAAAAACACAAATACAGAAATTACTGTTGAATTTTTTGGCAGAAAATGTTATCTTCAAGTAGGACATTCAGTGCTCACTTTAAAAAGCTGATTGAGAAAATAGGTTTTCAGGGCCTTTAAAGTGTTTTTTTCTGATTTAGTGAATTGTGAAGCGAATACTGAATTGATTCCTGTATTCACCAAATTGATAATAACCAATACACATTCTAAAAACTTACCAGCCCACATGACCAAGACCACCACAATGATGATCATCTCTCCTGTTTGTAGATGCCGTGACTTATCCAGGCCTTGCACAGTTGGGTCATCTAGGAGAGAGGAAATATAGGGCATTGGCAGTAAATTCAAACTTCTGAACACTAAATACTGAATACAAATAACTTGTATAACTTGTAATTCAAATATTTAAATGCACATCAACAGAACGACATCACAAATAAAGGCCTCAAACATGATTATAGAGTTAATATAACACCCATGTGTCTCAGTATGAGCTGAACATTTTAACCCTCACAAAGGTTAAAAATGCTGTTTCCAGAGCTATTTCACTGGATTTTGAAACTAAGAATTGACACTATGTTTATCTCATGACTGTTACGCCATTTAACAAAAACTGTAATAGTCAGTGGTAGGCATTACCACATATCAATCTCTCGTAGCATTAATCCTCCTCTAAGTGGATTGACTATGGGCCTATTTCCACTCTCCAAACTATCTCTTAACCCGCATGGATGGAACTCTTCCAGCGCACCACTCTTCCCAATTGCCTCATTTAGTGAATCAAGTTGTCAAGAAAGTGGCCCCGAATGCCAGACTGTCAGCTCTCTTCACATGATAGCAATTATAGAGTGGGGTTAGTTGTATTGCCATGTTTTGTAGTCTTGGTAGTAGCATGGATGGGCATGTGAGTGGAGATAGGGAACGGGTACATGTACACAAATTTGGTAGTTTAAAAGGACCTCGAATCAAAGAGAAGTGCTTGATGCTAAGACTTTTGTAACATGGTGGGCGCTACTTGTAATCTCAACTTGGAAGTTAGTAAAAAAGATCAGTGGAGGAAACTATGTTGACCACCGTAGATATCTTTATGTATTAAAGGAAAAATGTGTCGCTTTGCTTATTTTCATTATTGTAGCCATTCTGACTATGGTTAACGTTAACATGGCACGAACCACCACTGTTGTAGAGAGCCGGGAAACACACAAAAAATGTATATAAGGGTCAGCAGCACGAGTTTCGAAACATACTTACATACATACAACATGTGTTTAAGTCTGACTGAACCTGATCTAAACCTAAACCTACCTACCTAACAGTGTGGGATCTACTTCCAGTACAACTTAGCGGCTAACAAAGTTATAGTTCACAGTAGAGGGATACTTCGTGATAGTAGCACGTATGTTTGTTGACAGGGCAAAACATCAGCAATAAACCTACGCACAACTGCTAAAATCATGACATCCACTTGATTTGGCTAACTCAGGCTGTTCCACATTAGCATATGGTTAGCATATCGCTTCATGGCCAGTATGGAGAGGAAGACACATTTAAACAGGATTTAAAAGAGTAAAATAAAATAGACAATAAAAATCAACTTTAATAGAATGAAACAGATACAACATGCAGCACAATGAAAATTACAGTGCAGTTACAATATGGTGCAAGATATGAATAGTCCCAAATAACTCTTTTAACCTACACGTGGCATGTTCTCTTAGTGTTGTATCAAGATACAGTACACTTGAAAAAATTTCAGCCAGTCCTTTAAGAGCCTCATCTACAATTCACCTACATCATCTTCTGTATCTTCCCATGGTAGGGTGAGCTCTACAGAGTCGATATCAGACTGCACATTACTCTTAAATGCCATTTCAAGACTCAGGTCAGTGCTAAGCATGACTGTGAGTTGTTCTCCAGTTTATTACACCCACATCTCCTCCATCTGTCTGAACCCAACCAGCCCAATAATCAAACATAATAAAAAATAGTTCAATTCATTTTGATTTTCTCAGCAAGTCAAAATCTAAAGACTGGAAGACTGGATTTATACCCTTACATGTTATTTCTGAAAACAGAGCTGGGTCCAAGCCTATAGAAACTACTGGTAGAAGTGTTGGGATGATGACAGCACATCAAAGGCAGTTTCGGTAATGGATGTAATCTGTGAGGCTTGTAGATTCTGCAGGACTTGCCAACTGAACATCTTGTTCTTGTTTACAGTTTTCCAGTCCACCTAATGATCTCACTTAACTTGAAAAAGTGCTGTGGTACAAGCATATTGTGTAAAATGCTGATACACAGTGTGTATACGTGCATATTTGATGCAGCAGGTTTCAAACCACAGAGTGAGTTAACACAATTTCCAGATGACCTGAATAACATGTCCTGCTGCTGTTTCATACATATTTCATGTTGGCACCACACTCAAATATGCTGTGTGATTCTTTGCTAGAGAATCACACAGTCGCTCCAATACACCAAAGAGTTTGTGTTGAGATTATTAGTCGACCTTCCTTCGACTCACTCTAAATCCCTTGATGTTGTGTGCGGCTGTGAACTGTGTCAGGAAACCATGTAGCAACACACCTGGGCTGTGCTATACTGGTCTCACATGCAACAGCTGGTTTATTCTTGCATTATGTTTCCTTGAAACAATTCATTACACTGAAAGTTTTACTGCCAGCTTACAAATGTGAGTTAATTAAACTATATTTGAATAATTAGCTCAAAGAAAGCATAGAACCAACTGAATTAAGTTCACTAATGCTGACTAAATGAATTTAATAGATTTAAGAGATTAACTTCTCGAATCAGTCACACTGACAAACGTTACAGTCAAATTTATTTTAATTTACATTTTTCTAAGTTTGATGAGTCAGTTCTTCATTTTACACAAAGACCTTTAAGCTGTGGCTGCCACTTTTGCACCAGAGTTTGTACAGCTCTTGGTGAGTAAAGGAACAGGAACAGTTCTAATATCACCACTTGCCTACTGTTGGTAAATCATTGTGCTGAAAACTTATATCTCTATAAACCATTAACTAAATATGGAGGTAAAATGATGCATCTGTTAACCTTAAAAGAATACGTAGTAGGGAGATAACAGTGTGCAGCACACCTTTGTCTCAGTGCTGGTAATGGGAGCCTACTGTAGATGTAACTTCTGACTCAGCAAAGACAGCTTGGCATGTCTTTGAAGTATCACACAGTAATTGTGTCTAAGGGGACCACCTACCTAGTTAGGTTTGACTGCTCAAGGCATCCATCCTTTGAAAATGTTCTTATTTTGCTCTCCTGTGTGAAGCAGTTTGACAGCTTGGTGGCAGCAGGTAACATTTTCATCAGGGTCATGTGGTTGGTTGGGGAATTATTTGTATAACATATTTGAGTATTTTTTAACTGTGGCATTACTGTTCATGCTAACAAAGGCAACACGTTCATTTACCCCCCTTTATCATAGATCTTAAATCTTTCACTGTAAATCCCTGTATTTCAATAAGTCAGTTCATTCTCTTTGAATTCTTGTGTTCGTTTCGCAAATTTGCAAACATACAGTAGAAACTGCTTGAATATCAATGACCTGTGCCAACATACAAGTACAATGTGCAAGTTTTGTCTGAAAGCCAGAGCCACAGCACAACATACTTCACTCTTGAAGGGCAGGCAAAGCACATACATAAATTCTCTGATTAAAAGCTTCCCATGGAACTAATGGAATGAAACAGACTTTGGAAAGACCTATTGATCCTGGAAAAAAAATCCACAGAAGCCTATTTAAATTCAAATTCTCCAGCAACACATGGCGCATATCTTGCCAGGAAATGCTTTATATGAAGTAAATGGATTCTGAATTTGGCCAGGCCAAGTATACATTAAGTGGCATATGCACTAATATGTAATCACATTATCAAAGAGAATTGCATTGAGGAAAAAAATAAAAGCATTATAGATTTATGGGTATCATGGCCCTGGCTCTTAGGAATGTCTGGTATATGCTGCAAATCAATTTAGTTTCAATAGGAGGCACTTGGCTGTGACAAAGGATTTCTGAAATGGCTCTGTGATGCTGCTGCCAGCTAGATCAGAAAGTCTTTTTAAGGGACAATGGCAGCAAGCAGCAAGAACCACAGAAAAAAATTCACATCAAATTAATGCACATTAAGGTTAATAAAGGATGTATGTTGTTATTTGCAGGAGGAAGCATTGTAAACATCCTTTCCAAGTGGGCAAAAGTTTGCTAAAAGACAGAACAGAAATTTAGATTATGGGAATAAATATTGTGGCCAAATGTTGATGACCTTGGAGCCCACTAAAGGATTATCATGTCTGTTATCTTTTTAACTTAACATTTTCTTGCTCCCTCATGGCAATAATTTGTCCCTACAGGTCTTTAATGGGTTCATTTATATTGTAATATTAAGAAGACTCAAGCCTGAACCAGGAAACTATATAATCTAATTATAGGCCATCATCACTACATCATCACAACCAGCGACCTAATTCTGGTCTTAAAATATGGGTGAACACTTGGTGAAAATTAGTCACTTCGCATCTCTGCAAAGCAGTGGAATTAGGTATATGGCACAAAAAATAACTGTTATATTGCACACTGCCTGTCTCTGCCCGTTATCTCAATGACTGCCATTGAAGCAATAATGGATATTATCTCATGTCTACAGCCTGTGAGCCTGCATGTTATGATGGTTGTATGATTGCAGAGTTTGTTTGTGAAGGCCAGAATTCCCGTGCATTGACAATGCATAGGCCTATTTCTTAAATTAGGTTTTATTTATCTGCAACAATGGACTTATGCTGACATGAGGCGTCTGTATTTATTGGCCTATTCAAAGTATTCTGTCAGGTCGATGGGTGCTTTCGGAAAAGCTCTGATAATTATATTGGTTAGTCATACTGATGACTTGAATGTTGAGTGAATGCTATGCTACAAATCTCACAATGGTAATTACAGTAGGCCTAACTCCTTGATGACATAGATATGCTAAACAGGAAGGTTAGCACTTGTTTACAATTCCCAGAGTGCAAAGATTGGGCTAGCTGTCAGGCGTTGGTTGGTTTCTTTTTCTTTCTTTCTTTTGTTTGTTAAAACCCTTTCAAACTGCAGTACAGCATTGTAATTGGTGGAAGGAGCTTCAGTTTTTCATTTTTGGACAGGTAAATAATCTAAATTGTAGCTGACATTGCCCATAGCCACATAAGCTAGCAAACCACACATAAGCTAGCCACATAAGCTAGCAAACCGCGATTGCCATAACATTGCATTCGCTAACATCTTGGTATGCTCTCGGAGTTCATTAGTTCACACATGACTGAAATACATGGATCAAATGACAAACATTTAATGTATAAAAATGTTTTTCTTGCTCCCTCTTGCTAGATTCACTAGATTCACTCTGAGTCAGCTTGTAAACAGTTTGGATACACGTAACTATTACTTTGAATAATGTAGGTGTACCTTTCGTTTTTAGGATATGTATCCTCAGGAAGTATCTCTGAAGTACTATTTGTTTTATCTTGCTGATGTTGTAGTTTACTTGGATACTAAGGCAGCTTGTTAACTTTTAGTTTTATGGATTGCACCTGTGGTTGAATTTCCCATCACGTAAGAAGAGTAAATTTGGTCACTGTGTTTGTCTTTGGAGTCATTCAATAGGGTCCTTATCTCCAATTGGTTTAATAAATAGAAGTAACAGTGCAACAGGCTATCTATTAAAGGCGTGTTAATCGCAGCTGTTATGTGTGGATTTTTCTCAGTGTGCATTGTGTGGGTCGTGTATGAACAGAGCTCAGTCCACAATAAATTTACTGACAATATCAGAGTGAAAATGTACAATGACACAGAGCCACACATGAGAAGAGAAGTTGAATAATAAGTTGACAATAGTTAAATAAAGAAATTTGATGTGATTGGATTGTGAAAATGGGGCATGAGGAGTCAGCAGTGCTGATGTTAGATTTATGGGACGCTGACACTGATTGCCTCTCCAGTTACAAAAACAAACTCCCACAAACGAAGCTCATCCACTGAATGGGCTGTTTTTTTGACCCACTTGGCTGACTCAAGGGACCACAAATCCTGATTAATGTTGCGTAGTGAATCTTTTCTTGAAAAATTTGTAAGGCCCCGGCCATAAGTCTTTTCATGCTCAGCACTTTGCTCCAATATTGATGGTTGGTACGCTTTCTAAACTCTGTTGCTCTTACCTTCAAAAATAAGCACAGAAAATAATTTCCTGAGTATTTATTGTAGAGCGACAGGAAAGGAGTGTAATGCCATTGTCTGTATTAGCTTAATGAACAGCACACAAGGTTCTTGTGTTGAACTTGAGCTTGAATTAGTTTCTTTCACTTTGGCTGATCTTGCCAGCTTAACTAATCGTACCCAACCTGAGTCAGCTTAAGAGAAACATTCACGATTCACTTGCGTCAGCACTTCCTGTATTCAGACCATAAAATACCAGAGGAAAAATTGTTTGATTGTAGACCAATGTCAAACCCCAGCTACCATTATTTTAATAGTTAATGCATTTGGCTCATCCCATAATCATGGCTGAACTAATGCAGAGAAGATTAGCAGTTCAGTTTCTTCTGAAATGTAGGCTCTTCCCAACTGCTTATAATAGAAAAAAAAATAAGCTTTTTCTCTCTCTTTCCTCATCTGTGCTGTAAGAAACTCAGAGCTATACTAAACCTATTCTCTGTTGGTCACGGTCCTCATATTTCCTTCAGCCTATGAGCTGAACCCAGACACTGAGTCTGAAGTGTTTTAGAGTGTGTGTCAGAATCCTGATTAGGCACCAGAAGTGATATAGAGTTGCATAAATTCCGAGAGGAGCTTCCCTGCAGTCATGCTCGAAGAGTCTGTCAATAATGAATTGGTGTCTGGGAGAAAATAAACCTGCCAGAAGCACATAGAAACCCCCCCATCCCCACGCCCAACCTCCCAAGAGACGCTGTGAGAGGAGGCTTCAGGTTACTTGCACTTATGCGGGCACTAGCCTTTACTGTAACACATTTTCGATGTCAGGATGCTTAAAAGCATTCAACAGCCAGAAGAGGCTTCAGCACAACAGAAGGGAAAGCGTCAGTAATGGGTTGCTGCTGTCTGTGCCCTGGGAAAAAGGCATGAGGCAGATCATGTAGAATTAAAAGCAAAGCGTTATGTTATGATGTTATGTAACAGCACCGTGAAAATACTAGTGCAGTGACCTGTTGTGACCTCAAGAGTGTTGTATTTTGACAAACTTAATAGCATCTTATTGACTTGAGGAGAGATTCTGAATTAATACAATACCAGGCAGTTAAATTATATATATTTTTTGTTATTATCATTATTATTATTATATAACAAAACCAATTTTTGCCTCTATTGACACAACTATATCAGGCAGATATCACTTAGCATGCAAGGTCCTCATAAGTTTGACCACAATGGCTATTTTCAGCTAGTGAAGGGATATGTCACCCAGTGCAGCCCTGTATGTTTGCTGTTTTTCATTGTCTTTAGCCATGTTAGCAGTGTTGGCCTATTGGTTTTGTCCAGGCTGTAATTTCAAAACAACTGTTGGTAGCAAGAGGATGAATCTGAATGATCTTGGTGATGTCCTGATTTTTCATCTAGTACCGGTGTACCTTGGTTTATGACCAAATACCTGCAAAACCTTATTATTATTTTTGGTGTTTTTAAAGGATTTGATGCTGACACTGAAAAGATGTTTTTGAGGGAACACAAGCACCTACCTGTTGTTGTCCCTGAAACACATCTTTTCAAATGAACTTTGCCATAGATAATTATCAGTGTGTCTCCAAGCAGCATACCTTGGTTGGAGCTGTTGGAGGGGAAGCGGTCCGATTTCTTGAGGGTGCGAAAATGGACCTTCTTGCTGGCTTGGCTTTCCCCATAGAGGCCAATCGACTGAACCTGGATGATGTAGTCTGTCTCCTCCTCCAGGTCCCAAAGAACACAAGAGCGGCTGGTGGTGTTGACCTCCCGAATGAATCGCTGCATGTGTCCGTCCTGCCTCTGGGTATTGGAAGGGCGGTAGAAAACAACAGAATGGACTGATCTATTGAGTAGACAAAATTATCAATACAGTGGCTGACGAGGTGATCAAGGTGACCAAACACAAATGTGTCCAGCTCTCTTCTGTCAAAAGTCATGTGGCATCACTTTGAGTTTCATCTTTACAAGGCAATGCCGTATCAATGATGTATCACCCTCAGACGTCATAAAAAACACTCAAAACAATCACTGTATATGAGGCATGACGATGTGAGGCAGAGGTGACCAACCAGAAAATATTCAAAGTGCTGGAGAGAGACATGCTGAGTACTTTATTATATTAACAGTTGGCACTTTATTTTCACCATATGGAGTCTTGACTGGAAATGGAAAAGCTGTGGAGTCAATATTCTGATTAATTTGGACTCCAAGTACTTCCAGACACAAGCTCTCAGAGTTTGTCTTTGACCTTTCAGAATGTTATTGGAGCAGTCGAGACCCAGAGCTGTGTGAAAATGATTCCTCCTGCTCGCATGCACTGCTCTGTTTCTTAGTGTGCTCTCTAGCCCATCTGCACTTGAAATGGCTTTGGGCCAGGTGTTATTTTATGTGTTTTTTATGGCCCTGCTTTACTGAGGGATCTGATTTAAAAAAAAAAAAAAAAAAAAAGCTTGTTAGTCACAGCAAACAATGAAAAATGTAGTGATTAAGAAGCCATATACACTCACTGCAATTACCGAACGTGTTCAAATTCAGATGCGTAACATGATGAACAGCCCTGAGGAGAAACATTTGCATGTTGTATACAGCCCATCACTCACGCCGACTCAATGGCAAAAGTTAAATGGCTGCATAATGTTTTGAGTTGCATAAAGCATAAACACGATTACAGCAGCATATGGCATTCCATCATTCAGTGTTAGCATTCAGTGGTTTTCCTATTTTAAGCCTTTGAAATCTTTTCATCTTGGAAAATGCAGTTTGGCAGCTTCACATACTTATATGCATTCATGCTGCATCCTTGTTTTCTCTTGACAAATCGACCATGCCAAGTTTTATTCTAACTCCAGACTTGAAGGCAAGATTTAGTCAGCTTTTCTCCATGCTGAGCAAAGCTTTTAGGAGTTCCTAAGAATATGCATCCAAATGAAAATAAACACATCTTATTACTTGTGCATGTGTGCTACTACTTACTCAGTATGTTGGACCAAGTCACAATTCAAACTGAGAAGTATTTTCTGAGCACACAATTTTTTTTGTTTATATAGAGATTGAATTATTGTTTCATCTTCAAGAAAATATTTTTTCAGTTTCCTATACGCTTTTTTATACCAATGTATTCCAGAGGATATCAAGAAATGTTACACAGTAGAAAACTGATTCCAGGTGCTGTTCTTCTTCGTACCCACTGCCTGTGTGGCGTGCCAACATAACTTCAACAGGACACGATGAAGGCTCAGTGCCAAACCACAAATGGCTATAGCTAAAAATAAAGTTGGTGCCATATTCTTTTTTTTGTACTTGTTCTGTCAAATTTTCCATGGTCTCTCTGATTGACATCACAAGTTTAGAACTTGCCTGTTGTGAGATAGAGAAGCCAATTATTATGTCTCCCTCTGGAACCTCCCAGGATACAGTTGCCGAGTCGGCCCGCAGGTGCATGACAGACACATTGACAGGAGCTGGTGGCCGGTCTAGAGGAAAGGAAACAGAAGCAGAGAGGTCTGTTAATCCATCCGCTAGATATCGAATTATGCATGCCATCTGTGCCCAAAGCGCACCGGGAAAGACTCTAGCATTACGTTGGCACTAACTCACCACAGGTGTTTGTATCAAGAGGGTATAGCTGATTCTAACTGTTTGTAATGTCAAAGTACATTTGGTAAGGGTTGTGGAAAAACACTGAGAACATCTGTATCCCCCCTAATCCAAGTTGAGTCAACATGGTATGGTGTCTAAAAAAGGCTTAGAAATAGTGAGCAGCAGCCCTATGATAGACTGCTATGACATTGTATGATGTCATAGCCGCTGAGTATTGTGGAGTTTTTTTCTTGTGGGACGACTCAAGCCTCAAGAAGTGATCCAGACTCAGTGTAATTTTTAAAGGCTAGCTGTGTTCTGTAGTTTTGTAGCATTAGCACAAAGCGGATGTTGGATTTGTTTGGAGAGGAGCTGCAATGAACGTTTATTCAGTAGATTCATCAGTCAAATACTTTTCTCAATCATCCATTAATTATTTATTCTATAGAATATAAAAAAATGTCAAAATGCCTTTCAATTTCCAAGGGCCCAAGATAACATCTTTAATTAGCTTATTTTGTCTGACCAGAACAGATCAAAACCCAAAGATATTCAATATATTATCACATATCACAAAGGAAAGCAGCAAGTCCTGGCAATTGAAAAGTTGGTACCAGTTAATGTTGGATATTTTTGATTAAAAAAAGTTTTGCCAAACTCAATACTGCTCAATATTAAACAAACAGGGAGAATATACTTAACTCACTTGCTTGCATTTCATTATGACCCTACAGAATTAGTGAAAAAAAAATCACAGGTATGCGTCACTTTTTTTTTTCACATTTTTCCTTCAAACCACCTCCTCCGTCACCCTGACAGACCGGCCTTTTTTAAAGTAACCACTGTGTCCATTTCATGTCCACCCCCCTCGGACGGGGTTACATCTCTTCGCACTGTTATTTTGCAGCCATCTATCATGATTTGGTTGCTGGTGTAGGCGCTGATTGCCAAGTGGGGACAAAAGCCTGGGAAGCAAAAGGCAGGAGAAACAGAGGGTGACAGATCTAATAGAGGGGCCTGTACGGCTTTACACTCTCCAAGCAATCGCCTGGGTCAGATGGATAGGTGAGATGGGATTGGCCGGGCAGATGGGGACCTAGAGGCCCTCCACAGGGCTTTTGTTGTTAATATAGGTCTAATGGACTTTGTGTGTTGTCACAGAAGGTAACTGATGCAACATGGACAGGGTCAAGTGAGTGGAAATATCCTGTGCTGTCAGATATGTGAAAAATCATGACAAAAGCAGACAATACACACAGCATGACAGTACAGTATACAGAGGAACTGTGGTTGTAACCACAGCTGCTCTTTACCTACTAGTAAGTAAGATTTTTAGTTACAGCTTTTTGCGGTTTACCTCAAAGCCAGTATTAATTGACGGTTGTACGGTCAATTTGTATTTCAAACACTTTTATTAACTCATGGGGCATGGATGTAATAACCCATAATACAGTTGTTCTGAGACGACAGCCAAAGGCATGTGCTGCACAAGGACAATATTTCATTGCAAAAGTGCACTTGAGAGAGAAAGATGAAAGACAAAATGATGAAATTGGGAGCCATTTCAAATGATTTGCCGTTCCCGAGCTCAGTCCCTCTCACATCCCTCTCCTCTTATCTCACCGTGTCTCCCCTTTTATCTCTCTCTCTCTCTCTCTCTCTCTCTCTCTCTCGCTCTCTCTCTCTCTCTTTCGCATCTTGCACTTCTGTCTGTTTTTATCTCAGAGACAATCAATGATGGCCTCGGTGTTCGGCACAAAAAGGTGACATTGAGGCAGATCTAGAGACCCTCAGGTCAGATGGGGGCTATCAGTCTCCCTGTCTCGAGTCCTCGTGGCACTATGAGCCACAGGTCAAACAGAGGCATGACGCTCGGTTCCTCGGGCTCATGACACGCTTGGAGATTGGTTTGTGTAGGGGGAGTGAACGAGCTGAACACGGGGCCAGACTAATGCTGAGCTTGAGAGGAAATGAATGTTCCAACTGTAGAGAGAGCGGGGAGAGAAACGGGGCTCGGCTGCTGGTAGCACTGGAATCAAGAGGTGAAGAGGTGACGTGTGTCTCATTTGGTCCATTTAATGAGAAGCTCCTTTATGGAAGCAGGTGCTGTAATGTGTTAAGATAGAAGTACCATAGGTTAAGAAGGAGGGTGAGTCACATATAGCATAAATTGTCTTTGATCTTTGGAGAGCTATTGGGGGGGGATGAGTCATACATATATTTACAATAATGGTTCCCACGTCCTTGTGCCTTGGCAGGGTCTAAACGACTGCTAATTTTGTGTCAAGAACATTTGATGATCACGCTAATGATCCAATAATCTATAAATGAAACTTACATCACTCACACTTCAAATGCATACCTAACAAATGGCTGCTCAGATGCCGCACATGGTTTTGACATGCCAGAATTGAATTTTTTTCATTAGACCTCAGCTTTGCATTTATAAAAGCTGCAGAGAAGCTTTGATTCTTGCAGCCGCATCATCCCAAACACACACTCAACAAGAAAAAACAAAGAAAAAAACAATAATTTGTTTTGTAAGGATAAATCTGATTCTTTGGTTAACAAGCAAACGCTATCAAGCCTTGATCGCCGCAAGCTTTTTGTCCTGCGGTGCACGCTCATCACGATCCCGTGCAACATTTATCTGATACAGGTCACATTCGTTTCTCTTAAAGCTCATTGTCCTTTAGGTAATGGGGGTTATAGACAGCCCCGCACGGGCCAAAAAGCAGCCAGTAACTATGATGCATTGTCTGCGAGTCATTTACCGGTGATTGAGCAAGTGACGGTTCAGTTGAAGCGGGCCATGAATCATCACTAATGTATAAGTGCCCTCTTCCTACAGTATATGATGTTTCCATTGCCAGCGGTTGAGAAGGGCAACTATATTTTCACCGATCTTGGTGAGGTGACCTTATAAGATAGAGAATCAGATGACATGAAGCCGGCCAAACTAAAGCTGACGTGTTTTTCATCCATTTGCTATTTTAGAAGCTTATGATAAATAAGAGAGAACTGTCTTGATGTTTCCAAAATATAATCACTGTTGACTCAAGAGCAGACAACAGATTTCAACTGTAGCTAAGTGACTTTCTAATGCAAATATTTTTATTTGATGTGACGTCCAACTGTCCAATCCTCTTCCCATTATTTCCCCTCTAAGCTTGTTTGATGTCCCCTTCTGTAATAATAAGTGCCATTTGTGATCACTTCAATATTTGTTATTGGCCACATGTCCCGAGTATAAGCCCCACTCCATAGAATGCATTATGTAAGATCTGAAATCAAACAACAATAGGTCACAGTGGCCGAGGAGTGTGTCAGTGCAAACAAATGGTATGACCCTCTTGGGATGTGGGTGCACTGCCAGGATGAATCATAGCATATAGTCAAGGCCCAGCACATTAGCTGCTCCCCATCTGCGCAGAGTGCACACAGAGAGATAGTGAAAGTGCTGCTGGGATCTCTGAATGGCTGACAAGCCACGTGGAAAGGAGCCCAGTTTGAATTTGTTACGGTGAGGTACAGAGGTGGTATCTTATATGTTGACCTCTATATTTGCTCGTGTCGCACAATTGGTTGGTTCACAGCATAAGATTGGAGATTGTTTGGAAATATTCTTTACGGTCAAACTATGAATTTTTAGATTTGCCTGAGCAGCTTTTAATCGCAGACCACCTTAGATAGCCATGACACGCTGAGTAAGTAAACAGAGGCAGAAAAATGAGACGTGAGAAGAAAATTGGAGATTACATCACCTGTCAGATTCACCAGGGACACACTTTGACAGGTGACGTGTCATCTCCATTTTACTGTTTCCAGGAGCCAACGTCTGTGTTTAATCTGATTCTGCCCCGAGAAAAGAATTAAGGTGGAAATTTGTAGTCAGTGAGAAATGTAATATAGCTGCCTTTCTGTGTTTGCTTCTTGCACCTGGGTTATTGAATGATCGCACTCATGAGAAAATAAAATTGCCACCTCTAATTTAAGTCACCCTCATAGGAAAGTGTAGCGAGTGTGAAAGCAGAGGCAGTGGACTATTCTAATTGGTTGGTGGCAGAAATCCTTTGTAGATTAATGTGCGATTGATAAATTTCATATGTAGCGGTGTGTTGACATTTTATACAGCCATTTAATCCATTTCTGCTCGATGCTCTCTTTTGGGAAAACAACATAAAAACATTTAGGAGATAATTATAACGTGGTGTTTTAAAAGCTCAGCTGCTCATTTACAGTTTGGAATGTGATAAATGGACATTTTACGCTCTGTAAATGTTCCACACAAAGAAGAGAAGCTGCTACCGCTTGATTTTACAAGCATCAAGTCTGACATGAACGAGAGCTCAACTCATTATTTAGTGGACATAAACGCCTCAAATGATTGATCAGTTCACTAAGGACACAATTCAACTTCCAAAGGTGCATAAATCCTATTGCTTTAAACACATTTAAAAGGCAGAACACTGCGGTTTACCAAGGTGATGGTCTCTACACTCCTGTGTTATCGATCATATTTCAGTCTCAGTTAGCTCCAAGCCGGCGACAGTTTTACAGGGCTGCATGTAATGTGATATTTCTCTAATACTAATAAAGCCTTGTGAAACGATAATGTTCACTGACATCTTCTAAATAAAGGCACTAACTCATAACAGGTGCCATGAATTTTGATGTGTTTGCCCAGTCAATCTTCAAACGGCTTCATCTGCATGTGTTTCAGACTCTGTGGAGGGAAGTCTAAATGTTCTCCTCCGCACAGCAGGGGGTTGTCACACAGCTGCTCGCAGGTGTTGCAAATCACCTGCTAGTGGGGCTCTTAAGCAGTGTCGTGCTGGTTTTTTTTTTTTTTTTTATCTCAGCCGCAGCACTGTCTGCCCCCATATTACCTCTGAAGACCTTTTTTCTTTTGTTTCATCTCTGAGTCCATTCCTTGATCCCGCTTCTCTTTAACATGTCAAAATATACCACGTTTCCTAAACCTTGTACTCCAACACATTAGCATCTGTCAGTGTAATGCAGTAACAGCAGTATGAAGTACCTTTGTGGAATATAAGATGGAGAGATTTGTCCAGCCAGGTGTGGCTAAGTCCTTTTTCCTGTACATTTCAGAGCCTCTTTTCAGAAGTGCCACTTACTGCCCCCTGCTTTAGGTACACTCTGTCTTCCTCACAGACCCAGAGGCTGTGAGGCAGCAGTGGAACCAGATGGGACCAGGTGCCAGTCTAAGGTTAATGTAATCACTGGCCAAACCCTGAGGCTTTTCAGCTGCAGGCTAACATTACTTCATCATCACAAAATTGTAAAGGCTAGCAAGCAGCGACACGCAGGAGTGGATTTGTTTACGATCAGGTATCAGGAGTTTGTGGCATTCAATTTATTGGCTGCAGTGGGTTCTGCCAACGAGCGTGATCTAGAGTGTGGCACTCATAACACCAATATAAAAGCTAGGGCTGAATGAAATCCAGTTATTTTTCACACATTGTAGTCTATTTTATTTCTGTGTATTTGTAAAAATGTCTGCCGTGTGACAGCAGGTGAAACAGGAGCAAACATTGGCTCCAACACCGAATGTCTATTTGCCAAGAATGTGTCACCAGAATTATGAACAGCAGATTGCCAATTTGACGAATGATATGAGCCAGGCCATCCAAATAAATCCAATAACTTCTAATTTGCATTTGTTCAGTGTCTGAAGCTCCGGTTCGGCCTCATGTGGGATTCATTTTCTCGCATGCTTGTTTTCAGACCATGGAAATGTAAATACGGTTACTCACATTCAAGTATTTCTTGTCAGATTGGAGCTAGAAAATGAGGAAACTCAAACATCTTGTGTGGGTTTGCGCCATTCGTCTCAGTCTTGGTTTACTCTGGCATTTTGCTCAATGACATTCAAACATCAGAAGCTCAATGTTAATTTAACACGTGAACATCTGCTCCAAATGTTAGTTAATGCCGGTGTGATTTTTATGAATATGAATTCATCAATCCAAATTTAAAGACCTGTGCCATGTAGTTTTTTTTTTTTGTGTAATCATGACTCATGCTGAAAAGCGGGGCTTAATGGATGAGTGAGAACAAATTTCCGTAGGTGAGATGAAACAAAAATTGACTTTATTATATGATACTTTCACCATCATTACATAATTTTGGGCGGCTTTTAAATCATTTAACTAAATTTCAGAAGTGGTGTTACCTAAGAGAGACTTCAGGGAAATTGTGCTGCTTCTTGCTTCATTCTACTTGACGGTTTTATGGACAAACCTCATCATGACCCAAAGAGACTTACAATTAATTTAGACCTGACTGACACGTCACTGTGAATCCCACAGTCTCATTGCAGGCAGGCATAGGGACTGACAATAATGAATTCCCCATATATTTTCATTTACTTTGAAGCTCATTGCACCAGCCACATTATATGTATATTTATGAGTGCCATGTTTATTATTTTAATAGTAGCTTTTCCTGCTCTTGACAACAACCCCAATGCAGAACTCCACTGAGATCACAGATGCTCCTTGAGTCTCACATGTCAGTGCCGAACATGACAAAAGCTCTGAATCTTTCTCTCGGGCAGACAGCACATGACACACACAGAAACAGTGAAGTGCCAATCTGATTCTCTCAAGGCGCTATCACATGTAGGACTCAGTTCCCTTGAGAGAAAGGGGGAGGAAGTGATCGAGGTAGACAGTTAGATAAAGAGACAGAGATACTGTAGATGCATGCGTACAGAGGCAGTAAGAGAAGATTTCTGTGGTAGGAATAAACACTAAAGTCTGAAACCAAGCTTGCAATTATAAGCACTCAAACATAAAAATACTGTGTGTGTACACACTGTTGTAAATGAGGCCGTACAGTTCAAGCACAAGTGATCATTTTTACATGTTGGCTCTGCAACTGGTGTTTCTGTGACACACTCATTTAGAGAAGTAAATGACTGCATGTAGAGCTTTGTTCAGTATTTCTATGATCTAAATATTAGATGGTCTTTCTCTTTCCTTAGTCAAACAAGACTGAGAGAAAAGTGGCTTCCAAGTGAGCAGACGCAATGGGACAAGGTTGAATATGGCTATGGTGCAGATTCTGTCTATATAGGAAATTATTGCCAGGTTTTATTGGTGTAAACCTGCTAAAATGTTTTTTTTTTTATTAAATGCACAACTAGGGCAAACTGCCAACGTTATTTGTAGGCTTATTAAATTCAAATTTTATACAGAAATGATATTTCAAAATAGACACTGTGACTTGTTTTTGTAAATGATTAAAAGAAAGTAAAGAAATGTCTGAATAATGATGATATAAATCTGGTTGAACAGGTGTTACTGGCTGAGCTGCGTATTAGGATCAAAATATAGTTATATTATAAATAAGTAGAGCTGAGCATTAAAAACTATTTTAGGTCTTGTTTCATGTGTATGAACGAATTACTAACAAACACACTGACTTATCCACGTTTTGTAATAATGGCGCATTATACAAGGCTCCAAAGTGCACAATAATGAATTTGACTTATACTCACTCGCTCCTACAAAGAACATGTCGCTGCCAAAAAGCAACAGGACCACGGAGTTGACCAAAACAAGCAGGCGAGCCATGTCTCGGTGGATATCGTTGCTCTTCTTGGGTTAAAAACGCAGGTCTCCTATGCTTGAAGGACAATTAAATGACTGTAGTTCATTTTTATATCATGTTGGAAATTCCTTTGATGGATGACTGAACGGTCACTGGCTGAATCGGGGCCCGAGCTAGTCAGTTCAATACACAGATGACCGGCGAAAGTGTGGTACAAATGGTGTCTTCACAAACATTTTGTCAAGCCCAGACGGATTCTTCATTTAAGGTTTAAATCCACAAGTCCTTCATCCATGTCCTCACGCAGACTGAGAGATGTCCGACCACATCTGGTAGACTTCCATCATCCTCATGGACCGTGGATCGTCGGTGAGCCCAGGTATGACCAGGTTCGGTGGAAAAAAAAAGATGACGCTCACGGGGTCGTCTGTCCCCCCACAGACTGAGGGGACGCCGCCGGGCAGCGATTCAGCACCATGGACAGCGCCTTAAGTTTCTCCGCCTGTCCTCTGTCTCGCTCCGCAGCTCGCTGCTTTCCGGCTCAGACCTGAATGTGTTTACTGGTCACCCTGCAGTCCTCTCCCGGTCCCGGTAGCCTGTGAGACCCTCAGGTTTCTGCTCAAGTGCACGCACAGCATGGCACGATTAATCATCCACATGTCATCAGAGGAGAGCAGCTACACCGCCTACCTGGGCTGCAGCCACCACTCACACTGGAGCATGCATCTCCGACTGTTTTAATATTTCAGTAGAAAAAAAAAAAAAGGCAGGAGCCAATATTTACCGCAATAGGGTGAGGAGTGTTGTTACGAGGTTGTTGGGCATGTGCGGGAAGCAACAGGGACTGAATGCATTTTGTTGTGCTCAATGACAGAGGGATTTGAGAGCGAGAGATCGTTAGCGATGACTGTTAAACATTGTAGTACACTTCTGTTGCCCTACTTCATTCACTAAACTGTCGGTGATAAATACTGTGTAATAAGCATACACTGCAGCAGCGCCCTAAGGCACACTCGGTGTTATCAGGAGGATGAATCATGTTGATAAGCTGAGTGCATTGCCTCGTGGGACGACCCTTTCACGTCAGATTGCTTGTCTATAGGGAATCTGCCAGCACATGCAGCGTACTGCAGTCTCTATTCTGACACAGTGAAGAAGTCATCAAAATGTGTGTGTGTGTGTGTGTGTGTGTGTGTGTGTGTGTGTGTGTGTGTGTGTGTGTGTGTGTGTGTGTGTTCTGCTCATGAATCAGAGTATTAACTGGATATGTGAACCAGATCTTACAAATATGATTTAATAACTAGAATAAAAAGGGGTGTGTGTTGCTTTGTGTGTGTTTGGTTTCATAGCTGTGCCAACTAAATTAACTACTCAAAACCTTTTTAGTGGTCAGGAAAAGATTGTTTTCCCCTCTCTGAGGTGTTGCCATGGTTTCTAGTTCTCACCAGTCCTCTTTGAGCCAGAGCACAGAGAATAAAAGAAAAGAAAGGAAAAAAAAAAGCTAAATAAGCCAGATATTAGATATTGGAGTTACCATGACAGCTGCCTATTTGTAGCTGACATTTCTGTGGCATTTATCACAATAAAAGCTTTTCCTCAACAAAGACACTGAAATGGTGTTATTGTGGCCAGCAGTCAATGTTTTTTTTTTCCTAAATGTGAGTTAAAGTTCAGTTGTTTTTCCAAACTTATTCCAGTTATTTATTGAGCTCAACTGTAATCGAAAATCAGCTGCATTCTTTTTTAATGTAAATGTCATTTTACAGTTTCAAAGTTTTCAATCTAGAGTTACATGATAGCTTGTTTCACTGCAAAATAACCTGTTGGTCAAATCAAGGCTAATCATGATACTGCCTCAGTGTGAGACTCAAAATCAGGATGAAGTCATTTGCTAACAAAGTGCCTAATTTTAACCACACTCTAAAATTGTGATGATTTTTCAGAGAGGAGGGAGAGTTGTTGGCTCGCACCGCAGCTACGCCTCTCTGTAGGATGCTGGGGATTTATATTCCTCACCCCTAAAAAGAAAAATCTCCTCGCAGGCTCTTTTCAGTCCTGTGAGATGTTAACCATCCCACATTAAACTGAAATACCACAGAGTGATGTAGCACTAGTCCTAAAATCTTCAGCAGTAACGTGAGCCAGAACCGACTTGGCTGCATTATATTCATAAATTACACTAATCATTGGTACTCAAGTGTTTCCAACAATGACAGAGATACAAGCCTGTCATGAGAGCCAGTTGCTGACTTGTTGGAAAACAACATGACTGATTTAGGACGGAATCAGTACTACAGTATCAGTCACAACAGACCTTTCCACAGACCTTTCCTCAGACCTATCCTTTTTTTTATATGGACGTACACACTGAGGATCAACAAGAGAAATACACTTTGCAGTTTTCTGTATCAAAATAAATCTTTTAGTCCAGTCATAACTGTCTCTGCAGTTAAATCTGGGTCAGTCCATCTTAATCAAAGCCAAAACTAAAGGTGGCAGTCAAATGCAAGAGCTGCTGTAGCTAGTGGAGGTAAAAGTTTAAACAGGGTTTAATTGTGGATTACCTCATATTATTTAAGGTTTTCAAAAAGTCATTGATATGAGGGTAAAAAAAAAAAAAAAAAAAATCACAATTGATCAAAGTGGTAGAGACTTTCGAAATGATTTATGGCAGCATTGAAAAGAGAATGACTGAGTGCGTGTCCGAAAGGTAACAAAAAAAAACTATAGAAAATGTGCTGTAATGAATTAAATGACCGGCTCACGATAGAACAGAAATGAACCATACAAGCTGCACTCAGACTTATGGGTCTTTAATTTTGCATAGCAGCACTCAACATGCTCTGCACATCAACCTTGCTTTGTTCTAATTTACTACTGAGTTGTTTACTCTTAACATAATTGCTGGACTGCACCACTAGCCGCTGTTGCTCAGCTCAGAGTTTCGTCATAATGGATGGATCAGCGTGGGAGGAGACTGTCAGTGAAATATTGTGACTCTATTTAATTTTAAAACCTGAGAAATTACAAACTCCACAGGCAAAAGAACTGGAGCGACTGCAGAGATGGTGTGTTGTCTCAAAGGTTGTGCCAAAGGTTACGCTTGCTCACTTTTTCTCTAAACTGATGAAAACTCTTTCCATTCAGAGTCAGATGTCAACTTCCTGTGTTTAGAAGAAAGTTTCTACAGATTACAGTTGCCAGCAGCAGTTCATTGTGCTCTCCTCTGTCACTGTCATGTACCTTGAAGGTACATATGGTTGGATTTTCTCATGGTGTCAAAGTCACCTCAGTATTAAAATAGACAGTGACTGTACTGTGTGGGTGCAGAATGGCTGAATGTGATTTTTTTTAAAAAAGGAAAAAAAGAAATCAGTGAACTGACAGGGTAGTTCATTAAATCCTTGAACATTTTCTGTATTTTCTCTTAGACAGTAGTTCCCAAATCTTTGTCTGACCTCACAGCTCTATCCAGTGAACTCAGGTAAACCTTCACTCACACCACCTATCATCTTCTGGATGTGTTGATTTGAATTTATTTTGAATTTTATATAATTTACCAATATTAATTGTGTGATATTTGTTTTTTTTTTCACAGAAGACATATTGATCTTGGAATTACATGTTGAGGCTTCTTCTTTTTACCTGTGTTAAAATCACTGTTCCACAATACTAGAGAGAGAGAGAGAGAGAGAGAGACACACAGATAGAGAGAGAGAGAGAGAGAGAGAGAGGAAAACCATCATCAAACTTGTAAAAAAAAAAAAATTCCAGGTACCCTTCTGCCTTTAATAGGCAACAATTGCAACACACACAGACACACAGCTTGTTAGTGCACACACAAAAACAAAAAAAAAAGGATCACTTCATGTTATTGTCAGACACCCTGAGAGAGGAACGAGTGTAATGAAAGTTACAAAAGTCTCTCGTGGCTGCTGGAAAATTGGTGGTAAAATCAATAGGATCTGTTCCTCATTGTCACACTCTGACAGAAGCAAAGGATATCACACACCTGTACCTCCCACTGTTGTACTTTAAAGAATGTGTCACCTTCACTGGACTGTTGGATTAATATCAAACGCTAACACGGGTATAGTTTTACGCAGGTGGTGTCTTAAAGGGCCCGTTTTTAATGAATAAATTAGGCAAGGGAAAGTAATGGAAGACCTTTAAAAAAAGACAGAGGGTCACCTTAAAACCTCAGTCATCATTTCATTTTAAAACTTTTCATCAATATCCAGAAAAGACAGGGTGAAAATGACCAAAAATAACTCCACCTGGCATGAGAAAAGACACAAACTGTTAATTGCTTGGTATTCAATGTCCAGTAAAAGAATTTTATAAGTAATGAGAAGGCAGAAAGATGGCAGTATTTAATAAGTGATGGCAGACATGGACTGTTTATAGTTCATTTGGTCCATCCTCCTGATGGCTCCCAAGTACTTAAAGTGGAAACATTATGTCGGATGACACCTTCCAAAGTCCAAAGACTCTTTTGGCTTGGATATAAAGCAGATACTTAAAGCATTAGTCACAATTTAGTAAAATGTCATGATGGGATAAAAGCATTGTGTATATCTCTATCGCTATACATTAAAAGATGTGTAAATGGAAAAGTCATCATTCTGTTAATTATATTGAAAAGTTGCTTGAATATTGTATACATTTTTGTTTCCATGTATGATTTGCTCTAGATTTCAAGATGACAAAAGACCTCACCTCCACTTTCACATTGTGCTCTTCTTGATTTTTGAATGTAAAAATAGGGAGCGAGAAAGACCACAGCTCAAGGTCAAAGTCACATATATGAATATTTACGTTGACATTTAGAACATAAACCACGAGGAGAAGGGAGATGGTGACAGCAGGGATCTTCACATGGGCAGGAGCATAGCGCTGCATACTGATCAGGGATGATGAGCTGTCTTGTTGGGGAGCTAACAAAAGACTCACATGTCTGTTACACAAGATATCAGCTGTTGAAATGTGTGAAATGCAGCTGTAATGTAGATGAGTGGTTTTACTGTCCGGTGAAAGGTTTATGTGAGTGTGTGGAGTTCATTTAGCTGAGAGATACATCTTCCTGCTCATGCTAGGATTCATTAATTAGTCTGGTTCTTCATAAGTGACTATTCTCTTGAAAACTAATCCGATCATTTCATCTTACCGTTGGAGACAGAAAGTCTAAGAGAACATTGAATGGTCACATTTCAGCCCACATTGCGTAGGCCAGCAGTATCCTTCAGTACTTTTTTTTACTGCACCAGCGCACATATAATTAAATTTCCCTGTAGTTACCGGTGCCCTTGACTCATCATTGAGCACAACCATGGTGGTCAATTACCAGATATAGTTGGAGGGTGTGCTGGGCTTCTTGCTACCTCATGGCTTTAGGGCTTCCTTACACTAAATGAATTGATATAGACTCATATATCAAGAGAAAATATCAATCTAGCAGATGGTTTCCTAGATCCTTCCCAATCAGCCAAAGGAAAGGAAGCAGGCCTCCATAAATTTTCTGCGCAGATTTCTTTTGTATTGGCTTCATCAAAGAAAATATCATTAGCACAAAAGGCCTCTCCATAAGACCTCCGTTTGGCTCAAAAGAGAATATACTCAGCGTACTGTATGTCGCCATCATTTTCTGCTGTTTTGTGTTTATCATTAAGTGCTCAGCAACTAAGAATAACAACAGAGAGCGCTCTAAATGATCAGGTCATGATAACACGCAGCAGAGGCCTTTTGAAGGACGCTGATGTCAGCAGTAACATCTACGTGTGCCGCACGGTTTCGCTGTGTGTGACACTAATCTCACTTGCTGAGACACGCTGAAGAAGCTTTACATTCTGCAGTATCTTATCCAAAGGGTAAATAGGATATTTAAAGAATATGACACATGCTGGCCTGATCTCCACTGCTTCAATCAATTTTCAGCAGAACTCAGGGGACCAGCAGCCGTTATCATTACATATTGATTTCCAGGCGGAGTTCATGTACAGTGCAGAAGTCCGGCCCAGTGACTCCTGTATTATGGGAATAATGAGAATGCATTTTTAGAATGGAGCACTGACAGCATACTTCTTACATAATAAATAAGATATGTGTTATTTTTGTTTGTTTTTGTGTGTCAGGGGTGGAGCAGTTTGTCAAAATCTATTTGAGTTAAAAAAAAAAAAAAAATCAAATCAGTGAAGCTGCTGATTGCACAATCAAAACAAAGAGCTGAAAGACACTAAAAGACTTTATAGCGCTGAGGGGAACTGCAAAGCTGGCGGATGATTCTCTGTGGGTTTGGTGCAACAGTTTTCACAATAGGTGCAGTCATTTGATATAAAACTATTAATGCAACTTCAAAAATATAATACATGACTTTATTTGCACATTAATAAACATCCTCACTATTGATTGATAATGACTAAATAAATACTCTGAATTAAAGTACTGTATATTGTAAACAGCTTCAGGGTAATATTATTGATATTTCAGTGACTTTTACCTTCTAGATCCTTCTAGACGCAAAAAAAAGAGCTTGTCTGCAGCAAGGAGCCATTAACAGAGTTATCTTCATGTTTATACCCTGAACCTTGACTCTGGCTTCCTGTAAGATCTTGTGTTGACTGGCGGACGTATGCTGATTGTTTGTAATAGAGAAAAAATTGTTTTGAATCGCACAGAAAAAAAGAGTCTGGACTAATGTGTGTGTGTTTCAAGAGAAATTCAAATAAAGCTTTACATTAGGGGATAAAGAGCCCATAAAACGAGGTATTGTTGTGAATGAGAGAGTGATAAGCCTTGCTCCCTTTTCTTTCATGGCCTAAGTCAGAGAACAGATTAATGGGTTGTATATATGAGATCATTTCAGGTGAAATGAAATTCATGAATCATGTGACAGTTTACAAGCCCTGTAGTTTCCCACCTTTCTCCTTGCTTATCTGCTTTACAGCTGCTTATTTTGCTGAATGTTTTGTAGCCATCTTCTGTCCCTGTTTCATCAGCACTCACATCTATTGGACCAAACACTCTTGATTGATGGACTCCATTAATTTAAAGACATCAAAGCCCAGGAGAGAAAACATGTTTATGAGGAGCATAATGCCAACTGAACACCATTGAAAACGGCAACATTATTGTGAGATGAAAGCGCATCTCTTTTCATCAGCGGCGATGTGCTCGTTTTTATCCCCGAGGACGGCGTGGGGTTATCCTCACATGATGCTAATGATGTGTTGCCTTCTGCAGGGATCAGTCATCAATCTGTGTGTGAGCCACCGTTTCCCGTCATTATTCCTGGAAGGCAGCAGTGATGAACCGAAGGAGGGGGAGAGGGGTGACGAGGCCTCCCAACCTCTACCCCACATGTCTTGTCATCTTGTGTTAACATCATGCCTCATTTCGAGGTGAGCTGCTTATCAATCATACTACAGTGTGAGACTTATTAATGGCAGTCCCTTCAGACTGATGTTATTATGGTCTGTGCCTGTGGGGTATAGCTTTTGAAAATGCTGATCAAATATTAGCTGCGTCCCTTAATTTAACGTCTACGGTTTCTTGCACTGAACTAAGGAATGAAAAAAATTCAGCGTCAACAGATGGATTCTTGGGATATTTGATAGATAATCCACCTCTGATCCTGTTATATTTGGATATGCTGTCATAGGTTAACAGCAGAGTTAGCCAAGAAAAAGGCATAAATTAATAAAGGTGGGACAAAAAAAAAAAAAACTTAGAGCAGGCAGGGTAATTCAACTTCTCTACAGTAAGAATGAAGATTTTATATTATAATAATTATTTCTTTTGAGCCTCACAGCTTAACTGAATTTGAAAAAGATCATCTGCCCTTCTTAAATGTCTTGCTCCCCCCCCCCCCCCCCCCCCACCAAAAAAAACAAAATGCAGAGAAACCAGACAATTAGTCAGATAAAGACTAAATGAATGTAAATGACTGTGATAACATCAGTCCGTGACAGGACGGCTCAGTGGTTGAAACCACTGCTGTAGTGACTGCGAGGACCATGCATGATGTGAGGTTGTACACAGTTGGACACTATTTGTCTCAATGACAAATGCATGTGCATAATTGCATGTGTAAAATGCGCACTGTGTTTTGAGGATGCATTTCCCTGCTGTCGAGGTGAATTTTGCATCTAAGCTCAGTATTCATAGAAAACACAAGGGAAGGAAACTTAAATGATTTCCATCTGGCTGGGGAACTTGGTTGCATGTCATTTCCCATCCCTCCCTCCCCTTATTTCCTGTCATTAAATGAAATAAAAACGGCCAAAACATAATTAAAACAATAAAATATTAAGTATAAGTATCATTACACTGATGATTTTGGTTTGAGTGAACACAATTTGACTCCCTACTTTCCAATGTGTCTTGATTGTACAAAAGCTCCAGTATTCTACTCATACATCAACAACAGTTTCATTGCAGTTTACTGTGTGATACATCATGTGAAACCGTGTAACACTGACCTCTGCAGGATGACAGAAGTATAGTAACTGAAGCATGCACATTGTATTTCAGTTTTCTTAATTTGAAATTTGACTTTTACTTACTAATATGTATGGATTTATATTTTTAATTTGTACTGTCAAGCAAGGAAAAGAAACCTCACGACTATGGGGTACAAATAATTTTCGTAATTGATAAAAAACAGTATACTACTAAGACATCGCAGGCAATCAATACTCTGAATTGCTATTAAAATGTCTTTGCTTGTATTAATAAGAAAGACTGATATCGTGGAGATTGCCAACATGGCACCTATCTGATGTTGGGATGGATTTAATGTATCCTATAGGAAATGAAAGATGCTGCACTCTCTGTTTATACAAGTCCCTCCTGTTGTTGTCAGCTGGAAACGCTCCAAAGTGTATGTACATTTTTAAAGACGGCCCTGAGCTCACTCATATTGAAACCTCTTTTAATCACTATTACAGACTGTTCTGTTGATACAACAGTAGTTAAAATCTACATAATAGTCAGTTGTTAAGCTCACTCATGATAATACTGCTGGACTTCTGGCAGATAACACTCAGTGTGATGATGGAGCATCTTGTGTCTTTGTGTGTACTATTGATGGTTAGGGTTAGATTTTTTTCTCCTCTAACCCACACTAGATGTAATGTTAAATAACAAACAGTCTCTTTCTCCCTCACAATTCAAATGCGCTTTATCGACTGTATCAAGAGAAACACTTTCCCCAGAATGTCTGTCAACCGCCAAATAACGAAGACACGTTTGTTAGCACACAAAAATGTGAAGACCTTAACCGATTTCACATATGAGCGCGTTCTAGCTGTGTGGCATCTGAGGAATGCTGACTCACACTTCCGGTTTCCGGTCCATTCAGGAAATGGCAGAGTTTAACCCCCGGCTGCCACGGCCACTCCACTCTCTTATCTTTCAAGATGCTGTCTGAGCTGTCTGGGCCCCCCAGGGATGGTTTGCTTAGAGGATCAAACTCACTGTAATTTAGTAAACGTTTCTTAAAAGCTTCCTGTTCACTGCTGTAGCCTACTGTACTGTGCGCTGGGGGTAAACATGTTTACCCTAAACTTAATGTTTTATCTTTGGCTCGCTATCACTCATCTCACTGTTGCATTTTGCTCCATTCAATATAACATACAATCCAAACTGAAATGAAACCAAGACTTTCATTTAGTCTTCACGCTGCGAAAGCGATAACGTGTGATTATTGCTTGTATGTCACATCCTGCGTGTGCAAACGATCTTTATTTTTGTTTTATTCAGTGTCATGTGCTTTATAATGTCACACTGTTGACATTTTTGATAAGCACAAAGCTGTTGAACAAAAAGCTTTACAGCGAAAAGCTTTTGAAAATTTGCTTCTTTTTTTTTTTCTTTTTTTTTTTGTCGTAGAGTTAAGCACAATATTTTTTTTAAGTGATTGTAGCCAGTAAAGTGAAGAATGTTTTATGACACTGATAAAAATAAGTGGAATGAAATACGAGAATAAATTACATTTCTAATTAATGTAAATATTTATTCACAAAAAACATTTATGCAAATATAAAATCTCTTTTGTAAGCCCTTTTCTTTATATATCCACTGAATGACTGAAGGAATAGAAAGTGCAAAGTATTGTGCATGTAATCTCAGGTTGTTCATTTCTGTACCATGCAAATATTTAATCCATAACTTTACCTGTGTTGACTTCCCCGGGTCCAAACGTCTTTTTACGTCATGCGTGTACTGTATTTGTATTATCCATCGTTTATCAGTCTTAATTATGTCTCCTCATACTCCACGGTTGACAACACCATTGGGAGTCAAGAGTAGCAGGAGTACAGTCAGTATAATAAAACTTTCGGAACAGTTCTGAACCTTTTCTTTCAGATATGTTTTCAGATGCCCTTACAGTAGCTGCTAGAGACAGAAGAAGCCATAAATAGCTTGTACATTCAATCAGAAGGTAGGCGTAAAAAATGTGTCCATTTAAAATGAACAATAAAATAAATTGTATCAGTCATAAAGATGTTTTGTTGGTCCTGTATCCATTCAAGTCTCACTTCTCTTTTTTTTTTTCTGTTGCCTCTTGGTTATCAGCAGGAAACGTTTTCTTTTTCTTTAATCACGGTTGCATCTCATATTGTCCCTCAGTGGCAATAAAGAAGTCGTTGAGAGTGCTCTGCAGAAATTCAAAAGTCGGCCGTTCCTCAGGCGTCTGCTTCCAGCACATCATCATTATGTCGTAGAGTTCCTTGGGACAGCCTTCTGGAGATGGCATCCTGTACGATCTGTCCAGGCTCCTGATCACCTCTGGGTTGGTCATCCCTGATTAAGAAAAAGAAAATGCAGCTAGTGTGAGATTATAATGAATTTTATGTAACAGCATTTTGCAACGTACGTGGCTACAAAGCAGCAACACAGCATTTAAGATTGGTTTCTATACAGTCTGTCAACGGTACACAGTGTTTTGCTGAACACTCACAATACATTTTTCTTTCTTTTTTTTGTTTATTTCTCATGTGCTGTACCTGGGTAGGGTATTCTTCCATAGGTAACTATTTCTGTCAGGAGGATCCCAAAAGACCAGACGTCCGACTTGATGCTGAATGTGCCAAAATTGATGGCCTCTGGAGCCGTCCACTTGATGGGAAATTTAGCACCTAGTTGTCAGAAAGAGGTTGAGAAAAAGTGAAGGGAAATTGTGTTACTGGCTTGTGACTGTAGTTGAGTGCGTGCGTGTGTTTGTTTGTGTGTTTATTCTTAACGTGGTGATATGACGATATAAACCCTAAAATTATAGAGATTTTACGATACCATTTTTACAGCGATGGCTACATCTTTAATATCTCTGACTATTTTTGTCCTTTTTTGTCAAAGCTGGCAAATATAGATTTACAGGATTTTTGCAGCAATGTGAAGTAAATACCTGACTGGAGGTACCTTGAGTCAGATAATAAATTCACTGGATTAGACAACAAAACATGAATTCTTTTCTGGTTATTTTGTCAAAAAATGGTACCACAAAAAATTACTAGTGTAACACAATATAAAATTACACATATAGTGTCATGATACAAGGTTTCATTCTTATCTCCCACTGCTATTCATCTATACGATGGCATACATTGGAATTCGCATTAGAACCACAGCATGTTGTCAGAAGTTAAAGTAATGTGCTGTAGCAACTATAGATTCTAAGGTCATGTCCTTTGTATTTTTTTCTGGGACTTTGGGGGTTTTAGCAGCCAGGGGGGAGGTCAGATTCTAAAATGTAAAAAGTATGTGTTGGGTATTTTATAGGCTGATTCCAGTAATTTAGACTGTATTTCCTACATATACTATATTAATATAGTATGTATATTATGTTATACCAGGCAGTCTGGAGAAGTTTTTAGACCAGCGTTGCAGTATTACATGCGACAGCTAGCTCTTCCATCTACTTTCTTTTTTCTTTTTTTTTTAAAGGCACCTGCAACAATGTAACCATGTTTATTTGGGAGGTTTGCACTTCCAACATCAAGCTCTTTTTTAGTTATTAGTTACTTTGGACAGTTTGCCAAATTAATATGATGTAATGTAATTTAGACCTTTTTGTTGGTGAAGAAAAAAAACTTCAGAAAATATAATTTAACAGGTAACTCATAAATGCAACAAAAAACATAAATGAAATGACTAAATAAGGATGTGTTTGGGGGTTTCTAAAATTTTGGTCAATGGCCATGGGCACATTTACTGTGCAATGTTTGAAACAATGCACGTACCTTCTTGAGCTGTGTATTCTGACTCAATGATCCTGGCGAGGCCAAAGTCTGCTATCTTGCAGTGCAGGGTCTCACTGACTAGTATGTTGGCTGCACGCACGTCTCGGTGGATGTAGTTCTTCCTCTCGATGTATGCCATGCCTTCAGCTATCTGTCATATAGAAAAATCAGGAAATCAACATAGGAGATAAGTTTTTTAGGGTCATTTTCAGGTCAAATACAAAACAAACATATCTGTTTTAGAACAGAATCCATTGGATTAATGAAGATTATTATTTTTTTTACACATATGTGTCTATTTCCTTGGTCAACGTGTACAGTGATTGAGCACATGCAATAGTGCAGCTTCACTTTGTGTGTATATGTAATGTGTTTACATGCTCAGTAATGACAGTAAAGTGGGTTTAACAGGATGTGCCAACTCTCAGGAAGTGAAATGCTTTTTTTGGAGGGGCAAGACTTCTGGGGGAGCTCACTGTGGGTGGAAAAATAGCATGATTTCCTGTCCGGATGTTAATAATTGACGTAGGGTGAGGCTTTGAGCCAGATGAGCAAAAGCCCCACTACAGAAACCACACAGCTACTGACAGTTTCCACGTGTATTAACATCCTGATTGCTGTCAAAGTGTACACTACAACAGACATTCAAAGAGCAACTGGTGTGTATAAATAGACTTTGAGGTCACCAATTAAGCTATATTTTTTGTTTCTGACTAACGATGCAAAAATCAGGGAATTAAATACTAATGTCATGTAATCACAATCAACCACAACTTCAGAAACACAAGAAATACAGATGCACAGAAGTGGAAAAAAGGTCATAAGCCTCTGAAAAAAAGCTTTCATGTTATCACAGAGGTGAGGGTTCACAGTGCAATGAAAATGTCACATAGTCTAAAGGTTTCCCACCTGTGCTGACATGTCTATCAGCTTATTGAGCTTTAGCTTTCTTCCCTCGTCTGTTTTTAGAAAGTCTAGAAGACATCCTGAAAATGAAAAGGAGAAGTACTGTATCAGAAAAAGAAGATAGTTAGGAGGTAAGTATTCTAGTTCATATCTTTTTCCAATTAAATCATTCCAATTATAAAAGGACATACCGGTGCATCTCATACTGAAAGAGACCAAATTTATATGATGAGTGATGTCATGTGTTATCAAGTGGTAAAGCTATAGTCATTTGTTTTAAGGATCCAGAAGCTAGAAATAACATCACAAACACCTGTTCTGTATAATAGTTTGCGGAGTTTTGCATTAGTGTTTGAGTCCGTAGTTTATGACGTTCAAATTACTTTATTACAGAATAATGTCCAATATAAAAACACCTCATACTATGGATTCAAAAGTAACCACAGAATTGAATTGGCTGCCTGATACAGTCACTTACAGTGAAAATTATAAGCTTCACAACTGCAGTTTTTAATTCCTTGGACTTAATAGCGTCTGACAGAACAAGTTTTTTGAACTTTGGGTATTCATAGTTGCAGCAGGATATTTTGGTAAAAATTTCCACATCTCAAAAATATTTGTTCGGAAAAGGACTGATGTAAGTAATTATTCATCTATATTTTCTTATAGGGCACCACCCACCCCTTTTTCCTACCATTGATCATGAACTCTGTGACAATGAGAATGGGTTCCTTCGTGACCACTGCATGGAGCCGCACCAGTCGCTCATGCTTCAGCTGCTTCATCAGGTTGGCCTCCTGGAGGAAGGCCTCAGGCTCCATCGTTCCCTCCTTTAAGGTCTTAATGGCGACCTTCTGGGTGTTCTTGTAGTAACCTGATGTAGGAATTAAAACAAAGTGCTTACAGTAACGCACTGTGCTTTGCTGTCATAGTTTATGAATGTCTCCAATGACAGGCTGAGTTGGTAGCTTTCTCTCACCCATCCACACTTCTCCAAACTGCCCAGCTCCGAGTTTCTTCACCATTTTCAGCGTCTCTCTGGGAATTTCCCATTCATCATGAGCCCACGGCTGCTGGGGTGCCTTAGGCTTACAGGGAGCATACAGTCGCTGACACAAACCGTCGGCTGTACCTGCAGACAAGTGTGATACATGTTTTTTGGTTTTTTTTCCGTTCTCTTCGCTGTTGTGCTAAATTTAGTTACTGAAACATTGTAGGTCTGATGAGCTCTTGTTTCCTTAATTTTGAAAGTGTTTTTGTGTAAGCTCGTGTGTAGTTCATAAGTTGTGTGTTGGCAGCCATTCTAGAGATTTGGCCTTCTTATCATGTGGTATAGTCACGGGGTGGAAAGACTATCACTCCTCTCACACAGGAAATGCACTGCACATCACATCACAAGGGTCTCACTTGTCAGTGCACACAACTTATAGTTCACAACACTGAACTGAATCAGGGTCCAAATCCTTGCTTTCAGGTTCTGTCATAATGTTTGATTAGGGAATTCTGATATATTTCGCAACCTGTGCGTAAACTTGCTTCTTTTTAAATATTGTAGATAAAAAAAATGTATTTAATGAACTTCTGTTGATGGATGGGATGAATTTCTATTTATTACTTACGGGTGTAGTATTTAACCAGTTCCTGTAGGGATGGGAACGTGTTGGAAGGAGAGATGTAGTAGCCACCTTTGTCCAGACAGCGGATCTTGTAGTGTTTTACCACATCGTCTTGGTCCGTTACATGATCTCTGACTGACAATGAGAGGGACCCTGAAGGGAAAACAAATCGATTGCACAGGAACACGTAGGGTTTAACACTTGAACAGTTTTAGAATTCAGTATATTTGCATTTTTCTGAATATGCCTTCCTGAGATGCCACTGAAATTCTGATTTGTGGCACAATCAAACATGAAGAGACTTATGGGAGTCACCTTTACAGGTCTCACTCTCTCGAACTAGGAAAGCACCCGCTTTATTTCCAGGGGCCAAAAGCAGTCGTTCAGTCTCTCTCCGACTCAAGTCCTTGAAAAACCATCTACAGAAGAGACAACAAATGTACTTTGTAACTATTTAAAAACATATACAGATGTATTTTCAGTCCATAAAATGTTGTTGCAGTGCTAAATATCATCGGCCACGTGGTTTGATAATAACTTTTGTAGGATTTAATTTGCTGCTCACTTTTCCATCTCCAGGGTATCTGCTCTGGCGACATAATTAGATGGTATGTAGCCCTCCTGTCCAGTCAACAGTGATTTAGCCAGCCACCATTCCCCATTTCTACAAACAAGACAAACATGACAGATCATTTTTATTTTGTTACGTTAGAAGTAAAAATGTGCGTTTCACTACTGCAGGGTTCATACTGTGTAGTAGGGACTGTGATGAGACTTACTCTTGCAAAACCTTAAGTTTGTCTCCCTTCTTGAAAGGCAGATCATTATCGTTGTTCGCTTTGAAGTCATGTTGTGCCACAAACACAGTGTCGTCTAAAGTCAAGCAGAGCAAACGGTTATTTCAAAAGAAGTGAGTTCAAGAAGTTACTTCACTTTTGAGTCGTCCATTTACGTTTTTTTTTTTTTTTAAAGTAATTTTTTTCTTTTGGTCTTCATCCCTGGGCATAAAACTGTATTCCTAGTCCATACAATTGTATTTAAAGGAGTGTTTTACTGTTCTTCTCTAAGTAACAACTGTTCTCTAGTTTTTACACTGTCTGTGACATTAACATGACTTTCTTCTCTTCTCTCATGAATAATCTCATCTCTACCCCAGAAGAGTAGAGAGGAAATCCAACAGAGATTTTAATCGCTAAATGTAGTCTCCTCTTACGGCTATTAATGTCTCCCTGCACAGCAACTGTCGAATTCATAAAAGCAGGCCCGTTATTTTTCATTTGACGGTTTGTTACGTGGGTTGTGTTCAGTGATTACCGTTATCCACATAGTTGTCTCCACTTCGTGCCTAAAGAACAGAAATAAGTATCTTTTTTAAAAATCAAAGTGAGTAAATCTGCTAAATAATGTAAAGTCATTCATCTAGATTAGTTTCAAATTACAGTAAATTATTTTAATTTGTACTTAATGAAAATGAGCAAAGTGTGTTTCCTTTAAGCAGTCTACTTACAATGTGATTTAGTGAGTTGGAGGCCTGAGAGTTGTGTTTTCTTTTGTAGAACTCGCCCTCATTTACTTGTTTCTGGCCACTGCAAGCGCAGCCCATTCTGAATATATAATGGCAAAGGTTACATTCTTCGGTTATACTGCATACTACTAACAAGAATTATATAATGTAAAATTACAGCACATGCTGCTTAATATTGCTTATTTATCAAATACTACCACCCATATCAAGTTCCTGCTAAGAGCTTCAGATAGATACAATATGTTCATTTCTGTGCTTTTACCTGATAAAGCAGATGAGCTTTACTGAAGCTGTTTTCAGTCTCCACTCCTCCCACTGCAGGGCCTGGTCTGTGAGTTCATACCAGCTGCTGAAAATGAATTAAACCTACTCAGAGTTACTAAATCAAAAGTGGTGAGTCTGTTTTAAGTTCAGTTTTCTTGGGTTACAAGTACATAGATTCTCATATGAGGAAGTGAAAAAAAAATGTTTACAGGTTCGTATAGCGTAATTTGCATGTACTGTTTGAGATACAGCCACAATGTCATGTCATGGTTAAAAATAGAGGAAGAATTAAATGCTAAAAATAACTGATAACACTCAGATGTAGAAATTTACAGTGAATTTGTCTTTGTATTAGCGTCAGTAGGAATGCGTCATTTCTTTTATTTACTTATTACTACAGTTACTGAATCTATTTCAAGAGTTAGTCCTATAAGATGTTTGTGTTAAAACTTTAAAATGGGTGGTTTTAAATGTCATACTGATCATCATTTGAATCAAACAGTCCTAAGAGTAGTTATAAGTGCCCATTTCAACATTGTCCTTATTTGAATATATGGCAGCTAGAAGGGGGATTAATATTTAGCACAAAGCTCAAACATTATGCTTGTACATGCAAATTGTCAAGTCTGAATGTCAACATGTGTACAGTCACAATGTCCAGCACAACCAAAACTTAAAAATATACAACAGGATATTTGTTGATGTCAGCATTTATGTGTCAGCATATGACTAATGATTTGCTTTCATCATGCTTTAATTAATAATATCACACATGAAAGTCAAGATTACCTTTTAAAAAGTAACAATCTTGGTGTTTACATTGCCACAACTATCGAGTAATGTGTAACTAAAACTGTAGTAAGTCGAAGTCGCACTGCCGTTGAGCAGTGACAAACTTTCTATAATCATTCTTTATATTTAAGTGTAGCTTTATATGCTTAAGTTTACATCTCATGTCTATTTCATGTGGAAAATTTTATCCTTTCATGGAAAATTAGGTTTATTTGTCTCAGTGTACATTTATTTTCACATAAAGCATTATGATAGTTTGTAACTGCTTGTGTTATAAACATTTTGCTCACAAATAATTGTTATAAATGTTCTGTTATGATTACAATTAACTATGTGACTTAACCATGTTCAACCGTCAAGTATTTCAATGGGGTGGGGGGGGGTTTCCAATTAAAACATTATAACAGTTTTCGACATCATTAAAATCACTCCTTTTTATTCTTAATTTTACACTATTTGGCATAGTTGTTCAGTTTTTTACCACCGTGAAATTACAGAATCTGTACTTGTGGCCGTACTCTGTATTGTGATATAATCATACAGCAAGTAAATACCTTGACTTTGTCCCCCAGGCTTGTGATGTCAAAAGTACTCCAGATGCAAAATGTCTTTAAGTTCCTTATTGAACCAAGTGCTTGTCAGTATGTCACTCACACTGGCTCATTTCGGTTTTGAAAGTTTCTCTCTCTCTTTTGTTCTCTCTCTCGCTCTCTCTCTCTGTTCTTTTCTCTCTCTCTCTCTCTCTCTCTCTCTCATACACACACAGTAAAGACCATGGCCTTCCCCCAGGGACTACACTGACTTTACTGTAAAAGGTAGAAGTTTATTTATTTTGTCGTATTTATACTGTATATTTGGTAATTCCCTCTCACCTTGTGGTTAAACTCCACTTAGTTAATTTCAAACAAACCTTCACTTGGGGTGTAGTGAATAAAATGAATGAATACAGTTTATATTCACAAATGTATCACAACAAAGGTCAGATTTATTGACCAATTTACAAAGACAGAGATGTTTACTAATTGACTGCTAAAAGGGTTGGTGGATATTCTATAGTTTGTGTTACTATATAAGCGGCTGACTGTTGTTTGTACAATTGGCCAATGTGTTCGCATGGGTGAATAGTGATGAGTATAGGTGTGGTTGAGTGTTGGATACTATAATATATTTCTCAGTTCCTCATATTGTTTATCTCTTTATCTTTGCAGCTCAGCAACCATTAAACGTGTTTTCAGTGTAGTAGTTCAGTAAAGCAGTACACATTCTCACCACAAGATGGAGTGGTGAACTGGCCATGAGACTGTATTGGAGTATGTGCTCATGGGAAGACTGGAAGTGCTTTTCTCACATACCTGTGAAAGGCCAAAGGTTGTAAGTGTTATTGCATTGTTAAATCTTCTTGTGCCAAATCTGCAAATTAAGATTATCCTGACTTATTCATCTTTTTTTCTACACCTTTGAGATTTATCTCTTTAGATGAAAGTGTTCCTACTAAGATAAGGAAGTTCCCTATTTCCTATCCTCCTCTTCTTGCAGCCCTCCTTTTACCCGTATTGCCTGTTGGCCACAAACTGCAAGATAATGGAAGTAAGACCATATATCACACACTGTTTGAATGTCAATGTGAAATAATACTGGGGCTGGTTCACCAGAAACAGTAGAGATGCTGATACTTTTTAGTATTAAGAGCTGCAAATGTACTGTTCTGTAGAGGACAGCTGTTATAAGGTGAAGGCACCAATAATAGATCATTACCACCAAATGATTTGGGAAGCATACTTTTTATGTTTTTATTGTTGTCTGTTTGTTACTTTGTCAAATGTATATTAATATTAATAATTTGTGGTGTGAACTAATGTGCAACAGATCCGTTTTTATGCTATTATTTATTGTAGAGACTTGAAGTATCAAAATGCCCACCCCTACTTTTAGTGCTCTTTTAAGACGACTCTTTCTTGCCTCTGTGCTTTGATTTGTATCTTTATTTTAAAGTTGTTTTTTTTTTTTAAATGAACAAATAATAAACACTTCTCTTGATTAAGCCTATACTGGTTCTGTATTTACCTCCAGTCCATAGTTGAGGTTTAGTTGCTGATGCTCCCCACAGTTGACACTAGATGGCGTAAAAAGTCACATTTTATTCCCTAACTCTCCTAAAGTAGCCCAGTTTGAAGACACTTTGCCAGCTTTTCCCTAAAATCATGCCAAGGTTTGACCTCCAATTCAATACAGTGTTGCACTATATTGAATCATGTTGGGGATTTTTATTGCGTAATGCTCGTATGTCTGTACCTGATGCAGAGGACAGCGTGCGGATGTGAATACAGATGCATTCTGTCACACAGGGGGAAAAAAATGCCAGCTGATGTGCGGTCAATCTATCAAAGTATAACAATGAGTTGGTTTTTCACACTGTACAGTACAGTTAACCAGCTATTTCCTTTTCTCACCACAAAATGCAACTGAGGAGGGAATTCACCCATCCTCTACAGACAATGAACACAAAACAACATGTCCTGGAGTTATCTGGCAGTATTTATGACCCTTTTGTTTCTGGCTTACATGCTAAATTACTATTAAATATTATTAAGAATGAATCAAAGAACTTTGTAAGGAAGATATCATTCAGGGTATGTTGTGACCTATAAGTGCAGGGAACAATAAATCTTACAGCACCGGAAGTGTTTGTTTCCTATGGGGGGCTTTATACAACACGCAACGTGGGGATATTACTCTCTGGGCAACACTTCACAGGTTTTTGTTTGGACCACCTGTGCTGTGTGTGGGGACTGTGCTGTGCTGTAGTTCTCTGAAGGAACAACCTCACTTCACTATACACACAAAAACACACACACAGGCTGCAGGTGCATAGTGAGTGTTATTGAGTGCGTCCTGGTTACTAACTGCTGTTTCTCTTTATACTCCCTTCTTTTGGTTTTCCATCAGCCCTTGTTTTCTTCCCAGGGCTTGGCGGATGCTTGTGTGCAGCTCTGTTGGGGTCCCCAGACATTGCATCCTGCCTGCAGAAGGGTCATAAGTGGCCCCACAGGATAACCTGAACAACGGTGGGAAAGAAAGGGAGCGTGGGTCTCCTTTAGTATCGCAGTCCTGGCCACCTCTGTGCCAAAAGCATACATGCTGCCAATGGCTGATTTCAATTGCCATTATTAATGTGAGTGTGCACTGCATGTAACTGAAAATGTCTGTACATGTGCTTATGTGAGTGTTTTTGATTTGTGTGTGTGTGGGGGGGGTGTGTGTGGCAAAGCAAAAAATTTACATTTAACATGAAGATTAGAAATTGAATATTTACTGGAAGCTGTACTGCAAGTGCTCAGTCAGGGTTGTGTCAGTGTTTAGTAAAGCTTTGATTTACACTTGCACGCACGCACGCACGCACGCACGCACGCACGCACACAAATCAGCACACAAGCACACACTTTCCTCAATTTTGATCCCCCTCTACATCACAAGAGGCCCCTTTTTGACTTCCTGTCTGTGTGGGAACCGTTTCTATCCTCTGTCACACATGGAGTGAGAGAAGGTCTCGCTCCTGCATTTGCCCTAAAAAGACAAAGTGATTGTCAATAAACAAGGAACAATTGAACCCCCTCGATGTATTCAACAGGCACTTCTGCTGTTCTTCCGGGATGTTCATGAGTTTCAGGAGTGCTTCACTTTTCCTAGTTTCCTCCATTTGACTCCACATTGTAGCTTAATTTGTGGGATTTACTGTAATAGCAGTGCTCCCTTCATATTTATTTATTCTTTAATGTTTTTCTTATTTGTTTTTCTTACTGGCCATTACTATATTAATGTATTGTTATATTATATTAATATTATAAAGTACAAAAACCTGCATTTCACCCAGTTAAATGGTACCAGTCATCTCTGCAGTTGGATTTTGTAGTGAAGTTGTTTGGAGCAGCAAACTTATGCAGCTGTTCCAGTGGCAAGTTGCTCTGAGGTAAACATGGTTGCGGGAAAACCCCTTATTATTGTGCTCCGGATGACGTTCCTCACTCTTCCAGTGTTTACCGTGGAAATAACTCTGTGCCAGCGAGCAGGTGCTTCCTCAAAAAACGCTTTGCTTTTCCAGAAGATTTGCTTTAGATTCATCTCAACAAATCAAACATTAGTTATTAAGCATTGTTATGAAAGAGGTTACGATAAATTGTGGTTAGAGGTATAGTGTCATTACGTTACATTTAGAAACTGACATGGTTTTTCCACTATGTACTTTTTATAACAGGTTTTTATTTCATCAATAGTCTAATTGAGTACTGTTATCACATTTCCTCCTTGAGGAACAATGTCACATTATGCTCACAGCAGACCTACTTTCACATAAATGACCAGCCAGCATCTTGAACCTACTGACATAACTCTAGTTTACACAAGCCTGTTTGTTTGAAACTATACTTTATTATTCCTTTACTTATTAAAAATAATAAGAAAGAGGAATAACCAAGTAAAAACAATAAAGGCACAAAGGAACAAAAATGTAATTTCCTTAAACCCTGTACACTGCCAAGCTCCGCCTACACAGGTGTTCACTTTGCCTAATTAGACTCATATCATCACTTGGAGTGGTCCAATTAGATGAGGATGATGAATAATGTAAATAAGGCAATTTTGGAGTTGTCTGAAGCAACATTTTTGAAACACAGTAGTTCTCCCTTATTCAGTATTTTTGCTAAGCTAAGCAAAACAACCAACAAGCACACCTACTCCACTCTTGAGTAAAAGTATTCCTTCATCTTCCAGAATGGAGTAGTGGACTATTGAATGCAGGCAGCACATGCAGCAAGATGTTCTTGTCTCAATACAAAGGCTTGAGAGCAGAGGCCTGTACCTCACTTTGGTGTTATGCAGTCAATCAGAGTGACACCAATTATGTATGTCACATGACCACAAGAGACTGCAAATGGAAACTCTGAGAGGGGCACATCCATCAGCTCCATCTAATGGGGCTTGCTGTAGAAGGAGAATGAATGAAGTCTCAACAGACAGCCTCACGCACCCATTCACCAGATCTTTCCACAGAAGTACATTATACTTGTGTATGGGATATCTATTATGCTTGCAATTATCTTGGACAATTCAGTTAATTGTGAAGACTGAAATGATCATTGTTGTGCCAATGCTGTGCATGAGGTTCATAACTCACAAATTTAGTCCATTGATTTAAATAAAAAAGGCTCCAGAAAGTATCTTTGGATGAATGTGTAGATCAGAACACAGTGTCCAATGTTACTTCAGCAGCAGATATAGATAATTTGCAATTTTTTTAATTTTACACACAATTTCTTTTAGTATGGAAATGTTTGTGAATGTGGTGAATCGAACTATGGATTATCTTTAATCATTATGATTCGGTTATGATTCTGTTCATCCAACATATTATACTGTTTTGTTTGTTTGTTTGTTTGTTTGTTTGTTTTTTACAGATTTACATCTATGGTAAGTAATGTTTGATCTGGTCTTTCACCATACTGAAACACTGCTGTTAACAGTATTATTAGTTACTCCAAGAATGTTACATGTATAGTGGCACATTTTCAAGTCTCAGGTAAGTAACTTCTAAAATATAATGTTTTTGTAGGAAGCCTCAATTTAGGATGTAAATGTCACGTGTCATTGTCACTCTTTTGATTTTTGTGAATTTGAAATATATCTCTTACAAAAGAATAACACAAATGAGTTTGAAGTACATTTAATTTGAAAGATATTTCGTACAGTACATTGAGCAAAGGTAATAACCTCTGTACCACAGAGAATAATGTATTGCCTTACTGATAAACACTGTTGAATGGTCTAAAATACAGAATAAGTGAACCTCATAATACATAAAACCCTGCCATGACTTTTGCTACCTTCCAGAGATGTTCGTGTTCATCTGCTATAGAAATCAATTAAAGCTATGACGGAATTGTGAAGAATCTTACACTGATGTTAATCATCATCCAGTTCTTTAGATCCACCACTAAAATGCTGCCATGAACAGTACTGTATCTGCACAATAGTAAGTTAAACATTCACAATGAATAATATCAGTATTTTCTGGCTTTCCAGGAACGTACAGTATTAACTAGAAAAGTATATAACTTTTTACTATTTTAAAGGTGCTATATGTAAGTTTTCTCTACTGCTGAACTTGGTTTCTTGCCAGGAGCGGGTAATAGTGGTGATGGTGACTTGCCAAGAGCTACAGTGACTTCCTGTTGCAAAGTAGTAGAGGGGACGAGCTGGGACTGGCTGGTTAGCACGCTACCTTCAATAGGCGGCTGTCGCTCAGGATGTAGAGCGAGTTGTTCACTAATCAAAAGGTCAGTAGTTCGATCCCCATCTCCTGCTGTTTGAATTGCATGATTGTTTGAGAGAATGTGGCTTGTAGTGTAAAGTGCTTTGAATGATTAATAGGACTAGTAAGTCATTTAGTAGAAGTGATAGAAATAGAAGCAAAAAAATAGTCAATATTGGTGTTAATTAACAGCTGTTAATGCCAAAGTTGACTATGTAGCAATAGCAAAAACTTACATGTAGCACATTAAAATTTTAACATTAGTCTTCAAATAATACTTTTGATTAGATTAAATACATTCACAGACCTGCTTAATCCTGCATTAAAATGTTGAGCAGCAAGAATGGTATAAATATACTGCAGTAATTTGAAAAAAAACTACAGTATATGTGCATATATGACATTTTTAAGTAATTAATGCAACAGTTGCATGGTTTATCATTAGTGAACATTGCCATGTTCTGTTTTAGGCTCAATATGTAACAAATAATCTATGGCTCAGTTCATGAAAACAAACGTTTTTGTTTCGCATAAAATTATGCAAATCCCCTACATATAGAATATACATTCAAGTTTTTAGGATTACTTTTTCATACTGGTGTATGATCAGTTGTTGTGCATATGTTCAATCTCAGCGTTAGGAATGCTTGAACAGTGTTTCTTTGGTGCATGATTAACAAGAATTTAAAATTGAATTAGAAATGACAATAATCTAGATAAATCCTTTTGCTTTCTTGACTTTATAGTAAGACTTAAGACTCATTGTTTGCAGCATCAATATCATTAGCTGTCTTCTTGTTATGTTCTACGGTAGACTCCTTCTACAGTAGTTCTCCTCAGCATTTGTAGAGTCACAGTCAAGTTACGATGAAATCTTTTTCAAACTCTCGAGGCTTGTAACTGCTTCTTGGCTGTTTATTTCACTCTCAGAATCTTCAACATCAGCATAAGCGCCATCCTCAGATTCTGCATTCACTTTGGTCAAAGTATCAAGTGGGATTAATGTTGTTCCCTCAGCTGCTCTGTTAGCTGCCTCTTGATTATCTGCCTTGCTTGGATCAAAATCTTGCTCTCCATCATCAGTCTCTTCCTCTGGTTCTTCTGAATCTTCCTCTGCCTCATCTTCTCCATCAGCTGAATCTCCTTGGTTTCCACTCCAGTCTTCATTGGGTGTCTCAGTTTCCTCCTCATCTTCAAAAGCTTTGACATGGTCTTCATCATTGCCATGGTTTCCATCTGGCATAGTTGCATTGGTCTCTGTCTGTCCATCAGTAGCTTCATCTATGTCTTCTACTGGTACGTTTTCATCATTGTTTTCTGATATTTCCTCCACATGCACATCCTCATCCTTATCCGGTTTCAGCTCCACCACATCATCAGGGCCTTCTGTTTCATTATTTGTTTCTGTTAAAGCATCATCTCGATGCTCCTCAGTCAAGTCACTTTCTTCACATGTATTTCCAACTTTGTCAGAATTAGTCTCAGACTCATTGTCAGTATTGTCTACCTCTTCATCATCTCCTTGAGTAAGTTGCTGTCTGTCGTCTTGTGGAGATTCATCCTCTGTGTTATCTGTGGGTTCTTCCCCTCCTGTTTGAGCTTCTCCAACCTCCTCTCCTGCAGATGTACCTTCTGTTCCTGATTCTTCTTCACCATCGCTTTCAGTAATGTCATTCCCTGCCCCTTCAGTTTCTCCTGACTTTTCCTCTGCTGTTTCACGTTCTTCAGTGTCATCTCCTGTTGTTGCAGCCTCTGTGTAGTCTTCACCTGTTGCTTCAGACTCCCTGCCACTTTCATCTTCAGCCTCCTCGGATTCCTCTCCAGTTGTTTCACCTTCTACTTTTTCCTTGATGGGAGATTTATAAACTTCTTCTTCACTTCGTTCTTCTTCTTTAATAAATTCTTCAGTGGCACTGCTTTCTGCATTTGTTTCAGATGGTTCTGTCTCATGAAGCTCTGCTTCACCATGTTCTGCATCATTTAAAGTCTCATTTTCATCTGTAGCCACTTTATCCTCTTCTGCTGTCTCGTCTTCTCCTGTAGTTTTATCTGCACTCTCATTTTCAGACTCGGCTTCTGAATGTCCTGATTCATTATCATTTGTAACTTTTGAAATATCCTCTTCCCCTGCGGTCTCATTTGCATCTGTTGTTGCATTGTTTAGTGATTCATTTTCATCTGTGGCTGATTCATTGTTCTCCTCCTCTGATTCATTTTCTGTCACAGCTTTGGAGCTTCCTTCTGTTGCAGATTTGGGATCAGCTTCTACATTATCATGCCCTTCTACAAGTTCTTCTCCATCTTTAATTGTTTCTGCTTCGGTTGGTTTTGACAGTTTGTTAGCTTGGGCTGTGTTATCATTCTCTGATGTTTCATCATCATTTGTGGTGGCATCCATGCCTTCTGTAGAATCATCTTCACTGTTAGCAGCAGTTTCCTCCACATCTTCGGTTGTCCCTGCTTCTGCAGCCTCATCTTTGTCAGATTCATGTTCACTTGTGTTCACAACTTGTGCTGTACTTTCCTCTTCAGCTGTGGTGGCTTCATGAGCTTCTTCCATTTCATCTTCACTTGTTGCAGTAATCTCGTTTTCTTCTGCAATGTCATCTTCAGTTGTTGCTTTTTCAGCAGTTTCATTGTCATCTGACTCAGACTCATCTGCACTAGCAGCTGGAATCTCGTCTTCCACCGCTACATCTTTGTCAGATTCATGTTCAGTTGTAGCTGCAACATCTGCCTCTTCTGCTTCACTGTTATCTGCAGCTTCATCTTCACTTGTGACAGCAATATCTTTTCCGGCAGCACTTTCATCTTCAGCTGTTGTTGCTTCATCATTGTCAGCAGTTTCATCTTCATCGTTTGTGCTAGCAGTCTGCTGATCAACCATCTCTTCTTCCACAGACTCATCCTCTTCAGATTCATCTTCAGATGTGACAGCCACAACAGACCCTTTTGCAGGATCTTCGCCTTCAACTATGTTGGCTTCTGCAAGCTCCTCCTTTGATTCATCTTCACTTGTGAAATCCATCTCTTTTTCTGTAGGAGTCTCATCTTCAGTTGTTGCCGCTTCAGCTGGTACCTTTGACATTTCATCAACTGTGCCATCGTTTTCCTCTGTGGTCTCATCTTCATTTGTGGTGGCATCTTCTGCAGAATCATCATCACTGGTGGCGGCAGTCTCCTCTCCATCTTCAAACACCCCTGCTTCCACAGCTTCTGATTTGTCAGATTCATTTTCAGTTGTGGCAGCCACACAAGTGCCTTCTGCTGGAACTTCATCTTCACTGGCATCTTCTTTTGAATCATCTTCACTTGTGATTTCTTTTTCTTTAGCCATCTCATCTTCAGTTTCTGCGTCTTCAGCTGATTCTTTTAATACATCATCAGGAGTGATTGTGTCACTGTTTTCATCTGCAGACTCATCTGCACTGGTGGAAGCTAGCTTTTCTTCATCACTGCCTGTTCCTTCTTCCACAGACTTATCTTTGTCAGATTCATGTTCACTTGTGGCTTCCATAGTGATCTCTTCTGCGTTTTCATCTTCAGCTGTGGTGGCTTCAGCAGCCTCTTCTTTAAATTCATCCTCACTTGTAACAACAATCTCCTTTTCTCCAACAAGCTCATCTTCTGTTGTTGCTTCTTTAGTTGGTTCCTTTGACAGTAGATCAACCCTGGCATCATTCTCCTCTGCACTTTCATCTTCATTTGTGTTGTCGTCTAAATTTTCTGCAGAATCATCATCGTCACTGGTGGCAACAGTCTCTTCCATGTCTTTAACTACCACAACTTCCTCTTTGTCTGATGCATGCTCAGTTGAGGCTGCCACAGACGTCTCTTCTGCTGCAATTTCATCTTCAGCAGTCTCATCATTTGAATCATCTTCGCCTGTGACAGCAAGCTCTCTTTCTGCAGCTATCTCGTCATCCATTGTTGCCTCTTCAACTGGCTCTTTTGATGATTCATCAGCTGTGGTTGTGTCACAGTTCTCATCTGAAGATTCATCTGCACTGGTGGCAGGGATCTCTTCTTCATCATCAACTGTCCCCTCTTCCTCAACCTCATCTTTGTCAGATACATGTTCACTAGTGGCTTCCATACTGGGCTCTGCTGCTGCATTTTCATCCTTAGCTCCAGTGGCTTCGGAAGCCTCCTCCTGAAGTTCATCTTCACTTGCAATCTCATCTTCAGATGTTGCCCCTCTTGCTGGTTCTTTTGCTGATTCATCAGCTGAGGCTGTATCATCATCTGCCCCAGCAGCATGATTCTCTTCTTCATTATCAGCCATCTCTGCTTCCACAGGTTCTTCTTTGTCATATTCATCTTCTGTTGTGGCTGCCACAACAGACTCTTCAGCTGAAATTTCTTCTGCCCCTTCCTTAGACTCATCTTCACTTGTGATCACAATTTCTCTTACTACAAGAATCTCATCTTCATCTGGTTGTTTTGGCAACTCATCACCTGTGATGGTGTCATCCTCTTTTGTAATTTCATTTTCATCTTCATTTGAGGTGGTTTCCATACTCTCTGAAGAATCTGCTCCCACTTCCACAGCCTCTTCTTTGTCGGAGTGGTCTTCAGTTGATGGAATCATAGCGGTCGCTTGTGCTGTGTTTTCATTCTTACATATGGTTGATTCCTGTTCCTCTGTTATATCTCCAGTTGTGTCTGCTTTCTCTCTGTCTTTTTCTGATGTTTCATTTTCAGCAGTAGCTGCTTCTTTTTCTTCAGACGTTTCTTCTTTCTCTACCATGGATTCATCTTCACCCACGCCTATGTTTGCACTCTCATTTGTGTCCCTTTCATCTTCTGTTTTGCTTATTTCCTTGTCATTATCTGCAGGACAGTATTTTGCTGTTACTACAGCAGCAGTCTGTTCAGTCAGTTCTTTGATTGTGTCTACTCCTTCTGCTTCATTGTTTTCAGAACCATCTTCTTGACTTGGATGGTGATGGACATCATCTGCTTCCTTTTCAAATTCATCTTCGGTGTCATGGTGTACTTTATTCCCTTCCACTTCCCTTACAGCTTTGGCAATGACTTCTTCTACGAGTGTCTCTACTGCTTTTGTCTTAATAAAATTTTCGGAATGAGATGTACAGTTGGTTGCCTGTTTAGTGCCAGAATCACTGTTCTTCATCGCCAGAATCCTCTTTAGGTCAAAGTCCACGACCACAGGTGCAGAATTCATAACTTCTGCAGGAAGTGGCCGCCTCGATTTAATTCTTTTCCTCATGCATGTTTCACATGGACAATATTCATCATCGTTTTCACTGCGCTGGTCACTGTAAGATGTCCCTGTTGCTGTATCATCACTTTGTTCTGATTGTGGATCAACTGATTGTTTGGACATAATTTTCAGCCTCCGTCTTCTCTCTTCCGTTTGTGCTGTTGAAGCACGGGACATTGCTTCTTTAGGAGGTCTTGGTAGACCTGCCCGGCCTTGAATTTTCCTCAGTTCTCTGTCAATACTGGTTTGGATTCTTTTGTGGACCTCTGTTTTAAGTTCACCTATCATCATGTCAAGCTGCTCATTGTCATCCAAGTTCCATCTGACTTTGAACTCTCTCATTGCATTGATATAATGTGTCATGAACTGCTTTTCTATTTTAGTTAATAAAGTTAAGACCCAAACAGGATCAGGATCTTGAGAAATCCTTTTGGCTAACTGTCCTCTTTCAATAATGGGAGGACTGCCAGAACTGGTGTCCTGTCGACATTCGGTTCCAACTTCCTCTGGAACATTTTTGCCATTGCTGTCATTTTCCGAACTCTTGTTTGAGGAGGGTGGTGTTTCAGATAGTTCTCTTGGACTATCATTGTTTCTAATTGTGTCATCTGTTTCTGGATCATCATCTTTTTGTTTTTCCTCATACATTACTTCTACATCTCTCTCAGATGTCCATTGAGCATCTGCTTCTGCCTCACCTTCATTAACTTCTTCTACTTTACTTAAGGGACCTGGACTGGTATGCGGTCGAGACACATTCACATTCACACCATCACTACTCTTCCCGGAGCCTGTGGAGCCACTGTTGACATCCACACCAGAGGAGGACGTATGAATGAACTCATCATCCACAGAACGGCGATCACCCTTCTTTAACACGTGTTGATTTTCTGGAGGATCACAAAGCCAAAGAGATTTAAGAATATTCATTAGCTCTTGGTATCTTTCATCCTTTTCGTTTGCATTTTTAGGATCATGGTCTATTAACTGCAACTTAACAAGGCAATCCAAAAGACCTCTAGCTGAATTGCTTAGTTTACGTCCATATACAGGAGAAATTTCTGGTAAACTGTTACACCTATCAAGCTTTGGATTCAAAAGAACTTTCATCACCTGTACAGAAGAGTGGAATATTTTTGAGTCATCATCTCTCTGAGTACAGGTATTATCTGCATTTGGTGCCTCTGTGCTTGTTTGGCCGTCGTCATTAGGGACACTGTTCACCACAACTCCTTCATTTGCATCTTTTGTATTCTCAGCTGTAGAGTCATTATTGTTTTCATTATCCTCCATTTTGTTAATTTCCTCTGTTGTGTTGTCTCCACTTTTCTGTCCATCACAGTTTTCATTGAGTTCCTCCATGTCAAACATATCTCCATCTGCTGGTATTGTTTTCAGCCATTCGTTCACAACCTCAGTAGGGGATGCATTTGGTAGGCTTGATGGGACCAGCTCAAAGTCATCAGCATCTGTGTCTTTCTGTCTACATTTGTTGCTTCTGTCACTTTTGTTAGATTCCAATGGACCTTTTGTTATCCTCTTAGACACATAAGTGTTTGATTCACCAGTGGCTGGTGTCTCACAAATCTCTTTGACAATATCTGAACTGGACAGAGTCTGTGACAAATCACTTTCACTTGACTCTGTGTGACAAATCACATGACGTTTTTTTCCTTTTGATTGTCTTGATTTATCTTGCCTGCTTGACTTGCTTGTCTTAGAATGACAGCTCCTCTTATCGATTGTATCTTCTTGTTTCTCCTGCTCATGCACACTACTGTCTTCAGGATTCACACCCTCCACTGCATTTATTGGAGAAACACTGGTTTTCTCATCAGCAGGAACATCAAAGGCTGTGGACATTTTCAACTCCTCTTTATTTTCCATATCTTCATTTGTTGAAATGTCAGTTGTTTTGGACTTTTGAGATTTCATGGACAGATTTGACTTAACAGATAAAGAACTCCGTGGCCGTCCTTCACTTTTCTTTTGTTTAACCTCAGATGTTGTTGACTTTTTTGAACGTGCTGAAAGCTTAGACTTTGATGACATGGCTGTAGGTGCTCTGTCTTCAGTTTCCTCAACTGTCACAGCAGGGACTTCAGACCTGCTTACATATAGATCTGATTTTGTAGACACAAGGCTAAGCGTTCTCTCCTCCTTTTCCTTAGTATTTTCACCAGCAGTAACATCAGATACTTTAGATTTTTTTGATATCACTGACATAGTTGACTTTCCTGACAGGGTACTCGATGCTCTCTCCGATTTCTCTTCAGCATTTCCTTCATTTGGAACGTCACAACTTTCAATAGTAGGAATTTCAGGAGCAATTAATTGGTTTGATTTTCTTGAAATATTTGATTTTGCTGATTTGGTTGACATGGCACTATGTGTTCTTTCCTCATTAGAGGTAACTCCAGACATATTGGACTTCAATGACAAAACACTTGGTGTCCTCTCTGTTTGATCTATGTCCTCAGAATGTGTTTCAGCCTTTTCAGGACTTTGAAATGCTTTTGATTTTGTAGATATTGATGTCACATTTGACTTCACTGATTTGCCAGACATTGAGCTCTTCACTGTCTTCTCAGTGTCTTCTTCAGTGTCACTAATTTTAGCACCATCTTCAGCTGGAACGTCAGACGCTTTTGACTTCTTAGATACTGCTGTAACATTTGACTTTCCTGACTTTGCTGATTTGATGGAGGCACTGCTTGGTGCTCGCTCCATATCCTCCTCATGAGTTTCTTGACCTGGAGCATTAGAAGCTTTTGAGTTACTCGACTTTGACTTTTTAGAAATATTTGACTGTGTTGATTTGGCAGATCTGGTTGATTTAACTGACAGGGTGCTTGTTGGTCTTTGTACAGTTTCCTCCTTATTTGCAGAGTTTTCTTCTGAAGGGACGTCACATGCTGTTGACTTTGCTGATTTTCCTGATCTGACAGACATTTTACTTGCAGTTCTCTCTACATGTTCCTCATAGTCAAATATATTTTCTTCAATTGGACCATGCTGTCCTTTTGACTTTGCAGATTTGGCTGACATTGAACTCTGTGATCTTTCTTGAGTCTCCTCTTCACCATTCTCTTCATCAGAAATGCTGGCAATTTTAACAGAACAAACTTTAGAAACATTTGATTTAGTAGATTTTACTGAAGCATGTGATTTTGCTGATTTAGTTGACAAGGCGCTCGGGACTCTATCTGTAGTTTTCTCACATTCAGCTACATCATCAGTAGCAACACCAGAGGTTTGTGACTTAATAGATTTTTCAGAAACATGAGACTGGACTGATTTGGCTGACATGCTGCTTGCTGCTCTTTCTTCAGTTTGCTCTTTGTCAATTTCCTCATTGGGGCTCTCAAAGCTTCCTTCTGCTGGAACATCAGTATATTTTGACTTTTTTGATCTAGCAGAAACATTTGACTTGACCGACTGAGCTGACATTGAGCTCGCTCTCCCTGCATTCTCTGCAGCAGCAATTTTAGTGCTGTGTTCAGAAGGGATGTCAGAAGTTTTTGATTTCTTAGATATTTGTGAGACATTTGACTTTGCCGATTTTGCTGATTTGACTGACATATTGCTTGAAGCTCTTTCTACGTCATCAGAATCATACGCATTTCTTGCTGACTTATTTGACTTTTCCGAAATAGTTGACTTTGCAGACATTGGACTCTCTGCTCTGTTTTGAGCTTCTTCCTCATAATTTCTCCCCTTAGGAGTATTCGTGTCAGGAGGAACTTTAGAGGCATTTGATTTCATAGATACTGTAGAAGTATGTGAACTAGGTCTGGCAATGCTTTCTTGAGCTGGAACGTCAGCTGAGCATTTTGACCGACTTGATCTTGCAGAAACATTTGACTTCACTGAATGGACTGACATGGAACTTACTGATCTGCTGTCATTGTGCTGCTCTTCATTTACCTTTTCAGGAGTATCAGCATTGTGATCAGAAGGAATTTCAGAAGCTTTTGATTTCTTCGATACTGCTGAAACATTTGACTTTGCTGATTTTGCTGATCTGACAGATATATTGCTTGGAGCTCTCTCTTCATGTTCCTTGTGATCATATGTATGTATTTTTTCTGACTTAATAGATTTGGTAGAAATAGCTGACTTTGCAGATTTGGCTGACATTGCACTCTGTGCTCTGTCTTGAGTTTCCTCCTCCTCATCTCCTTCATCAGGAACACTGGTCTTTTTGGCAGAATGAACTTCAGACACAGTTGATTTGATAGATTTTGTAGAAGCACATGACTTTGTTGATTTTAATGACAAAGCACTTGGTGCTCTCTCTGCAGACTTGATAGATACTTTCGAAACATGAGACTGCACTTTGGCTGACATGCTGCTTGCTGCTCTTTCCTCAGTTTGCTCTTCACCATTGTCTTCATCAGATGCCTCAGAGGGTTCTTTAGCTGGAACATCAGCAGAACATTTTGACTTACTTGATTTGGCAGAAAAATTTGACCGGACTGATACTGGACTCACTGCTCTCCCTTCACTCTCCTCCGGATTGTCGACAACATCTTCTAAGCAATTATCAGAAACTTTTGATATTTTAGATGTTGCAGAAGCTTTTGACTTTGATGATTTTCCTGATTTGACTGATAGATTGCTTGGAGCTCTCTCTGCACATTCATCATGATCAGATGTATTTTCCTCAGCTGGACCATTGAATCCTATTGACTTTGCAGATTTGGCTGACATTGGACTCGGTGCTCTGTCTTGAGTTTCTTCTTCATCATCTCCTTCATCAGGAATGACAGTTTTTTTGGCAGAATGAACGTCAGAAGCAGTTGATTTTATAGATTTTGTAGAAGCACGTGACTTTGCTGATTTTACTGACAAAGCACTTGGTGCTCTCTCTGCAGACTTAATAGATACTTCAGAAACATGTGACTGGACGGATTTACCTGACATGCTGCTTGCTGCTCTTTCTTCAGTTTGCTCTTCACCATTGTCTTCATCAGATGTCGCAGAGTGTTCTTTAGCTGTAACATCAGCAGAACATTTCGACTTATTTGATTTAGCAGAAACATTTGACTGGGCTGACATTGAGCTCATTGCTCTCGTTTCACTCTCCCCTTCAACAATTCTTTCCTCAGGACTGTCAACACCATCTTCCAAGGGAGCTTCTGAAACTTCTGTTCTTTTAGATACTTTGGAAACATTTGACTTTGCTGATTTTGCTGATCTGACAGACATATTACTTGGAGCTCTCTCTTTAGGTTCCTTTTGATCATATGTATGCATTTTTTCTGCCTTAATAGATTTGGTAGAAATAGCTGACTTTGCAGATTTGGCTGACATTGCACTCTGTGCTCTGTCTTGAGTTTCCTCTTCATCATCTCCTTCATCAGGAATGCCAGTTTTTTTGGCAGAATGAACTTCAGAAGCAGTTGATTTTATAGATTTTGTAGAAGTACGTGACTTTGCTGATTTAACTGACAAAGCACTTGGTGCTCTCTCTGCAGACTTAATAGATACTTCAGAAACATGTGACTGGACGGATTTACCTGACATGCTGCTTGCTGCTCTTTCTTCAGTTTGCTCTTCCCCATTGTCTTCATCAGATGTCTCAGAGTGTTCTTTAGCTGTAACATCAGCAGAACATTTCGACTTATTTGATTTAGCAGAAACATTTGACTGGGCTGACATTGAGCTCATTGCTCTCGTTTCACTCTCCCCTTCAACAATTCTCTCCTCAGGATTGTCAACACCATCTTCCAAGGGAGCTTCTGAAACTTCTGATCTTTTAGATACTGTGGAAACATTTGACTTTGCTGATTTTGCTGATCTGACAGACATGTTGCTTGGAGCTCTCTCTTTGGGTTCCTTTTGACCAAATGTATGTATTTTTTCTGACTTAATAGATTGGGTAGAAATAGCTGACTTTGCAGATTTGGCTGACATTGCACTCTGTGCTCTGTCTTGAGTTTCCTCTTCATCATCTCCTTCATCAGGAATGCCAGTTTTTTTGGCAGAATGAACTTCAGAAGCAGTTGATTTTTTAGATTTTGTAGAAGCACGTGACTTTGCTGATTTAACTGACAAAGCACTTGGTGCTCTCTCTGCAGACTTAATAGATACTTCAGAAACATGTGACTGGACGGATTTATCTGACATTCTGCTTGCTGCTCTTTCTTCAGTTTGCTCTTCACCATTGTCTTCATCAGATGTCGCAGAGTGTTCTTTAGCTGTAACATCAGCAGAACATTTCGACTTATTTGATTTAGCAGAAACATTTGACTGGGCTGACATTGAGCTCATTGCTCTCGTTTCACTCTCCCCTTCAACAATTCTCTCCTCAGGATTGTCAACACCATCTTCCAAGGAAGCTTCTGAAACTTCTGATCTTTTAGATACTGTGGAAACATTTGACTTTGCTGATTTTCCCGATTTGACAGACATATTACTTGCAGCTCTCTCTGCATGTTCCTCGTGATCAGATTTATTTTTTTCAGCTGGACCATCCTCTCCTTTTGACTTTGCAGATTTGGCAGACATTGCACTCTGTGCCCTGTCTTGAGTTTCCTCTTCATTATCTTCTTCATCAGGAATACCAGGAGATTTGGCAGAAAGAACTTCAGAAGCAGTTGATTTTATAGATTTTGTAGACACATTTGACTTTGCTGATTTCACTGAGAAAGCGCTAGGTGCTCTCTCTGCAGACTTAATAGACCTTTCAGAAACATGAGACTGGACTGATTTGGCTGACATGCTGCTTGCTGATCTTTCTTCAGTTTGCTCTTCATCATTTCGTCCATCAAGGCTCTCAAAGCTTCCTTCAGCTGGAACATTAGAACATTTTGACTTTTTTGATCTAGCAGAAATATTTGACTTGACTGACTGGACTGACATTGAGCTTGTTGCTCTCCCCTCAGTTTCCTCAATTTCTTCAGAGACATCCCTACAGTTTTCACAAGGAATTGCAGAACCTCTTGATTTCTTGGATATTGCTGAAACATCTGACTTTGCAGATTTAGTGGAAGTGGTTGACATATTGCTTGGAGCCCTTTCTCCAAGTTCTGCATGATCTGCAGCATTTTCTCCAGCTGAAACATCACTCGGCATTGACATATTAGATTTGGCAGAAATATATGACCGTGATGATTTGGCAGATTTGACTGACACATTTGACTTTGCTGATTTCACTGACAGTGCACTAAGTCCCCTCTCTTCCTCATATTTGGTAACATTTTCTCTATCTGAACAATCACTGCATTTTGACCTACTTGATCTTGCTGAAATGTTTGACTTGGCTGATTTGTCTGACATGCAGCTTGGTGATCTCTCACTAGTCTCGTGTACAGCATCCCCTTCATCACAAATATCACTATTACGTTTGGGAAGAGCTTGAGAAGCTTTTGATTTTGTAGATACTGCAGAGGTATTTGACTCTCCAGATTTAGCTGACATTGCACTCAATGCCCTTCCTGCGATTTCCTCATCATTGTTCTCAGAGGCTCTTTCTTCAGGTTGCTGTAAATCCTCATGACTGTCATCATTGTCTTTAATAGGAACTTCAGAAGATTTATATTTGCTAGATTTTGTAGAAATATTCGACTTAACTGACTTTGCTGATTTGACTGACATTGTGCTTTGTGGTCTCCCTGCAGATGCATTGGACTTAGCTGACATAGCACTAGTTGCTCTCTCCAGTGGTCCTTCTAGAGCTTCAGCATTCACTTCGCCCATTTCTTCACCACACTTTGACTTTCTAGATGTTGCAGATACATTTGACTTGGTAGACCTAGCAGACATTGCACTCAGTGCTCTTTCACTTTCTTTCTTTTCAGCTTGTTTTTCCTCATTTATTTCATGTTCATCTGCATTTTCAAGACCTTTGGGAGTTCTACATTTTCTGGACCTTGTAGATGCATTTGACTTTGTTGATTTTACTGACATGTTACTTGGAGCTCTATCCACAGTTTCCACTACCTCCTCGTCACTGTCAACTTTATTTGAAGACACTCCTGAGAAAGCACTAAGTGTTCTTGCATCTGTGTTTTCCACTTTAGATTTTGCTGATTTTGCTGACATGGCACTAGGTGCTCTCTCTTGAGTATCTTCCATAGCAACTTCATCTTGAAGCTTAGATACTTTTGAATGTGTAGATCTTGCCGAGGTGTTTGATTTGGATGACATGACACTTGACACCCTGTCGTGATCTTCTCCAGGCTCTTCAGCTTCCTCTCTCTCATCCAAATTTTCATCATCATCATGTTTTGACTTTAATGATACGGGAGAATGTACACTCCCTTCAGATTTGCCATCTGAGTTTTCTCTGACTGGAGCTTCAGACGTTCTTGATGTTTTAGATTTTGTAGAAACATTTGACTTCTCTGACATTGCACTTTGTGCTCTCTGTCCAGTTTCATTCTCATTTTCAGAGTTTTCAATGCTTTTCTCTGCAGATGCTTCTGATGTATCTGATTTTGATTCTGCAGAGGCGTGTGATGCAGCTGAGGTGGCACTAGATGTCCTTTGCTCACTTTCCTCCTCAACTTGTTCTTCATCTGGGAGAGAAGAGACTCTTGATCCCTTTGATTTGACAGAGGCTTTGGATTTGGAAGACATGGAACTTAATGCTCTTTCTTCATCAACATCCTCCTCTGATTTGTGTTGTTCAGCTGCCACTTCTGACTTCATTGATTTTTCAGATTTAGAGGATTTAACAGACCTGCTACTTAAAGGTCTTACTTCATGTGATACGGATTTTGTTGAGGCATTTGATTGAACTGACATGGCACTTTTGGATCTTTTCTCCACCACATCATCAGACTCTGTATTCTGTATTTCTTCAGACTTATTTGATTGGCCAGAGGCATTTGATTTAACAGACATGGCACTTGATTGATCTCTTTGTATCTCAGCTTCTTCTTCACCTTGTCCTTTTGTATCATTCTCAGGAGCATCTGAAACTCCGCAATGACAAGTGTGTGAAGTTTTTGATTTTCTTGACTTGCTAGAGTGCACTGAAGCATTTGATGCTCTGTCTGGGGGGGTTGGAGATAAATATTGCATTGGTGATTCTTCATCTAACACTGCACTTCCAGTGGTCTCTTCCTTTTCAGGTGTACTATTCTGAGAAGATCCTCTTGATGCACTTAGTGGGACATCATCATTCTCATCATTTTGATCCTCTTCATGGTCTGTTAACGTTTGTGAGGAAGTGCTAGGAGGAGATCCTGCTCTTTCTTCTTGCTCTGATGTTTTGACCTGATCATTTGGGGAACTGACGCCACACACCTCACATTTGTTCGGTATGGAGGATTGCACATTGCACTTTGGTGAGCAAGTCCCACTCCTGATGGTGCAGTACTCTACAGTTTCAGATGCTTCAACGGTTTGCTTCATATATGTTTCTTTCCCCATCGCATGTTCTGTATACTCTTCACTTGATCTAGACATCGTTTGCCTTTCAACCACCGTCTTTCTGGAGACCATTGTATGTGAGGATGTACTCGAGCTAGAAGTTTGAATGCAGCGACTTGCTCCATGTGCCCCTGAGACATTTTTCCAGATGTCATAATCCTGGCAGTGACTGCAACAGTGAGGACAGTGAGATTCCTCTGTATGTCTTTGATAGCGCCTGGTGATGTAACCTTCATCTTGCTCAGCAGCAGAGATGTTTTCAGATTCTGAATAGCTTCTATCACTAACCTGTGCAAAATAGGAGTTATTGGGTCCCTGGAGGTGTTCATATGCCTTGCCTTTTGTCTTTTTTACTTCTGTCGACCATTGCAATGTTTCAGCATTTTGGAGCCGGAAGCGCACTTTCATTTCCATAGACAAACTGCCATCTTTATTAACGCGAACCCGTTTCTCTATATCATCATCTCTCATTCCATCATCAGTGGGTGGGCAGGAATCCACATTATCTGGAGAGTCAGTTCCATCCGGTAATGACTTGTCAGATGACACTGACTGCCTGTTAGATCTCTTGTCAGATTCCAGTTTTGGATTGATGACACTTTTCTTTGTTGGTAATCCTTGGTAAACCATCAGGACAAGAATGGAGACAGGAAGAAAAAGACAAAAATAGATGGAATTAGGTCTCTTTTACTCATGGTGTACAATACATTTATAAAACAATAATCTTTGAGATCTAGCATAGGTAGCGCTTCATTTTACAATATAATTACTTGGTATTAATGACATAGAATATACCAAATAATTATTAAAAAAAGATAATTACTCGGGTTGGAGTTAATATTATGGCTTTTTAATGCTTTAATAATGCAAAGAATATTGTTTCAAGAAACTGTGTCAGGGTATAAAGTCTTGACATTAAGCCACTTCTCCTACCCTCATGTCTTTCAGTGCAGCCACTGGACCGTGACCTCACACTCAGCTTTGGAAGTTTGTCATCAGATGTTTTCCTAAAATTTTCCACGATGGAAGGATGAGAAGGCTCACGTCCCACACAGACAAGGACACTGGGGCACTGCATGAGACTCTGAACATTGTCAATCTGAAACAGAAGAACAGAAATTAGTTAAGAGCAAGTCTGTTCACTGAATGAAGTTTGTAGCGAAATAAAGGCAATAGGATGAGGGATTACAGGCATGTCTGGATTAAATGCCCTGGACATGACATAATTTGAAGAAGACTGGGAATTTTACGCAGTAGATTTCTGGCAGATATTGTTTTGATATACAGTATAATTGCAATCTAAATCCCAACTCAACACCCAAGCTCTCACTGTCTTTTATGCACAAGATGCATTCTCTTTCTTACAGAGACACTGCTAGACCACTTTTTTTTTTTTTTATAAAAAAGTCTTTTTTTTTTCTTGGTTATCAGTCCTTGTCAGTTTTTCTAGGCACTGTAGGTATGAGCGAACTGAATGCAGAACACAAAGCAACTAGAATGAGGCGCATCTAGTGCAGAGCTTCACAGCTTTGGCACCTACTACCTGTAATGTTCCTAATGATGTGTTTCCTATATATTATAAAATATGCCATTGTGTTGAAATTTGTAACCTCATAGCTGATTGCATATTTATGAAATTGTTATCAAACGTATTTGCCACTTTGGATTCAGCCACTTTATATGTCACTTTTTTATCACTCAAAAAGCATCACTTATGGGGTTTATGTCTTTAATATATTGAAAATATTTAAAAAAATAATTTGATATATTGAAAATGCTTTTCTTTTACCAAACATATAGGACTATAGCAACTAGAAAATATTTATAGGGAAACATTTAAGAAACAAGTGTTATGATGAGAACATTTTAATTGGGTCGAGTTATTGTCCCCTTATTTGTGCAACTGAGTGCTCTAAATCCCTGTAAAGACTCTGAGTCCCGCAGTGATTCAAGACAAGATAAATATCCTAATCCAGGATGATCTCTGGGAGACTTCACCAGATGACAGCGCATTCTTGCTGCCATTGCACAGAGTGGTGGGTATTGCTCAGCAGTAATGCAAGATTACTGAGTTTGTGAAAGTAGTTGACTAAATCATCATCATCATCATCATCATCATCATCATCATCATCATCACCATCATCATCATTACAGTAGTGGAAATGAAAGTCTTCTGCCTCACAGATGATTATCCTGAATGGTTGAATAATAATTTAGGGGGTGAATGTGTACTGACCTGTTTCCCCTTGCATCTCCACACATTGGCCTAATAAAAGTTGCTATACGTTTCAAAAGAGCATTTCATCTTTTTAGGTTTTTGGATTACACTTTTTATGTTAATTATTCACATAGATTTTCATTGGTTGTTTGAATATGTTTTTTTTTTTCTGCACAGCAAATTAATTGTATAAAATACTGCTATTCCTATTTTATTTTATTCATGTAAATGTGTGTTCACATTTTCATGACAGTCAATATTGAATACAGGTGCTTATATTCTTTACTGTCAGCTATGAAACTCTGAAAAACACATGTAGACTGAAATATTGAGAGTTTTGTTGGTTTCATTTTGCTTGTGAGCAGTCAGTTTTGATGATAGTGCAGCTTTGAATTTGAAATCCACTGTTGGTAAAGGCAGATGAATGGCTTCATCCATGGTCACACAAAGCCCAGGTGAAGGTAATTAATTACCACTGTGGAAGACACATTTCTGAGACACCTCTGGTATCAAAATAGGGGAGTGGAGTTTCATCGTTGACCTGTTTCTCCTCTCTCAAAAATAGCTCTGATTTGACCAAGATTAATGGGGTTTGGAGAGATACCCACAATCTGAATGTGTGTGTGAGGGAATATCCCTGTTTCATTCCCTAATGCACATACTCAAAATATTTATCCCACTAGACTTAGATTATAACGAAGTATCAATATATATATATATATATATATATATATATATATATGTTGTGTACAAAAATTGGACACATCTTTGCAGTGGTGAAAGAAACTGACCGTACAAACGCAAATTAATCCAACAACAACCCGGTGTTGGGTGTTTCTATACATTTCACATAGGATTTTAGAGCACAAGGTAAATTTACTATTACAGAAAACCTTTTGCAGAGTATGGAATAGTTACTTACAGATGGCAAAGATTTTCCGATTAGTTTAACCTCTCAATGTCCTTAATTATTTCCATCACAAAAGGTGCAGTATTCTAATTAAAATCAATATGTAGAATGTTTTTTTATTCAATGTAGAGCCAATGATGCAGTACTTGTAATACTTTTCATATAATACGATATGTATATTATGAAAATCCACCCAGGACTTTAAAATACCATTAAGAGAGATGTGAAACAGAATGTGATATACTAATGATCACAATCCAACTTACATAAATTATTACTAGTATTATTATGATCATTTCACTCTTCTGTTTGTTTTTATTAAAAGTTAAGTTTTTGACATTGATGTTCTGCACTCACATTCTGTCATTTGTTCACATTCACTAAGCTACCTCACCATATTCAGTTTCAAATATAATAGTAGCTACACACCTTAACTCAGTTTTTAAAATATGGAAAATAAAGTTGGATAATATAAGGTTTCAAAACTGAATGTTGTCATCAAATTACTTTAGTTGAGGGTTGAAAGCTCTTGAATGGGATTTTGTAGTGAATCAGTCCTGTCACTAGAGGCCTCTCATTCACTCTGGTTTTCAATCTAACAGCAATTTGTCACAACTTTTTAAACCAATATGCTTTTTAGAGCAGTTTAAAGCTAAATTAAGTGTAGACAATCAGAAGTCATAGTACTACTGTTTATTTCAGATTTGGCCTTCCTCTGCAGTTCATTAAAACACAGGGGAAGGTATTTACCTAGGGTCAAGCACAGAAACTTCCTCTTGGAAAAAGAAATTTCCTGACCACAGAATAAAATGTCGTACAAGCCCTGTACTCCCATTTCAGCAGGTTATGTAAGATAATATCAAGGAAAATAGAACATGGAAACTAAACATGTCTTTACATATTCTTCTAGTTCCAGGTGTTTATGACCTCACCTTGCGGCCCTCCAGAGTGTAGAGCTTCCTGATGTGGTACTGCATGAACTCAGAAACTTCCTCTAAGAAAAGCCCAAAACTGCGTAGACTCCTGCGGTGCAAGACGATGGTCTTCCTGAACGAGGGGTCGCTGTTCTTCACCAGCATCACTCTCTTATTGTACCTGTGATGATGAATGTGTCGGTCGTGGCCTGAATGTGCCTCCTCAGGCCTGGCAGGCCTCTCGAGAACATACTGGTGTGGATGATGGTGGTGATACGGTCTGTGAGTGTGATACGGAGGTAAAACCTCTAACGCTTCCACGGCCTGGGTGTGTCTGTACTGAGAGCAAAGATAGCATTCTTCCAGAGGTTCATGATGGGCCACCATGCCATGGTGGGAGATCCGGGGGAGGCGGGTGGTGTGATGCTTGAAGGGCGGTGAAGACTTGTGGGAGCCTTCACCTCCGACAGCATTGAAGCACTGAAAGTTGCGTCTGTGCGAGGACATTCTGGGTGGTAGTCTCTCTGCTCTGGATGAAAGATGGTCTCACGTGAGCAGAAGGGCGAAGTGACAGGGAGTTGTCATGTTTCTCCTGAGCTGCCTAGGGGAAGGTAATGCACCACACATCTGCATGGCTCCCACTCATCCCAGGCTGAAAGACAATATAAAAAACAGAACAGTTTAAAGAACAAAAGAGAAAAGTCAATGTTCTTGCTGTCTGCTTATATTTCAGCAAAAGAGATCCTTAAGAGATACTTAAAGGCAAAAGAAACAAAAACATAGCAGAAATTCCTGTTTTCTTTATCCTTGACTAACCTGTGTGCAGACAATCAACCAGTTGCACTATTATATCCATTCTAGCTCTTCCTGGTAACCCAGCATGGTTCTTCGGCTTCTCCTCTAAAGTGCTTAAGTCTAAAGTAGTACCTAAACATGTTTGATAAGGGCTGACATAAGGCTTGTCTGAAAAAGAAAATCCTTACAACGAGACACCTTTAAGGCTGTGGGTGTAATCGGTATAATGCGGTCTTGTTTCTAGTAGTACTAAGTCAAAGGTGATTGGACTTGCTGTTTTATTGTTGAAGGTATTTAGCTACTAATAAGACGCATCCTTAGTACTTCTCCATATCTTACTACGCGAATGACTGAAAATAGTTATTGACATTTAGCTTGTGGACTATTATTTTATTGGGATTAGGTAAAAAACAAACTGAAGTAAACTTTCTTATACCATAATTTAAATTACTATATTTTTTAAACAACTATGACTACTTAAGAATATTTTTATTTAGTTTTACAGACAATAGATATATCTCAAATTTAGCAGCTGTTAAAATCACATACCTTACAAGAACCTACTGTATTTTTAAAAAGAGATACATATGAGACAGTTGTTATATACAGTATGTACAGACTGTTGTGAGGATCAAAGAGTAAATGAAGACAGGGATAATGAGAATACAGCCAGAAATAAATCCTCCAAGTGACTTTAAATAACGAGCCTAAGCCCCTGCCTGCAGTGAAAGTGGACATTACCTCTGTGATTGTCCCTGTCACTCGAGAAAATACATTCCTATCCAGCTTTTCCTGCGATCAATAATGCAAGGATTACCTATAAAAAGCAGAAATATCTGCAATAAGCACTATGTATTCTTACTGAGACAATACAAGGAGGTAAGGATAATTCATAGTTGCTTGATGGAAAGGGATGCAATCCCACTATGAAATGCAAACACAAATGAGTCAAATTCTGTGTCTAAAAAATAGGCTAAGCTTGACTGACAGCTGTAAAGAACAGGTTTGGCTGTTGTCCTTGTTCTTGTATTAGCTGGAAGTGTTTCCTCTGGCTGAACATTTTGGAAGTGTAATTGATTACTGCAAATATTCTTATACGTCATGCTGCCAACCTTTGTCTTAAGTCTTGAGTTGAACCTATACCCATTTAAAGCCTACAAAGGCATTTTAATTATCTTAGAAGGTAACTTGAGCAGAAGAGTTTATTCCGTAGACCATAATACAAGATTATAAAGGTGAATCAGGTTTCAGTTAACTGAAATCTGAGTGTTTGAAGACAATCTTCCGTCAGCTGAGGTTATAATATAAATCATATCATTTATATCCTACAGTAAAGTAGCCCTGTATGGCAAGCTGTACCTAAACTTCCTACACTGAATGCTGACATTGTTCTTGTGTTATGACCCTATGAACAAGCCAAAGCGTAAAATTGGATATAAAATTACAAAAATGTGTGGGTACTGGTAGAAAAGACAACAAATGTATATGTAAAAACATAATTTAAGATATGTTTTTTTTTTTTTTGTATGATGCCATATTATAGGTGCCACAGGAGGTTTTGGGTAAATAATGAATGCATGTAAGATTATCTCACCATACTGTAGCGTGTACTTGTCAAAGACCATTAATCTTCAAATTAGCTGCTGCTAAGCAAATTAAGTGCCTGTTTCTACTCAGTGGATTACAAATGCAAAAGTATTTTTCTTTATTCACCAGAGCCAGGAAACATATGTGGCCTTGGATCCCTAGAATAATGCTATTTATCCCTAAGGTGTCATGTTTGCCAATGGAGGCTCCTAAAAGAGTTCAAACAAGGAAAATAAAAATCACATCCTGCATACAGGCCAGCCTGAGTTCATCCAGTTTAATATGGACTATTGTATCCTTTCCTTGTGGGAATAACATGAACAAACTACTGCACAGCATGTCTTAAATTCTAACTTAATTAGATCTTTTGCAAATGCAGTTTCCAGTGGCATGCTTGTAGTTATTAGTACAAAATTTAACATTTAATGTGTAAAAAAATAAAACAGCACAGCCAAAATGTACAGTAGATGGACTGAGTATGTATACTCACATGATCCACAATCATAATCCAGGGGATAAAAGAACCAGGCTGAAAATTAATAGTCCAAAGCCACAGAGTGTAAGATGTAAACTCCCACAGAAACAGCAGAGCTATAGCAAGCAGAGAAACGAGAGAGCAGTTCAAAAGCCTCCCTCCAGAAGCGGGCCTACCTGCTAATCAGATACATGGGAAGCTAAGGATAGAATGAAAAGCCTTGCTAATCACTCTGAGATTGGACTGAAATCTGCTGAGGCTTTGGACACATGACTTGGACTTCACCATTGCATAAAGGGAGTTAAACAGGCTTTTAGAAAGCAGTTGAGCACTCAGTGACAATCTATGACTTGGCATAATGACAATTCTTTTGTCCTTTAAGTCATCATTATATGGCTGAATTTTTTCTATGTTTTGTCTCTAACTCTACATATTAGCTTGTCTTTAAGTTTACCTGAGCAAGATATCACAACATATGGAAAATATGAAAAACTCTTTATTATGTACCTTGTGTTGTTATGATGTGAAATTATTCTTGTTACAATGTTTTAGGATTGCTATTTCAAGCACTTATTATTATTATTATCATTATTTCCCCTCATTTTTACCAGAATGCCTTTCATTACCAGCCACTAACCTTACAGCACTTGTTGCATCTCAGGTTTTTTTTTAAATTAATTAAGCTTTTAATGTTTGATTTTATAACTTGTGGATTACTTCCTGAGCCACATTTGCCATTTGCCACGTAGTCCATTTTTGAGCATCGTAAGAGAGATAAGAGAGCCATAAATAATATAATTCTATTAATACTACTACTACTACCACTAATACTAATCATAATCATAATTAATAGACCAAGTGGAGTCTCTTTTGCTGTGGGAGTTTTCTTTTGGCTCCTTTCCTCTTCCTGTCATAAGATTTCATGTTCTGTTGCAGTTTCACTTAATGAAACCTGCTATCTTGTTTTGTGTGGACATTTAGCAGCCTGAACTTAGCTCAGTAATCAGATATATTGTACTGCTCAACAAGTGTTCCAGTGATATTCAGTCAAACTGTCACCATTTATCACAAACACTAATCATGCTGTGTAATCATCCCCACAAAACAAAGCAGATATAATTAAGATATGAAAAATGCCAGAAGACAAAGACTTGTCTCAAGGGTCATATCAAGATAAATGGGCAAAGATGGCAGCGTTAAAATTACCAGTTTATTTTCTAAGGCACTGTGATACTGATAAGAGAAGCACTGCCCTCGGCTAATTAGCCTACTTCAAGCCAGCTGCCCGGCTGGCAATGTCTCCTCAAGCAGATTGTTGAGGTAGAACATGTGAAATGTTCTCAAGGTCAAAAGCATCTAATCATACATGTTCCACTTGAATTTGTTATATGTGAAAGGTATTTGATGCTATTTTAGACACTGCACTTTCCTGGTCTAAATGTCACTGAGGGTCAGCTCGCTCTTTTCAAGGACAAAAGATCTGCCACAGAATACATGAAGGGGTTATCCTTATCAAGGGTTTACAGACAGCATGCCCATCCCTCCCAATGATGCCGGGAGTTTCAAGAAGTGCCTAATCACAGGAGCATCCACTCCCACAAAGCCTACACACACACACACACAGAGGGGCGAACTCTCACGCTGCCATCTATCTTCAGTCATAAGGAGCTTGATGGATCATGGTGGGGTGGAGTTGACTTAAGGTGGGCAGATTTATTGTGTCCTGACTCATGGGAGAAAACAGCAGAAAGACCCCACCCCCCACCCCCTCCTGCTGAGTCATGACAGTGCTGTGACTCAAAAGAAGTGCTGAGGACGTGGTTTTGTTCTCTGACTGTGGGTTTTCCTGTGTGAGGAAGGCATCTCCCCTCCTCAGAAGCAAATGAAAGAACTTACAATCAGTGTGAATCAGCTCTGAATAGAGTAATCCTGCAATGCAGCTCTGACAGAGATGGTTTAACTTTCAATATAATGTCTGAGTTCTGAAACAGTATTTTTCCTATGCCAGGACTTTCACACCCCTAAAATCAATTAATACTGCCACCAGCCTGTCAGAGCCTCAGTTGATCACAATGAAATCACTTCCTGTAGTCTGTGTTAAACTGAATTAAACATGATAAGCATTTTAGTGTCCTGCCAGCCTTCTAGCTTCCACCATGCAGATGCAGTTTGGATCACAGGCACAGTAGGACATCCTGAAGCTCATCATCTGTCAAGCTCACACGTGTGCACTGATGCTCAGGTTTAGCACTCCCCCCTCCTGGCTGTAGTTAAAATATCAGGTCTAATTAGAGAGCAACCTGCTGAGCAGCAGGACTACTGCTATGTTAAGTCATAGTCCTACTAAAATGGTACAGCCTGGAAGTTGAAGCCTTGATAAATGGCTGCAGTCAAAGGGCAAGACTTGGACATTTAAATCCAAGTTGAAGGTTGAATATAAGTTGTAATGAATACTCTCACTTAAAGGGCTCACTTGTGGTCACAAATATAGTAACTGCATCTATTTAGGCTGCATAGCAGTGTACCAGTCAAAACTTGAAATGTCATATCAAAAGTAATAGCCTCCCATTATGAGATGTTAAATTATCATTAAAATGATGGTATGCAAGTACACATATACCAGCAATTTTGATTGGTGTGATTAATTGCAAACAATATAAGGTTGTAAGATTCCAAATAATTTCAAATATCTGATAGCAATGGTCTGTATTTTTCCAACTTCTTAAGTTCATGAAGTGTTTCAAAAATACATTTTAAAATTAAATTAATCTATACCCACATCTATCACAGCAGGAAAACACCCTGAATAGATCAGCTGGCCCTGCACTTTAAATTAGACATCCTAAATAAATGACCAAGAGAAGATATAAGGAACAAATTCATGTCTTCGTAACTAGCGTTTAATCTAGTTTTACTCATGGTAATGAGTGTCCAGACAGGCTTTACCTCTGTTCAGTCTCAACCTTTAGGCTACCTCCCACAGTGAGGTCACAGGAGGCAGTATAAATATTACCAAGAGAAGATTTACACAATCCTACAGTAGCAGGCCCACGCTCTAGATAAATCCTGCTGTACTTAAAGAAAACTTCTGGAGAATGCTAATTTCACTATATCACTTTCAAATAATTAATCTGATGTTATATCAAATGTTTCATAGACAATCTTGCTTCATTTGTTTAAATTCACCATAAATTCAAAATGTACAGTGCGTTAGCGAAGGCAATTATGTGCATGTATGGTTATATAATGTTTGTGACAGTGTGCGTGTGCATCTCTTCATATGTGTATGTGCATACCTTTGTGGTGTGATAAATGTAAAGTTAATCATTATTTCTATTTCTCTTCTCCTTGGCTGTTGCCTAAATAGCATACAAATAGCAGAGGGGATTGCACCAAAGTCCATCACACAACCCCTCCAGTGTTACATAGATGTTGTAGTATGAAAAAACTTTAAATATATAAACAGTGTGCCATCTCTATTGAAAAACTGACCCACAATACTTATATATTTTTTTTAAACCATGATTGATCAGAACCAGATTTGAGTTACTTACTATTTCATATGAAATGTGTATGAGATATTACTGTAATTACTTACAGTATGCCCTCACCCATAAATGACTGGCACAGGCAACATAGCACACACATCCTTCTTAATGTATATGATGGGCTTAGCAAACTGCACTAAGTAAACAATAGTTATTAAAACTTTTGGTATTATTCTGTATAATTAATTCCACATTATTCGGAAATTTTGCTCTGTTAAATGAGAACCTACTTGTCCTCTTAGATCACAACACTGCTACTGTGGTGTTAAATAATGACATAGGGATGATACTGTGCTAACATAAGTACATACTTGAAAAACTAAAAGAAATGGTTATCTTTGTAAATATAATGTATTAATATATTTCCTACTGGTCGTAAATCTTCATATCAGTCACCAAACGTTTCTTGTTGTAAGGGTAAGTAATGCAGAGCTTGAAGTTTCAAAACGCATGTTTCTGTCATAAGTGGGGTCCAAACTCCCGCCTCCAGGACACAATACAACCTAAGAGACAACAGGAACGGCTATTTTTGTAAATGTAGCATATTACTTACTGGTGTTGGACAAGCTACTGATACACTTCAAGTTTCTTGTTTTAAGCGTAAGGACAGGAAGGGATTGCAATTTGAAAAAGACAATGTCTGTCAGAAGTGGGATTCGAACCCACGCCTCCAGAGGAGACTGCGACCTGAACGCAGCGCCTTAGACCGCTCGGCCATCCTGACAGATGGATGCGCATTGGTGTTCATTTTCACTATATAGTATCATTTTGTGAAACGATATCATGGTTTACTGGAGTGTCGTAATACGAATTAAGTTGACCGACCAAATCTGTAAATACGAGTTTAAACAGACCATGAGTAATTATTTAGCTTGGTTAGCTGATAAAACAGCTAGATGTAGCTACAGGAAGCTAACGTTTAGGCTGACACATCGGGTTTCCTGTATAAGGGTAGGAGACCGGCAGCCATGGAAGTCTGTGTACAACAAAGACAGTAAAAACTTTGTGCCTCAGGAGCGGAACAGAATCATGGAAACACGAACGACCTCTGCCGTAGCTTGATATGCCTTATGTTAATTAATGAGGAGGGTGGAAGGGCTTTTTAGGCTGTGGTTCGTCTCGGCGACGAGACGAACCACAGCCTAAAAAGGGTTAGGGTTACCTCCATAATATATATATTATGGAGGTAGATTTGTTTCAATTTCTGTGAACAGATCGACAATCCGTGCGTAAATGTGTATTATGTAAATATAAAACACAAATAGAAAAAGAATTGCACATTCACAAAAATATCTTGCAAATGTAAAACGAATTGGCAAATTCACAAACAAATTCCACAAATAAAAATATTTTATCTGTATCAAATAACTTACAAATTAATGAAAAACAGTTTGTGAATATCTTCTTAACATTAAGCCTACAATTTTCAAACAGAACTTCAATTTTCTATTTGTGAAACGAAAAAGCATTTGTGAATCTCAATTCTACGCTTGTGAATTTCAGTTGCAGTTTCATTTTTTTAGTAAAGCATAAAAACGTCATACTTTCGTAAGACATAAAAACGTCAAAAAAAAAACGTCATACTATAGTATAGCATAAAAATGTCAAATAGGTCATAGTATAGTATGGCATAAAGACATCAAAGTATATTATGGCATAAAATGTCATAGTATAGTAAGGCACAAAAACATCATAGTATAGTAAGGCCTAAAACGTCATAAAAACGTCATAGTATTGTATGGCATAAAATGTCATAAAAACGTCATAGTATTGTAAGGCAAACAAACGTCAAAAAAGGTCATAGTATTGTAAGGTAAATAAACATCAAAAAATGTCATAGTGTAGTAAGGCATAAAAACGTCATAGTATAGTATGGCATAAAACATCATAAAAATGTCATAGTATAGCATGGCATAAAACATCATAAAAACGTCATAGTGTAGTATGGCATAAAACGTCATAAAAACATCATAGTATTGTAAGGTAAATAAACATCAAAAAATGTCATAGTGTAGTAAGGCATAAAAACGTCATAGTATAGTATGGCATAAAACATCATAAAAACGTCATAGTATAGCATGGCATAAAACATCATAAAAACGTCATAGTGTAGTATGGCATAAAACGTCATAAAAACATCATAGTATTGTAAGGTAAATAAACATCAAAAAATGTCATAGTGTAGTAAGGCATAAAAACGTCATAGAATAGTATGGCCTAAAATGTCATAAAAACATCATAGTATTGTAAGGCAAACAAACGTCATAAAAACATCATATTATAGTAAGGCATAAAATGTCATAAAAACGTCATAGTATTGTAAGGCAAACAAACGTTAAAAAATGTCATATTATAGTAAGGCATAAAAACGTCATAGTATAGTATGGCCTAAGGAACATTAAAAAAGGTCATAGTATAGTAATGCATAAAAACATCATAGTATAGTATGGTATAAAATGTCATAAAAATATCATTGTATAGTATGGCCTAAAACGTCAAAAAACGTCATAGTATTGTAAGGTAAATAAACATCAAAAAATGTCATAGTGTAGTAAAGCATAAAAACGTCATAGTATAGTATGGCATAAAATGTCATAAAAACGTCATAGTATTGTAAGGCAAACAAACGTCAAAAAAGGTCATAGTATTGTAAGGTAAATAAACATCAAAAAATGTCATAGTGTAGTAAGGCATAAAAACGTCATAGTATAGTATGGCATAAAACATCATAAAAACGTCATAGTATAGCATGGCATAAAACATCATAAAAATGTCATATTATAGTAAGGCATAAAAACGTCATAGTATAGTATGGCCTAAGGAACATCAAAAAAGGTCATAGTATAGTAATGCATAAAAACATCATAGTATAGTATGGTATAAAATGTCATAAAAATATCATTGTATAGTATGGCCTAAAACGTCAAAAAACGTCATAGTATTGTAAGGTAAATAAACATCAAAAAATGTCATAGTGTAGTAAGGCATAAAAACGTCATAGAATAGTATGGCCTAAAATGTCATAAAAACATCATAGTATTGTAAGGCAAACAAACGTCATAAAAACATCATAGTATAGTAAGGCATAAAATGTCATAAAAACGTCATAGTATAGTAAGGCATAAAATGTCATAAAAACGTCATAGTATTGTAAGGCAAACAAACGTTAAAAAATGTCATATTATAGTAAGGCATAAAAACGTCATAGTATAGTATGGCCTAAAACGTCATAAAAACATCATAGTATATTAAGGCATAAAACATCATAAAAACGTCATAGTATAGTATGGCATAAAACGTCATAAAAACGTCATAGTATTGTAAGGTAAATAAACATCAAAAAATGTCATAGTGTAGTAAAGCATAAAAACGTCATAGTATAGTATAGCATAAAACATCATAAAAACGTCATAGTATAGTATGGCATAAAACATCATAAAAACGTCATAGTATAGTATGGCATAAAACGTCATAAAAATGTCATAGTATAGTATGGCCCTAAAATGTCATAAAAACATCATAGTATTGTAAGGCAAACAAACGTCATAAAAACATCATAGTATAGTATGGTATAAAATGTCATAAAAATATCATTGTATAGTATGGCCTAAAACGTCGGAAAAACGTCATAGTATTGTAAGGTAAATAAACATCAAAAAATGTCATAGTGTAGTAAAGCATAAAAACGTCATAGTATAGTATGGCATAAAATGTCATAAAAACGTCATAGTATTGTAAGGCAAACAAACGTCAAAAAAGGTCATAGTATTGTAAGGTAAATAAACATCAAAAAATGTCATAGTGTAGTAAGGCATAAAAACGTCATAGTATAGTATGGCATAAAACATCATAAAAACGTCATAGTATAGCATGGCATAAAACATCATAAAAACGTCATAGTGTAGTATGGCATAAAACGTCATAAAAACATCATAGTATTGTAAGGTATATAAACATCAAAAAATGTCATAGTGTAGTAAGGCATAAAAACGTCATAGAATAGTATGGCCTAAAATGTCATAAAAACATCATAGTATTGTAAGGCAAACAAACGTCATAAAAACATCATATTATAGTAAGGCATAAAATGTCATAAAAACGTCATAGTATTGTAAGGCAAACAAACGTTAAAAAATGTCATATTATAGTAAGGCATAAAAACGTCATAGTATAGTATGGCCTAAGGAACATCAAAAAAGGTCATAGTATAGTAATGCATAAAAACATCATAGTATAGTATGGTATAAAATGTCATAAAAATATCATTGTATAGTATGGCCTAAAACGTCAAAAAACGTCATAGTATTGTAAGGTAAATAAACATCAAAAAATGTCATAGTGTAGTAAAGCATAAAAACGTCATAGTATAGTATGGCATAAAATGTCATAAAAACGTCATAGTATTGTAAGGCAAACAAACGTCAAAAAAGGTCATAGTATTGTAAGGTAAATAAACATCAAAAAATGTCATAGTGTAGTAAGGCATAAAAACGTCATAGTATAGTATGGCATAAAACATCATAAAAACGTCATAGTATAGCATGGCATAAAACATCATAAAAATGTCATATTATAGTAAGGCATAAAAACGTCATAGTATAGTATGGCCTAAGGAACATCAAAAAAGGTCATAGTATAGTAATGCATAAAAACATCATAGTATAGTATGGTATAAAATGTCATAAAAATATCATTGTATAGTATGGCCTAAAACGTCAAAAAACGTCATAGTATTGTAAGGTAAATAAACATCAAAAAATGTCATAGTGTAGTAAGGCATAAAAACGTCATAGAATAGTATGGCCTAAAATGTCATAAAAACATCATAGTATTGTAAGGCAAACAAACGTCATAAAAACATCATAGTATAGTAAGGCATAAAATGTCATAAAAACGTCATAGTATTGTAAGGCAAACAAACGTTAAAAAATGTCATATTATAGTAAGGCATAAAAACGTCATAGTATAGTATGGCCTAAAACGTCATAAAAACATCATAGTATATTAAGGCATAAAACATCATAAAAACGTCATAGTATAGTATGGCATAAAACGTCATAAAAACGTCATAGTATTGTAAGGTAAATAAACATCAAAAAATGTCATAGTGTAGTAAAGCATAAAAACGTCATAGTATAGTATAGCATAAAACATCATAAAAACGTCATAGTATAGTATGGCATAAAACATCATAAAAACGTCATAGTATAGTATGGCATAAAACGTCATAAAAATGTCATAGTATAGTATGGCCCTAAAATGTCATAAAAACATCATAGTATTGTAAGGCAAACAAACGTCATAAAAATGTCATAGTATAGTAAGGCATGAAATGTCATAAAAACGTCATAGTATTGTAAGGCAAACAAACGTTAAAAAATGTCATAGTATAGTAAGGCATAAAAACGTCATAGTATAGTATGGCCTAAAACGTCATAAAAACGTCATAGTATTGTGAGGTAAATAAACATCAAAAAATGTCATAGTGTAGTAAGGCATAAAAACGTCATAGTATAGTATGGCATAAAACATCATAAAAACGTCATAGTATAGTATGGCATAAAACGTCATAAAAACGTCATAGTATAGTATGGCCTAAAACGTCATAAAAACATCATAGTATATTAAGGCATAAAACATCATAAAAACGTCATAGTAAAGCATGGCATAAAATGTCATAAAAACGTCATAGTATTGTAAGGCAAACAAACGTCAAAAAAGGTCATAGTATAGTAGGTATAAAAACGTCATAGTATAGTATGGCATAAAACGTCATAAAAACGTCATAGTATATTTTGGCATAAAATGTCATAAAAACGTCATAGTATAGTATGGCATAAAACGTCATAAAAACGTCATAGTATAGTAAGGCATAAAATGTCATAAAAACGTCATAGTATTGTAAGGCAAAGAATTGTCAAAAAAGGTCATCGTATAGTAGGCATAAAAACTTCATAGTATATTTTGGCATAAAATGTCATAAAAACGTCATAGTATAGTATGGCATAAAACGTCATAAAAACATCATAGTATATTAAGGCATAAAACATCATAAAAACGTCATAGTATAGTATGGCCTAAAACGTCATAAAAACATCATAGTATATTAAGGCATAAAACATCATAAAAACGTCATAGTATTGTATGGCATAAAATGTCATAAAAACGTCATAGTATTGTAAGGCAAACAAACGTCAAAAAAGGTCATAGTATAGTAGGCATAAAAACGTCATAGTATAGTATGGCATAAAACGTAATAAAAATGTCATAGTATATTTTGGCATAAAACGTCATAAAAACGTCATAGTATTGTAAGGTAAATAAACATCAAAAAACGTCATAGTGTAGTAAAGCATAAAAACGTCATAGTATAGTATGGCATAAAACATCATAAAAACGTCATAGTATAGTATGGCATAAAACATCATAAAAACGTCATAGTATAGTATGGCATAAAACGTCATAAAAATGTCATAGTATAGTATGGCCCTAAAATGTCATAAAAACATCATAGTATTGTAAGGCAAACAAACGTCATAAAAACATCATAGTATAATAAGGCATGAAATGTCATAAAAACGTCATAGTATTGTAAGGCAAACAAACGTTAAAAAATGTCATAGTATAGTAAGGCATAAAAACGTCATAGTATAGTATGGCATAAAACGTCATAAAAACGTCATAGTATATTTTGGCATAAAATGTCATAAAAATGTCATAGTATAGTATGGCATAAAACGTCATAAAAACGTCATAGTATAGTATGGCATAAAATGTCATAAAAACGTCATAGTATTGTAAGGCAAACAAACGTCAAAAAAGGTCATAGTATAGTAGGCATAAAAACGTCATAGTATAGTATGGCATAAAACGTAATAAAAATGTCATAGTATATTTTGGCATAAAACGTCATAAAAACGTCATAGTATAGTAAGGCAAACAAACATCAAAAAATGTCATAGTATAGTAAGGCATAAAAACGTCATAGTATAGTATGGCATAAAACGTCATAAAAACGTCATAGTATTGTAAGGTAAATAAACATCAAAAAATGTCATAGTGTAGTAAAGCATAAAAACGTCATAGTATAGTATGGCATAAAACATCATAAAAACGTCATAGTATAGTATGGCATAAAACATCATAAAAACGTCATAGTATAGTATGGCATAAAACGTCATAAAAATGTCATAGTATAGTATGGCCCTAAAATGTCATAAAAACATCATAGTATTGTAAGGCAAACAAACGTCATAAAAACATCATAGTATAGTAAGGCATGAAATGTCATAAAAACGTCATAGTATTGTAAGGCAAACAAACGTTAAAAAATGTCATAGTATAGTAAGGCATAAAAACGTCATAGTATAGTATGGCCTAAAACGTCATAAAAACGTCATAGTATTGTGAGGTAAATAAACATCAAAAAATGTCATAGTGTAGTAAGGCATAAAAACATCATAGTATATGTGACCAGTAGTGAATGTCCCTCCCAGGCCACCGTAGGATAGACAGCAGGCCAACTCCACCCACTTCCTCATTGATCAGTGTATTTAAACCGGCAGACCGGCTTGTTCTCTGCGGCTGCCTCCTCATGGTCCCTGGTATACTGTTTGGTGCACATATTGTGTGGTAGGTTTTTATTTCTTCTGTGATACTTGTTTCTTTGATTGTGTGGCTTACCCTTTGCATGGTTTGTCCTGCTGTAGGTCCTGCTTCCTGGGTATCCTGCATATTGAACCACATGTAGAGTGAATTGTGTCGAGGTAATACACCACCTTTCTTTGTTTATGCATTTTTATTATTGGTTTGGCAGAATTGTTATTTAATTGGTCTTGTGTTCTCTTTTACTATAGACAGACTGCCACTGCTGTTTTGTTCTGTTTTGTTTTATTGTTTTGTTCCATTTGTTTAACTAGTTCAACTTGTCTTTGTATTCTTTTGGTATCCCGTTCCTGTTGTATTAAATGATTTCTGTTAGTTCTTTAGTCCCTTTGTTATATTAGCCCTCTGTGGCATTTAACCTGCTTAATTTTCCCCCAAGGGTTTTCTTCTTAATATATTTATTGCAGCAGTTGTTTTTGTATGGTTTTTAACTTGTTGTGTTTTCTTTTCTTTGCATGAGTACTGCAGGGCCGGTGATAGTGTGGCCGCTTGGACGGTGGAGGGATCGGTGTTCAGATTTTCTCACCCCAGCTTCACACCCCTTTAATTGTGTGTGTGTCTAGTGGTCATTTTGCACGTCCTTCACAATTTATGGTTTTTCCCTTTAAGTTTTGGCGTGTGTGCATGTGTTGGGCACGGAGTGAGGTGGGTGCTCTGTGCTATCAGACCCCCCCCGTGCCTGTGGCTGTGCCCAGCCGCCTTGTAGTGCTCTGGCTTAGTATCTATTTTTAAAAAAAAGTTGTTTCTTAGACATGTTATTAGTTTATTTGCTGCATAATAATAAAAATTGTGAACTTGGGGGAAAAACTCTTTGTCCGTGCCTGTTCTTGACCATCACTTGTATCATTTCCTGTGGCCCTCTAGCGAGTGGCGGTCACATTCAGTATGGCATAAAACATCATAAAAACGTCATAGTATAGTATGGCATAAAACGTCATAGTATAGTATGGCCTAAAACGTCATAAAAAGGTCATAGTATAGTAGGTATAAAAACGTCATAGTATAGTATGGCATAAAACGTCATAAAAACGTCATAGTATATTTTGGCATAAAATGTCATAAAAACGTCATAGTATAGTAAGGCAAACAAACGTCAAAAAATGTCATAGTATAGTAAGGCATAAAAACGTCATAGTATAGTATGGCATAAAACGTCATAGTATAGTAAGGCATAAAATGTCATAAAAACGTCATAGTATTGTAAGGCAAAGAATTGTCAAAAAAGGTCATCTTATAGTAGGCATAAAAACGTCATAGTATAGTATGGCATAAAACGTCATAAAAACGTCATAGTATATTTTGGCATAAAATGTCATAAAAATGTCATAGTATAGTATGGCATAAAACGTCATAAAAACGTCATAGTATAGTAAGGCATAAAATGTCATAAAAACGTCATAGTATTGTAAGGCAAAGAATTGTCAAAAAAGGTCATCGTATAGTAGGCATAAAAACGTCATAGTATATTTTGGCATAAAATGTCATAAAAACGTCATAGTATAGTATGGCATAAAATGTCATAAAAGCGTCACAGTATAGTATGGCATAAAATGGCATAAAAACGTCATAGTATTGTAAGGCAAACAAACATCAAAAAAGGTCATAGTATAGTAAGGCATAAAAACGTCATAGTATAGTATGGCATAAAACGGCATAAAAACGTCATAGTATATTTTGGCATAAAATGTCATAAAAACGTCATAGTATTGTAAGGCAAACAAACGTCATAAAAACATCATAGTATAGTAAGGCATGAAATGTCATAAAAACGTCATAGTATTGTAAGGCAAACAAACGTTAAAAAATGTCATAGTATAGTAAGGCATAAAAACGTCATAGTATAGTATGGCCTAAAACGTCATAAAAACGTCATAGTATTGTGAGGTAAATAAACATCAAAAAATGTCATAGTGTAGTAAGGCATAAAAACGTCATAGTATAGTATGGCATAAAACATCATAAAAACGTCATAGTATAGTATGGCATAAAACGTCATAAAAACGTCATAGTATAGTATGGCCTAAAACGTCATAAAAACATCATAGTATATTAAGGCATAAAACATCATAAAAACGTCATAGTATTGTATGGCATAAAATGTCTTAAAAACGTCATTTTATTGTAAGGCAAACAAACGTCAAAAAAGGTCATAGTATAGTAGGTATAATAACGTCATAGTATAGTATGGCATAAAACGTCATAAAAACGTCATAGTATATTTTGGCATAAAATGTCATAAAAACGTCATAGTATAGTAAGGCATAAAAACGTCATAGTATATTTTGGCATAAAATGTCATAAAAACGTCATAGTATAGTAAGGCATAAAAACGTCATAGTATAGTATGGCATAAAACGTCATAAAAACGTCATAGTATAGTAAGGCATAAAATGTCATAAAAACGTCATAGTATTGTAAGGCAAAGAATTGTCAAAAAAGGTCATCGTATAGTAGGCATAAAAACGTCATAGTATAGTATGGCATAAAACGTCATAAAAACGTCATAGTATATTTTGGCATAAAATGTCATAAAAATGTCATAGTATAGTATGGCATAAAATGTCATAAAAACGTCATAGTATAGTATGGCATAAAACGTCATAAAAACGTCATAGTATAGTAAGGCATAAAATGTCATAAAAACGTCATAGTATTGTAAGGCAAAGAATTGTCAAAAAAGGTCATCGTATAGTAGGCATAAAAACGTCATAGTATATTTTGGCATAAAATGTCATAAAAACGTCATAGTATAGTATGGCATAAAACGTCATAAAAACGTCATAGTATAGTATGGCATAAAATGTCATAAAAACGTCATAGTATAGTATGGCATAAAATGGCATAAAAACGTCATAGTATTGTAAGGCAAACAAACATCAAAAAAGGTCATAGTATAGTAAGGCATAAAAACGTCATAGTATAGTATGGCATAAAACGGCATAAAAACGTCATAGTATTGTGAGGTAAATAAACATCAAAAAATGTCATAGTGTAGTAAGGCATAAAAACGTCATAGTATAGTATGGCATAAAACATCATAAAAACGTCATAGTATAGTATGGCATAAAACATCATAAAAACGTCATAGTATATTAAGGCATAAAATATCATAAAAACGTCATAGTATTGTAAGGCAAACAAACGTCAAAAAAGGTCATAGTATAGTAGGCATAAAAACGTCATAGTATTGTAAGGCAAACAAACATCAAAAAAGGTCATAGTATAGTAAGGCATAAAAACGTCATAGTATAGTATGGCATAAAACGTCATAAAAACGTCATAGTATAGTATGGCATAAAACGTCATAAAAACGTCATAGTATATTAAGGCATAAAACATCATAAAAACGTCATAGTATTGTATGGCATAAAATGTCATAAAAACGTCATAGTATTGTAAGGCAAACAAACGTCAAAAAAGGTCATAGTATAATAGGTATAAAAACGTCATAGTATAGTATGGCATAAAACGTCATAAAAACGTCATAGTATAGTATGGCATAAAACGTCATAAAAACGTCATAGTATATTTTGGCATAAAATGTCATAAAAACGTCATAGTATAGTAAGGCAAACAAACGTCAAAAAATGTCATAGTATAGTAAGGCATAAAAACGTCATAGTATTGTATGGCATAAAACGCCATAAAAACGTCATAGTATAGTAAGACATAAAATGTCATAAAAACGTCATAGTGTAGTAAGGCATAAAAACATCATAGTATAGTATGGCATAAAACATCATAAAAACGTCATAGTATAGTATGGCATAAAACGTCATAAAAACGTCATAGTATATTAAGTCATAAAACATCATAAAAACGTCATAGTATAGTAAGGCAAACAAACGTCAAAAAAGGTCATAGTATAGTATAGCATTAAAACTTCATAGTATAGTATGGCATAAAATGTCATAGTATAGTATGGCATAAAACGTCATAAAAACATCAGTATGGCCTAAAACGTTATAAAAACGTCATAGTACAGTATGGCCTAAAATGTTATAAAAACGTCATAGTATTGTAAGGCAAACAAACGTCAAAAAAGGTCATAGTATAGTAAGGCATTAAAACTTCATGGTATAGTATGGCATAAAACGCCATAAAAACATCATAGTATTGTAAGGCAAACAAATGTCACTAAAAGTCATAGTATAGTAAGGCATGAAAACGTCATAGTGTAGTAAGGCCTAAAACATCATAAAAACGTCATAGTAAAGCATGGCATAAAACATCATAAAAACGTCACAGTATTGTAAGGTACCAAACGTCAAAAAAGGTCATAGTGAAGTAAGGCATAAAAACATAATAGTATAGTATGGCTTACAATGTCATAAAAACATCATAGTATAGTAAAGACTAAAACGTCATAAAAACGTCATCGTATAGTATGGCATAAAACGTCAAAAAAGGTCACAGTATAGTAAGGCAAAAAAACACTCAAATATGTCACAGTATAGTAAGGCTTAAAAATCTTCATAGTTTAGTAAGGCATAAAAACATCAAAAAACGTCATAATATATTAAGGCATAAAAATGTCAAATAAGATCATAGTATAGTATGGTATAAAATGTCATAGTATAGTAGGGCATAAAATGTCATACTATAGTGAGGCATAAAAAGGCATAGTACAATAAAGCATAAAAGTGAGGCATACAAAGTCATAGTATTGTAATATTGTAAGCAAAAAAAGTCAGTAATATAGTAATGCATTGGAGTCCACAATCAACTTAATGTGCATGTCTTGGGTTGCGGGTTGTGGAAGGAAGTCAAAGTACCTAGAGACAACCATGCCGGCATAGGGAGAACAAGCAAACACCACACAGAGTGGCCCCAAACCCAGAACCTTCTCACTGTAAGGCCACAGTTCTTACCACAACTCCACCATGCCACCCCATAAAAAAAGCAATACTATAGTAAGGCATATAACCATCATAGTCTATTTAGGCCAAAAATGTCTTTGTTCAGTAAGGCTAAAAAAAGTCATACTATCGTAAGGCATAAAAAAAATCATAGTATAGTATGGCATAAAAACATCATTGTCCAGTAAGGCATTAAAAGTAAAAGTATAGTAAAGCATAAAAACTCAAACTCCACACAGAATGGCTCCAGGCCCACATGGGCTGCTTTGCTGCTGTGCATATATTTTCAGAGTGGAGATGCAGCTGAAATGTCCAGGGAGCCTGAACATGAAAGTGCTATAGCCTATTATCTATTTGCATGTTAGTCTTCTGTATTTGTAATATCGTTGATTCAGTGTTCGAAATGAATAGCACTCACACTGTAAGTTGAGACTTTAATGCTAATGGTTTGTGAGTTCAGTCTGTAGGTTGCAATGGATACGTGACTGTAGCTGCTTGATTTGCTTATCGGAGCTTTCGGCTATCACTGCTCTTAAGTATTCCGCCATCTGCAACAAACATAGACCTATCCAGCTCATATCCTGTTTTGAACCTGTCAACATGGTACTTTAGTTGAAGTGTCTGAACTCTGGGGACAACTGTGTGAGTCATTTCCGTGCGTCTCATTTTTGATGTTGAGTCTTGAAGGAAACAGGGCCGAGCATCCAGCAGGAAGGGATTCCTTCAAGCTCAGACATCAACAACATCCCGAATATTACACTCATAACGTAAGATCGGAGGAATGGGAGTGAACATTATGCCAGAGTGACCCGTTGCCAAGGTCAGTCAGGAGCATTCTTACCCAGAAATTCTGAGTGTGTACAGCGCACATCAAGGCAGCGGAAATGCTGTGTGTCATGGCTGACGTACTTTATCTCTGAATAAGCAGCAGTAAATGAGGCTTGTTGTTCCTGTGTGTAAGAACTTGCATCACTTATTAGTCATCTTACACAGATATTTCAGCTCCCAGGCCATGGGTGAAGGAGATTTAAATTTTAATTCTAGGTAGGAAGGGAAGGTGAATGGGCAGCTTTACCTGTACAGTATACAGCATACATATTTCATGTGTGGCCCACTGATGCTTTGCAGATTTCTGTATGTGATTATACAATCAACAGAACTTCATTAATGTTTGTAATATATTTGTTTATTGTATAGATACATGGCATAGAAGAATGCGTTAGAATGAGTAGACACAGACAAACATGGCTAACAAGAGATGACAGCCTGTGTCGTCAGTGACTTCACAAAGTAAGCATCATACACTAGGTGTGTCCCAATTCAGGGGCTGCTTCCTCTGGTTGACTTGGTTTACTAAGGCGTGGCCTCCGAAGACCGCATAGACTGTGAAGGCTGAACGGAAATGAACAGAAAATTTCATATTTATTTGCATGTTTCATTCATGGATTCTGCCTATTCTCTTTTTCAAAAGTTCATCACTCATCACTCATGAGCAGTGAATCTTAGGATAAGTTGGGCCAAGAGGGGTTCACCAGTTGGATCCTTTGTTGCCTAGGAAACAAAGGACACATTACGCAGCCACATCTGAAGGTGACTTCAAAATGGGATAGCTTTGTTGTGCTGCTGACGCAGTTGGTCTTCAAATGCAGACTTCGAAGGATGCAGCCCCTGAATTAAGACACAGCTAGTATGTCCAGAAATCCTCTACCACACAAATGAGGGTAAACTTGCCTGCATCTTGGGAGAAAGCAGCTAAATGGCTCTCTTGGCTGCAAGACATACATATTTATTCTCTGCTGGAAAGACACTTTGACTTTAAGTCACTAGAAACACATTTATGGCCCTTTGAAAGAGTTGCAGTCTGGGTGGTGTTGTACCTGGAATTGCAGCTCTACTGCAAGTTGTAGTGTGTGTGAACTGCAAGTAGTAGTGTGTGTGAATATAGCACAGTTGTAGTTGGGCCCCTGTGTCATGTTCACAGTCATTGCATAGCCATCATACATCATACATACATACATACCAATACACAACTGTTTGTTCGATTGTGTCATGATGAACGGACAAGAAGATGGAGTTAATGCAAATGTAAACCATGCATTTTAACAGGCACCTGATGGTGCAGATGGAATTTGCCTTCATATACCCACATTGGTTTTTAAAAATGTTCTTCATATTGTTTTATTGCCCTTTCAATTATAACATTGCCCCAAATGTCTTTTGTTATTACCTGTGTCTTTGATCGAATTTTCTCCTGTAAAGCACTTTGAGCTGCGACTAATTTATGAAAGGTGCTGCACAAAATAAAGTTGATTATTATTATGCAATCTGACATAACTGGTACATTGTAACCACACTAATCTTATGAATGATATTCGCTGAAATGTTTCAAACTTAATGGCTCTCAGAATATCACAGAAACTGTCATCAGGCAGCCTGGTGGTTTTGCTTTGTCTATCCTCCACAGTAGCTGTTAAAAGGGGCTCTCTCACACCACTGAACTTATAACATCACTCATCTAACTCATTAGTGCGTCTGCATATCAGGATGCACGCTGAGTAAAGTCTGTTGGTGCAGGACGACGGGTCCAGATTGCAGTATGTAGGCCCACTAAAATGGAAAAAGATTGGGAGTGACTTAAGATCAAAGACATGACACCCTTGTCCTTTAGAAGAATAATGTGTTAACGTATTAACGTGGTATTAGTTAATGTTTTTCACAACTGTGAATGTATGAAGAGAAAAATGCAGCATCTCAGACAACCAGTATTAAGCTTTCCAAACTTTGCAGGAATTAGCCAAATCCTTTACAATGTGGCTGCATATCTGAGCTTCGGTGATTGGGTCATGATTAAACACAGTTGTCACAATTATGAAAACATTACATCAAATATTGTAATTAACCCAATTAAAACATGAATCAAAATACATAATGCCTTCTCCAGTTATTCCCACAATACAAGATCACACACGGAACAGATAAGGATGTTCTATCTCTTAAATGGAACAACCACATTGCAATTAGGAAGCACAATAGGAACATCCTCCTCCACATTGAGGTGAAGAGTTACACCACCCCTGGGAGAATCTGCAGCAGTCAAAAACAAGCCAAATAGCGCTGCAGCATATATACTGGAGACCAGTGCAAGCCATGCAATCAGGGAGAGAGAGAGAGAGAGAGAGAGAGAGAGAGAGCGAGAGAGAGACCAATGCAGGTCAGGCTGTAAAAATAGGACATGCACTGCAATTTTGAATCACTTATAAATAATAAATCTTCCTAAACGTGTGTTTTAGAACTTTTCAAACCCAAGTTTTCCGGGCTGTTTTCACTGTGGGTAAAATTAATACACAACCAGAAAGCTCTTATTGAAGTGTTTTTATGGGGAGTTTACTAAAATGCACTTACTTCTGGAAGAAAGCACATTTCTCAATCCTTTTTTGTACATTCTGCAGTAGAGCACAGGCTTTCCTGCCTGTGCTGGTTTGGTAATCAGGCTGCGCTTATGGGTAAATGGAAATCTAGCCTTCTCCTTCCCTGGGTTGGCAGCCATGTGCTGGCCTCCCTCTGTGCTTTTGCTGGTCGCCTGTATCTGCTTAGAACAGGTGCCGGATCCTGTTCAGCTGCAGCATTCACAGCACAGGTACGGGTGGGAGGCCCTTGGCTGCTCGTACAGTCCCCCAAGTTTTCCAGGGGTCCCCATCTGTGTCCCCGCACATCCTCTGCCACATGGCACCTGTCCCTCGACGAGTCTGGTCCATTCTTCGTCCGGCGACGTACACGCCTGCCCGCCACCCCACACTCTGCCTGTTGTTGAGCCACAATGAGATGAAGAATAGCTGCACTCCATAATCCCTTGCTGTGAGATGTGTGTGTTTTTTTTCCCCCTGTCTTTTCCTCCTTTGGCCAGATTCGGGGCCAAGTACAAATTGTAAACAGGTTATTATGCTGCTGTAACACACTCCAACTGGAAATGCACTCCGACAACATTTAGTATTTACTGATGTAAGTGTGTCTTCATCCGTCACGCAGAGTAGTTTAATTTGGTGTAAAGTTCACTGCATTTAGTGTGATGAGGATGTTGTAATGGGTTTGTTGTTTTCTATTTGCACGGCTCAAAAAGAAAAGACGTCTGAATATGGACTTTGCTCCATTCAGGTGCAAATAATTATTTATCTATCATGCATTAAATATCATGCAGCAAGAACACAACAGCTCGTGCAAACACAACAGAACATATCAATAGTATGTAGGTTTAAAGGGCATCTCCGTCTCATGCATTGATATGCCTTAGTCACGTAGTTCAAATTAGCCACTTCCTCTTGACCTACAGTTAATACGCAAAGAGCGTCATATAGCACGAATGGTCGACCTCCAAATATGACGTGATTGGACGCTCCCTCGCCGGCTACACAATGGACGCTGGACCAACCAGACAGTCAGCCTCCTCCATGCCTCCGGAGGACACGATATTTAAAGTGATCACTGCTCACCTCAATCCCAGCAGATGGATAATACTTTACACAGCTGTGCAAGCTCTGGGCCCCGTCCACACACACCGAGCCTTACGTTGTTACCTTGACAGTTGGTGTTGAGTTAGACCGCAGAGTTGTTTGTTTGCCCAGGGAAGTGACATGACGGCAGGGGAGGAAATAGGAAACATAACAGACTACCTGACAGACTCATTCCACGGGCTTGACCTGAGACTGGAACTGAGCCAGCCAGCAATCAGAATGAAATAACAAGAGGAGGCTCTTTTGTTTGTTCAGCCTCTATCCTTATATTCGCAAATATTGTAAATCTTGTCATCCTGCAAGTGTGTGAAAGATTCAATTAGTGAAATTGAAGAGATTATGCACTGCCCTCATGGAATGCCTGCAAGTGCCTATGTGTATGCAGTGCAAAGTTTACGCAGTGCACAACAATGTCATGCTACTGTTGAATGTCTGTTCATGTTTACGTCCTCTTTCCTTTCTTTTTGATTTATTGCAGCAAAAAGAGCAGTGCTGACTGTCTTTGGTGCAGCAGTGGAGTCCGATGAAAGGTTAAGATGACAATGAGTCAACTTCTAGGGAGGAAAAGATTGAGGCTGACAAGTTGAGTGTTTTGCCCTCACTTCCCGAAAACTTAAGTTACAGTATCCACAAAACTCAGGTAATACTCCAGTAGAGCTCTTCTGGGCATCTCAGAGAAAGGATTTGATGTGCTAATCAAAGATAAGTATAACTAAGTACTTTTCCAATGAAAACTACTGCATATTTAATGGATTAGATAGTACATGGAGTTTATTATCTCACTGCAGAGGCATCTTGTTGGATAAAAGATGATCATAGTCAAAAACAGCGGCACCATTATATATAATTTAATGGGAAATGTATATAATTATTGCTATACTCTATGAATAGCCTGTATAAATATCTAATATGTATTTGAAGCTATTTGATCTTGTCTGCTTTCGCTGTCCAATGAAAACCATGTCTTTCCAGTTCTGGTGGTTTTGAATTCTTTCTGAAAAACTGAAAGATTAAGTGTTTTGAAAAATGTAAAAAAAACCAAAAAAAACAACACTGGATTACCTGAACATGCATCGTCACAAAGGTGAAAACAAGACTGGTTTTCTTAATTCATGAAAAGATTACATGGTTTTCATTGGATTTTATCTTGCTTATATATTTTGTCTCCATAGTGGAGTGAGTTTTTTGGATAAAAAAAAAATCTCATAAAATGTCAAAGCATATTGAAATAATATGATATAGTGATGTTGTTCTGTTCAGCAGTGTATGCTCCAGTATAACAACTCAACTCATACCTGACTCGAGGTTCTTGTCTTGTCGCGTAGCGTGAGGATGATTTGTTGACGCTTGATTCTTTGTCCTTGTCCGTGTTACCGTGTCCTACCCTGAGGTTGTGGACGTGATTGTTGAGACATTGCAGAGCGTCTTTACCAAGGGAGTCTGCAGCAGCACCCTGACCTGACCCTGACAACTCTGGGGTTGATGCTGCACCACAGACTACTTTTTCACCCCAACGCCTGGGGCACCACCCGTCCAGCTCAGACATCCAAAATATGGTTGCACTCAAATGGACCCTCCACAGAGTTTTGAACCCCTGCAGGCACAGAGGGTAATGATATAACCCCAAAGAAATGAGCACAGTATGCGGCCAGCTGCAAACACTGGTACATGATGAATGTTGTCATTCTGGTCACTTTAATCACAATCAGAGTAAGTGTTGGAAGGTCTATCAAAATAGCCTGATCATGCTTGGATATGCGTACCAAGAAAGGTCATTTTTGTGTACATATGTTCACCACAAGTGTTGTTTTCCACTTTCATAGCAAGAAACATGTTTTTTTTGCTCATTACTATGTGAATTTTTGTGGTGTGTTTGTGGTTAAGGTACAGCAGGCCAGGTTGACAAAGCCTCTACTGAAAAATGGTGGGTGAGTAAAGACGGGTAAGTAAGATGCTAATCAGCGCAGCCGTGTTTCCTCCCGCTCACTGAACAGCGGGTTCCCTTCCCTCACTCTGGCTCTTTAATGCAGGGCCCAGCCAGGCCCAAACATCCTGACGGAGAGAGGCTTTTCCCTTATCAGTCAGGAAACACCGCTCCTCTGCCACATCCTTTTTACAAGAAGCACGACTCAACCGTTCCCAAAAAATGCAGGAAGACCAGCCAGACTCCAGGATTTGTCAAAAGCCCCCTGAATTCCTTTTATCGAAAAAGAAAAATTCAAGAGAACAGAGAGGGTGAGAAGGGGAGGAGTGGAGAGAGGAGAGGGGAAAAAAAAGAGAAAAATGAGGAGCATGTAAAACAGTCAACGAAGCCCTGGGATTTATTTTTTTATTTATTTCGCACAGATTACGAAAGGTCTGCATCAGCAAGATATAACACGGGATGAAGGGGTGGGGGTGTGTGTGTGTGTGTGTGTGTGTGTGTGGGGGGGGGGGGGGGGGGGGGGTTGCCGGAGTTCCTAAGAATGGCACCCAGAATAAGAATCCAGGAAAACAAAGGACGGTTGAGATGGAGGCGGGTGGCGACGGCTGTGCCTGTTTTACACTAATCCTCTGAACCGGGATGAAATGAAAGCGAGAGGAGACGGATGGAGGATGATGTGATGGAGGGTGGAAAAAGCAAGCAGGGGTGTGGGTGTCATAATGGGCCACTCGGAGTACAACAGCTAGACAGAGCCCGAAATAGAAGAATTAATGGCGTGACACTGAATTCAGAGATGGACAAGTAACACACACCATTTTTCAAAAATTACTTAGCAGGAGTCCTACGTTCTTGTATTGTTTTTATTTAGGAATCTGATTGTATTAATTATGTATATGAGTGGAAATGTGTTTCATCTGCTTCCACATAATGTCTTTTAAGTGTTATGAGTTATTACCAATATCTCCTGTTTGGGTGTAATAATGAAATAATAAAAAAAAACTTTGCTGTGGTTTTGTCTGTGGGCACATTATCCAAGTAGAACTGCATTAATATAAAAATTGACCTTTATTTTAAATTATTGTCTTTCACAAACCTAAATCAGCATACATTTATAGTTACCATTATTATTTTTCATCGTAGAGGGTATGATTATATATTATTAAGTACTTGAGAGAAGGTATAAACGCCTATTTTTCTTCATTATACACTGTTTTTGTTAAATTGCATAAGAAATGTCCAACTAAAACCTCATTCAATTACAACTACTGAGGTAAGACTCCCAAACTAATGAGAGCAAGAACATATAATACAAACATTCGAATGGAAAGCGTTGATAATAGCATTACAGTTAGCATTTATGCGAAACATCAAAGGACTTAAATTAGCTTCTAAAGAGCATCTGTACACACCTAGGTGGCAACAGTAACTGGAGACATTTACAAGTGGACAACAAGTCTTTTACGATTGTTCTTCTGGTTTAGAAATTTCATGACAACTGGAGGTGGCATACTATAGTATTTTGTGTCTGCATCCCTGAGGTGTCCATCTCCTTTTCTTCATATTCCTCCAATTGCTCTTTGTTCTTTCCTCGGCTCCAGACAATCATATTGCTCAGTAATCAGTTCAGTCCAGGTTTTAATCATGGCGGGATGACATTGCCAATAGGTGCTAAAAGGTTTTGAAATTACACACAGGAGCACAGAAATCTGTCCCTCATCAGCACCCGCGTGCAACACCATCCCAAATTTCTTCACCCATTTTAAACCCTGTAGTCTCTTATCAGTCACAAGTTTAATGGGTGCTGTGACTAAGCTTACGAGATGCCATAATTGTTGTAGTAGGCCGCTGTTGCGTCTGCCAGCACGGAAATGAGGCTGGTTTCAGTGGTGCTACTGGGACACGCGGTGGCAGAAGTAGTGGCAGCTGACGCCACCTGGATGTGTCCTGTAACAGTCATGCTGCTGCCCTGCTCAGGGTGGTACCCGGGCCCAGTGGAGTTCAGGTACTGGTCAAACTCATTGCGGTCCACCTCTCCCAGAAGCTCAGCCTGGCTCAGCTGGTCTAGAGTCTCCAGGTGGCCTTGTGTCTCTGGTGGGGGGGACAGCTGACCCAGGTGGCCCTGGTGGAGCCCGTGGTGAAGCTGGGGGAAAGATGAGGTACTGTAGTAAGACAGTGGAGGGCCAGGGATCAGTCCACTGCCTCCTCCGGTTTGGGACATGTGAGAGATGTGACCTATGTGTGTTCCCCCACAGTGGATTGGGGTCTGAGTGTAGTCAGTGTGGTAAGGGGGTGGGCTGCCCATGTGTGACTGATTCTGATGGTGCTCATCTGGACAGGAGGCTGAGGAAGAGCAGGAGACGGAGGAGCTACCAGACGTTGAGTAATAAGAGGGGGGTACATGCTCGTGGTCCATGGCATCCAAGGGGGACATCTCAGGAGGGGTGGGCAGGCCGTAGGGGTAGGTGTCGAAGCTGCTGTTGGAACCGGCAGGGTCTCTGAAGCTTCTGACGCTGGGCAGAGCCGGGCTGGGGCTGGAAAACCCACTGCCGAGACCATTAGGGCTGCCCTCATCTTTGTCGAGGGGGTGACAGAGGGCTCGCTGGTCCGGCAGGGCGTTCTGATCAGGAGCCAGCCCACTCAGGAGGAAGCCAGGGTCCACTCGCTTGCAGATGCGTTTCAGCTGTTTCTTCCGGCGAGGCCGATACTTGTAGTTAGGATAGTCCTGCATGTGCTGCACCCGAAGCCTCTCTGCTTCCTCCACGTAGGGCCTCTTCTGCGGGGGAGTCAGGGCCTTCCATGACTTGCCTGGATGAAGAGGAGACAGACAAATTTTTATTTTAACCAAAAATCCTGAATATGACTCAACAAAGCAGAATGCAATTTAGTCTCATAAAAATTAATAAATACATTCATGTCTGTTTAAATTAAACAATATTAAAATGACCAAACAATTTTTTTTTTTCATACTCTAACAATTTCTAAAACTAGAGAAATAAATATAAAAAATGTTTTTTAAAAGTTTTAGACCTACAGTTCTTATATGGAAAATTAAGATATGAAATTAATATGAAGGTGGGATGACAACATGTTTTCCTGAATCACACAAAAGACAAACAGCACTTTGAAATAGACTTCACATTAAAACATAATAAATATTCATCAACTTTTTTTAGAGTCTTAATTTCTTTTGCAGATGCGTGACAATTACAAACAAAACAGGAGAGAAAAAGGAAAGAATCATTTCTATGAAAAGTTTGAAACTGCTACCTCACATCCAGCTTCCTTTTCAGCTCAGAATTGTATCAAATAAACTTAACTGCAACTAATGAATTCCCTATTGTACCTATGTTTATAAATGCATATTTTACACTTACATTTTTATTGTATATATTGCTGTTTTTGTGTTGACTTAATGATGATTTCTGATTTGCGCAAAAGGCAGCTTTAGATCTTAACATTAAACACTAATCCATGTGGACGAAACCCAAGGCAAAATTATACATTATCAGCCCTTTCCTGTGGCTGTTCTCTCAGCTCTTTTTATTTATGTGTTGACATTCACTTTTGAATTTGAGATTTTGACGACACATTAATGGCTCTGAAATTATGTGAATTATTTACTTGGTTTAACTTATAAAAAGCAGCAATTAAAAACGTTGTTTTGTTGTTTTTTCTTCAACAGTTTTTAAGTTTATTTAGATTTTAATTCAGCCTACCTTTTGGCGTCTGACACAACCTAAAAAACTTTTGTCAAACAGCCGAGGCCTGAAGGGATTGTAAGTGTGAGGAGGGATTAAAAAAAGTAGAAAAAATAATAGCTATTAACAAATAATAATGATGTATTATAATAATATCTATATATTAAAAGTTAATTCTTTAAATAACTTTCTTCTTCTCACCCAACATTTTGCTGAGCTCGGCGTTGTGCAGGTCTGGATTTTGAACCGCCAGGCGTTTGCGCTCATCTTTGGCCCAGACCATGAACGCGTTCATGGGCCGTCTGATCCGCGGCTCCGGAGCCTTGTCCACTGGGGTCCTGTGCGGGCCATGTCCGTCGGCAACGTCCCCGTCTCCTAGAGGACACTCGAAGGACTCTGGCCATGACGAGAACTTGCTGATGAGGGCTGCCATCTGCGCGCTCCAAACTTAAGATGCGCCTCTCAACTCTCTCTGTGACAAAAGTTGTCTTCTGTCTCTGTCTCTCTTCTCTGATTGCGGGCTACACACTGCGGGCTAATTAAAAAGCTGGAAAATCACTCTAGCTGCTTTTTAGGAAATAAATAAATAAAATCCAGCGGTGACTAGATCAGTAGAGCTACAGGCTACAGTCAGATGTCAGTGCAGGTTTCAGGAGAGAGCACATTTGCGCTCAGGCAGCGGCTCCTCCTTGTGAGTTATGATTCAGTCTTTCCTGGTGGATGGGGGGAGCGCTTTATATTTGAGGAGCAGGTTCCAGGAGAAACCCCGGAGGACTCTCGGCTCCTCCTTGATTGCAAGTTGAGCCCCGTGAAAGGGAAGAGAGAGAAGGCAGCATTTCAACACTACTAACTACTTAAACCGGCCTCACAACAAAACAACAACTCACACTGACAGATAATGTGAATTCTGTTAAGTCTAACACAACAAAACATGATAATTCAGTTGTTCTTTTTTATTCTTTTTTTTTTTGGAGCTACTGATCACCAATTACCTTCTTTATGCAGTCAACGTTTGTCAAACAAGAAAAGAGACATCTTTTTCAAACATTGAAGCTTGTGTAGTGGTGACAAACAGAGATTTGGCAACTTCTGTTTTTTTTTTTCTCCATCCAGTCAACAAGGAAAACCTCCACCTGACAAACTTGTTCTGCAGTGTGCTCAACGACGTTACACAGCAACCTGCATTGGTTAAGTGACGTTTTTATATTTCCACTGAACCACAGAGCCAGTGTGACATGGTCTTCACAAGCAAAAAACACAACACTCGCGTTTAGAAAAAGCCTGATCTTCCTGTTTTCTATTTTTTATTTATTTATATAAAACATAGGCTATATTTTTCTTTTTACATAAAATACTAGCATTATTTTTTTTTCACAGTTCATCTCAAAGCAAAACCCTATTTCTGGAACCTGTGAACACATCTGTGGGTGAGAGGAGAGATAAAACTACTGAACACACACTACAAACAAATCAGTTTCCTTCTGTGGCCATATCAAATCCAGGAGTTCCTGTTGACAGGATACTCTTGGGCTGCAGCCATTGAGTAGCTCACACACTCTGTGTCAGACACACTCTGTGTCACACACACTCTGTGTCACACACACTCTGTGTCACACACACACACACACACACACACACACACACACACACACACACCACACACACACACCACACACACACACACACACTCTCTCTCTCTCTCTCACACACACACACACACACACACACACTCTCTCTCTCACACACACACATATACACAGACACTCTCTCACACTCTCACTCTCACTCACACACACACACACACAGCTCAAACACTTGCTTCTGATCAGGTCAGATAGTATATCTTGGTTTGGGATATTTATGCAGGAGAAAGTAACCTGAGTACAGATAGGAAGAATTTCCAAGTTTCCTCCTCCAGAGTTAATCCACAGGCAACATGCATCTTAAGTTGTATTACACGTCTTTAAGTTGAGTAGTTCCCCCGAGCACCCGTCAAACTGAAGTGTCAGCTCTATAGCTTTGTGTTGAGACTTGCCCCCCACAGGAACAGGATACGGCACCTGAAGCCACAGATTGTGCGCAGAGCAGGCACATTAGTGATATATAGGGCTGCACTTCCTCTTGCTGGTCTGACGTGGGCCCACGTTGATGAGCAGTCAGTAAAAGTCAGCACTGCAGAACAAGTGTGAGCTGATGGAGGCCTAGGGTCAGTCAGACAAGGCAAAGCAGCAGACTGAAATCCTGTGAGTTTCACATCATATTTGCAATTTGGAATCAAACAGAGTTGGGGGTTTCTAACATGACTAGAAACTCTGTGTGTTAACCACTGTGTGGGTGTGAGTTGTATCAGCCTGCTGTTGTTCACCCTTTCAGTGTAAAAGACATGTGGCTCCTAAAGATTTGAGAAGGGGGCTTGTCTTCATGTACATGCTGTGGAAGGAAAATTTCCCGACAGCAACACAACTTTTTAGCACTTTTTTTAATTTTTTTTTTTTATTACTTTTTCTCTCTCATACATAACCTGCGGTCATACACTTTTAATGTAATTTTCAAAATAAAAGTGGGCAGCATCATTCTGTAGACATCGGATGTCAGTAAATGGTGGCGGTAGATGTTACTTTTACAAGGAAAATTTATTTTAGAATTGCCACATCAGCTTGAAAGCTAATATTTGTGTTTGCAATAGTGTCTTTAATTTTGAAACATAAAAAAATGATAAAAACGATGCACATTTTAATTTAGCATAGCTAAAGGCCCAGTTGGTAAAGCATTTTCCTGATCTATTTTGTACTATTATACCATCTAATCCACCTTCTATACGGACTAACAGGTTTAGTGATAACTTGCTGAGTAACCTCGAGTTGATGACTGTAGTGTATGATGACAAGGAGAGGGAAAAACAACTTCACACCTGAGATGCTCTCAGTAAAAGTCATGTACCAGATTGACAGATCCAATGTCATTTTTTGTAACTGACACCCAAAATAGTGACAAGGAACTCTGTGCCGTATTGATGTGTAAGAAAGGATGGCTGTAGTTTCCCTTTTCCTCCTTTGACTCACACCACCCAGTCATTGCTCAACAAGACTGGCTTGTTAAGAGTTCGTCTGTCAAGTCAAAGAAAAGATTTCATAACCTCATAAATCACATTTGGAAGGTGAAATGGTGAGTGCTGTGAAAGCTGCCTATGTTTAGATACAATATCTTTAGATTACCTTTACAGCTGATCAGCAAGAGTTTCTCCACAGAACTCTCCTATATTTTCTTTATACATCCACCTATGAAGAAAAAAAAAAATCAAACATGCACAAGCATCTGGATTTATTTAAAAAGGGATTTGATCCAGGTAAAGCACCAACGTTTTTCAGCTCATAAATCAGATCATTTTTATGTGCTTCTGTTGTTGTTACAAAACTGACTCTGGGTCACTTTAACAATATGGAGAGTTTCATTTGACACTGGGATATCTGTCATTTGAAGATATAGATAAAAAATAAAAATAATTGCCGGCTAGAAAATAAAAGCTATTGAAATTTTGCTTATATATTTAATATGGAAACATACACAACGATGGCATCTGCAAAAACCTTATTATCTTAAAGAGGGCTGGTTAAAATAGTCTGTCAGCTTGTGATGTCTGTATTAATGCAGTTTACACATTGTGGGGCCAGTCGAACAGAAAGAAATAAACTCTGAACAGATTAAAGGAATAGTTTAACATTTTGGGGCCTACGTTTATTCGTTGAATGAGAACATGAATGCCTCTCTCTTGTCTGTACAGTAAATATGATGCTGCAACCAGCAGGTGGTTAGCTTAGCTTAGGATCAAGATTGTAAACAGCTAGCCCAGCTCTGACTAAAGGTATCCACCAACCAGCATCTCAGAAAACGCTGTAATTATCATGTCATGTCTTGTTTGTTGAAACAGAACAAAATCCAATGAGTGAAAACAACATGTAGTGGTTTTATGGGCTGTTATGGTATAGTCCTTAGCTTCATATATACTGTGCAGACGTGAGTGGAATCAATCTTCTCATCGAGGCATCTTACCACCTGCAGTAACGGTTGTGTATCCCAGTGTCTGACACTTTACTGGGCAGCTTGACCAAATATCAAACCTCCTCTCTCCTCACTGAAGCCAAGTGTTCGTCATGGACAGGTAATTAGGTTGTACATACAAATGATATTTGATTGGTGCATGAAAAAGCATTTTTTTCATACATGCGAGCCTCCAGGATAACAGCACAAACTCCTAACTCCACCCTATTCTTGATGTTTCTTCTTCTTTTTCTTGTTCTTTTTGGATTTCTTCTCCACCACGTCCTCCTTGTCCTCTTCTACAACATCGCCCGCCTCCTCTCGAACTTTCTTTCTCTTTTTCTGTACAACTTCTGATTCTGCAGTTTGCTCCTCAGATGGCTCGTGTCCATTTAGTACCTCAGTTTCCTTATTGTGCTTTTTAAGCTTTTTCTTTTTGGAAGGAGGCAGCTCCTCACAGTTCTGCTCCACACCAGAGGTGGAGCTGCAGTTCTCGTCTGTAGCATCTTCGTTTTCTGCCATTTTCCTCTTTTTCTTCTTTTTCTTTGAACGTTCCTGCTCCTGGTTGTCATCATCTTCCACTACAATGGGAGTACTACTCTTGTCTTCTACCATTTCCACCTCATCCGTTGCCTTTTTCTTCTTATTCTTCTTCTTTTTCTTTTTGGGCTCCACCGTGTCATTGTTGCTACTGTGGATGGGACTGGGTTCCTCGGGTGGACGTGATGTCTCGGTGGTCTCCGTCTCCCCTGGGGATGTTGCACTCTGGGCCTGTCCCCGAGCCTTCTTCAGCTGAGCCATTCGCTGCGCAAAATACTCCTGCATAGTGAGAGTACTCGTCACCGTCTTGGACTCTGTATCCAGTTCAGGAGTAGCAGGAGTCGGATTCTCCTCCGCCTCACCCTGAGAATCACTGCTGTTGCTCTCCTAGACCAAAAACACACACAAAAACAATACAGAGTTAAGCTTTGATGCAGCATTTCAACGATCTACACAGAAATAGACAGCAGACAATGGTTCGCCTGGAAGCTTAAGTGACTGTCAATCAACATGCAGAGATTAACCAGGAAGATTTAAGTGAGTGAAAAGAGAAATAGGATGTCGATGTAACAATAGCTGTTAAAAGGATCACCTTAAAATAAACATCCCGGACCTGTCACACCTGACATTTTTCATCTTTTTCTTAAAACACTATGTAGGTCCACACATCCAGCTGTTTGTCCTTGCGCAGTCAACTCCTTCACTGCTCTCCCTCTGCAACAGCTCCTTGATAGTAAAGCAAGCTCCAGCTGAGATTTGACTTTTAGATTAGATTAGATTAGATTAGAATAACTTTATTTATCCCACAACTGGGAAATTCATTTTCCCACCAGAATGCAACAATATCTGTGTCTGATGAGGGAGAGTCTGACAAAAACATAAGTGCTGACAGCGTTCAGGAGCCACTTCTCAGTTCAGAGTGACAACAGTTCACTTCCTGATATTTAAAGTGCATCAGTATCAGCAAATTACTGAATGATTTACTGAGCAAACGACTCCCCTTTAACACGGTCTTCAATTAAGAACATAAACATCGACAACAATTCATTGCTTGATCCTTCAGAGCTTTTCGGGGAAAACCTGAATAGCAACACTTCAACAGTTCTGTAGTAAATACAAATTTGGTATTGCTATGATTTATTTTCGGTGTTGACTTGGCTCAATGTTTTTTTATATATATATATACATATATATATATGAAATCAAATTCAGTGGTGTTTCTTTATCTTTCAGGTTTTATTCCTCTTGCAGGAAATGCAGGTTTCTGGTGTTAATATTGAGACATGAGACCTTTCCCCTTGTTACATGACATAATTGTGCAAAGATAAAAACAACTCATGCAGGTGTTAGCTGCTTATTGTAACTGCTGTATGTGTGTCTGCCAAAAGAAAAAAAAAAGACATGAGGTGATCCCTACACCAACATTGAAGGTTAATCACGAGGAAAGAGCAGCACTCATTTGTTTTGGTTAAACTATCTCCAGTCTAGGGATGTGAAACAGTCTGGTCACCAACTCATCTCTCCGACCTTTAGGTAACACATTAAACAGTGCCAACTTCACAACTGTGAAGCACAACACGGTCCAGGTCCAGAAATGTACAGCAGGAACAATTTGTCACCTCACCCCTGTGACCCATTTGTCTTCATTTTCCTAATGGCCTACTCAATGCATAATGATTCGTCCAGAAGAATACAGAAGCTCCTCCTGAGAATCGCACTAAACAATACTGCCGCTCTGTGTATTACCTCAGAGATGGCCAAGTGGACGGCATTTTTCAAACCCTACAGATGAGAGATAAATTGAAAAACACAGTCGTGGCGAGTCACCTCGTGGTTTGGCCTTTAAGCTTTTACATGCAGATTACACTGTTTTGACCCTCAACGCTGATTGAGATAGACAAGCTAACTGATGGTTAGGTGAAACAATGTGGATGTAGATGCGAACACGTCTTGTGGGACCTAACAAACTGAAATACTGACATATGCACTGGGCTTTGTCCAGGGCTTTAAGTCTACTATATCTATTTGGCTAATAATTTGGTTACTTAGAAAATTCAGGATTATCAAAAGTGTTGTTTCTTTTAAACCAGCCACCATGGACTTCTGTGAAACCCTGCAAGCTATTTGTCTTAACCCACTAAAAGTCAATACATTTCCATAAAGGAAACTACCATTGTTTTTGCAATCTGATATATTGATTAAAACGGTAAAAAAAAAGATTGCTCTGTGAATATAGCACAGGCATAAATTCTCTCTCTTTAGGCTTTAAATTATACAAGGGAAATAACATGAAAGACTTCAACTGATCCGACTAAGTATTACATATCATGATTACATCTAAAGCGGATGGATTCGGAAGCCTCACACTGACATGAGGCAGATGATTGAAGCTAAATGACAGGCCAGGTGTTAAAACTGACTAACAGAAGTTTTCTGCCACCTCAGACCTCAACGAGAAAGAACCCCAACTTCTAACAAGGGGGATAAGGCCCTTCAGGTGAGGTGCCATTAAACAAAACTTTCCAACTTCTCAGAGAAAATCTATACTCCCTGTTACTGCACAATGGCATCCTCTCTGCTTGGGAAAGTGGAGATGGGGCTTAGAGCTGACAGCGCCAAACAACATGTATCTGGGATTTGGGAAGATGGCTGGGGGCCACTTTAGAGCTGCCTGTGAAATTACTCTCAAGAGAGGGAGAGGGTGAATGAGCGGGGGGGGGGGGGGGGGGGGGGGGGGAGTGACTGAGAGAGAGAAACATCTTCATCAGGGGAAAGTGGCTGCAACTTGGTATGTGGTTCATCCTCACTGCCTGGGGATCTCCATTAGACTCTGATCTGACAGGGGGAAAGTGCTGTGCTGAGCGCAGGCTGGACACACACATACAGTATGAATATAATGTTACAGATCCAGTCAGTTTTACTGGCAACCCTGGAGATTTTTGTTGGCGAAAGCTGAGGGCAACGTGTCACTAAGACACAACTCTGCAGTAATGCTTCAGATCTTGTTTCCCTATTTCCAGGTGTGTGTTGTTTTCTCTGGCCTGTTACCAGTCACCATTACTGTAGGTATTCAATGACTGCGAGTGCCATGGCACGTTGTAGGCAGCAGGCACAAGTCGATATGCAATTCCCATCATAAGCTTCACAATATTGACACAAAAAATAGCAATCACACTAAATTTAATATCAAATGTCTAAGGCATGCAGGATTAAAATATTATCACCTTTAGTGTAGACCTTTGTCAATAAAATGGTGATTGGATGAGCCATCACCGTCTATCAAAGGCTAATTTCAACAAATCAGATTCTGCATCCTTCCCATTTTTTTTCACTACCAACAGAGCCAGTTGGTAAATCAAATTCCTTCTTTTAGTGAAGAAATACTCTCTAGCTCTGATATAACTGATGCTACAGAAGCATCTCCGTGAACCTCTTTACGAGCCGCCACTGTTGCTGACGTCACACCTAAGACTTGCCCGTCACTACCAGCAGTTCCTCCCTCATAAGAAACTGACTGGTACAAACGACTGTGGTTTAGCCACAAGCTAATAGCCTGGAGTCTGGCAGGATGGATTCTCCTTTGTGAGAAACCCAGCTTCCTCACAAGGTTAGGGATGATGGTAAAGGCTAAAACATGTAACAGTTGCAAGTAGTTAGGAATGTAATGTCAGTGAGGTGACTCAATAATCTCAATAACTACACAGAAATATCTAAAGTTTGCTAACATAAGCTACTGGTCATACCAGACCAAGTAAGGCTGTAGAAGAAAAACACCTCAGTGTATTAAGTTAAGCAAAGGTGAATATTATTCCTTATGAATTCAACCTTCTTTCTAGAAAGTATATATAAAAAGTATTTGAATGTAACTACCATCTACATCTCAAAAACGGACTTTACCATTTTACAAAACCTGTTTACATAATTGCTGGAATAAGGAAAGAAAGACTGAAAAACAGTAGTCCCAGGCTAGACCACAGTGGGGTTGACGCGTGGAGGGTTGGAGAACACACCTATATCCAGCCGTGTCTACTACTCCTCCTCCTCCTCCTCCTCCTCCTCCTCCTCCTCCCAGACCCAAAACCCCAGGAAAAGGATGCGCTCAGTGCACTGTGTGCAGGTCTGAGATAAGGCTCCTTCGGCAGAGGAGCGGTCTGGCTGGCTATCGAGCCCTTCCTGCTCCGCTCTCCCCCCTGGCGGGGGCTGGGGCTGGGCAGGGAACACAGGGAGGGCCCGCAGAGGGTCCCAGAGAAAAGGAGAGGGTGGGAAGACATTCAACAGGCCGCCTCCTTCAAGACACTCCAGTTCTATCTCTCCCTGCTAATGTAGCCAATGGAAAGCCAACGCTGAGACATGTGCCAAGGTGCCAAGATAGGGAGGCCAACATATTCAGGAGGAGAGTCAATCAAGCCAGCAGAGGATGGTGGAGAAGGTTTACTAAAGTGTATGTGAAACTTTTTTAACACAGCAAGATCAGCCAAGAAATTTATTCAATTAACTGATTACTGACTAGATCTGAAACCTTTATGAAGCAATAAAAACTGCTTAATCATGTCTATTTGTAAAGAGAGAAAGAAACTACAGAATTAGTACTTGTAGGAAATGTCCTAATGAAGTCTTTTTCATGTATGATCTCAATCCGAGGTCTTTTAGCTTTGCCACTATTTTGCTAGCCAAACGCAGTGCAAGTTTTAATTCTCCAGTCAGGTGCCATTAAAATACAGTAGAAGAAGAAGGTGGAGGTGAAGATTTAGTTTAGTTTGTTTCCTGTTAATTGAAGAAACATTGCAGCTCTCCACACAGGTCTGATGTTTTTGCTGCTACTCCGTCTCTTCGGTGAAGCAGAAGCTTGAGTGGGCTTTTAATTAAGATTCCTGTATATCATGATTAATCATTGCACTTTACCACATTTCTCGCCTCAGCTAGGTCTAAAAAGATTTGTTGAGATTTTTCCTCATTACTGGCAGTTCCATTCAAATCAAAAAATGTGGATGGAGATCCACCAAACGGTTCTACTAAATGCATGGATCTGTCCTTCGATTCTGTGGATCAGCACAGGGCTTCCCAAATATTTTCACCTTATTAAAGTCTAACAAGTGGGCACCATATGCCATTTGCATTCATTTCTGTTTCAAATTAAATTATTTATCTGAGTAAAATAAGGAATCTGAAGACAACGATCCAACAACGATCCAACTCATAATGAGCATGTGATTTTTTACATCATAGACTAACTAGATTACAGACTGTTGAGAAAAAAAGATTTAAAAATGCTAAACACAATGGGTAGCTGCACCCCTTATCGCTATTAATAATCATACTCAAATCACACATTAAATCCACTATCTGTTTGTTAGCACGAACACAGCGGTCCTGTAAAAATGTGTAGTACATCGCTGGTATTTTGGCAGCCCCATACTGCTGATGCAAAGATAAAACCAGTGAATGTGGTTGCTTACAAAATGAGTGTGAACAGGGGCTCATAACTCTACCTGCAGTAGTGGAGGGTTTTCATGCATAGCCCAACAGACATGTAGTACATTACTTTTTTTCATAAAAAGTTAAACAGACTTAAGATATTAATTCATACTTTGATCTGATTGGTTTATTAGTTTATTTAAGACTAAAATACAAGGTGGGAAGTTTACTTGTTTTAGATTTATTAAGTTATTAAAAAAGGTAAATATGAACAGTTGAGTATAACTAATCCACTTTTCAAGGTGTAAACTCACCTTCTGGCTCACGTTAATTAGCATTTGACAAAGCTGCAGTTGCTCATTTATTTTCTTAAAAACTGCCTGTTTGCATTACTTCCTTTTTTTTTTTTTCAATAAATTCTAGCCAATATTGGTTGGGTCTGTAATTGCATGAGTGTGCCCTCATTGTCCTGCCACAATAATAAATTTGGCGATACTCAAGGTCTATGGATCAGGCCCTGATTAGCCAGCTGTCTCTCCCTGATGAGCACACAGGTCCAGCAGCCCATCCTTCATGAGCCTGATGTGGGCGGACAGAAAAACAGGTGGATACCTTATTTTCTGGTAAATAAGCAAACTGTTCAGTAGACATCAATATTTTTTAAGTAACATCACTGCCTTCAAACTTATCCTAATATTTATCTTCATTTTCTCCAGAAATCATGTTTACACAAAGAAACAAAGTTAAAACCATAAAAGGATTAAATGCCACACACGGAAGCTTCCACAAACCAATACATTTGCTAAAGGAATACTTTCTCTGTGTAGTTAAGACAAAACACAAAAAAAGGCTTTTGAAAAATTGCGCTTTGTGCCCAGTACGGGAACGTTTATCATAAGCAACAAATGAAGACAACATTATGCATGCAGCGTGACTACCCTGTGTTTGTTCAATACTGCAAACGCTTGCCTACAAAGCCCTCCTCAAGAGCATAGGGGTCCCCCCACCCCAACCCCAGAGAGGGAAGATACAGTGATTATTTTCCCCAGCTGTGATTTATTAGATTAAAGAGTCAGTGATTAAACGGTAGTCGGTGGCTGTAAACAGCCGAGAGGGCTGGAAAATCTTTGGGCGGTTAGCTTCACCAGGCCGTAATTACCCTGGCCCCATGTATTCTAGCTTAGGCTCGTAACTAAGAGACGGACGCCCTCTTTTTCTTTTTTTGTCCTGCGCTAATCTGTAAGTGTCAGCGAGCTGGCATGGCCAGGAGGGAGCAGTCCACACAACTGCCAGGGAGGTAGGTGGTAAATGTGTGGTGTGAGTGTGTGTGTGTCTTTGTAGAAGAGAGGAGGGGGGCCTTTGGCGGGTCTTGATATTTTCAGCGGTACAAGCAAAAGGGCCTGTCAACAAACATGCTCAAGAAAGGGAGAGCTCTTGCTTGGGGCAATTAGATGTTATCTGAGAATGAATTAGAGCTCCGCAGCTTCACAATAAGCCAAACTCCCTGCATGAGTGCACTGGCCCATTCAAACTGCGCCAACCACACTGAGACAACGCACGTTTACACCGGCATCCCTTTTCAACAGATCAACACTGCAAGGTAATGGACAACTGAGCCAACAATAAACTCGCTGCTTTGGTGCCGTATTTCTATTTATACTGTGAATTAAACAGAGCAGTGGGCCAGTGTAGAATGATCCTGTTAGTGTAGACAAACATACACTTAATGCTGTGAAGAAAATAAGCTAAAATAAAATAAATCTGCTTAAAAATACTTGAATATATACTGTAATAGCCACATGTAACGTTTTCCAAGGCAACAATCATCAGCTTCCATCCTAATAAAGGAAGTCAACATGTGGAAAAATAAATAGCTTTAAAAAAAAGCATATAAAAAGTCAAATGTTTGACTGTCTGTTACTTGAATGAAGTTGAGCTGAAATAAAAATGTCTGAGTCCTATGATTACATCAAGCATTAACCACGTTAACGGAAACATTTTCATGCCTCATCAATAAGCAATAACCATCTGGATGGAAACAGGATGAAAAAGTTCAACAATGCCTCACGTCATTGTTCACAGGCCTTAGTAGCAACCTATGAATCCTATAGTGGGTACTAGAGTTGCACACCAGAGTTACACAGGATTTCTGTACTGACAAACACATTTTGCTTCTGCGCTGTCAGCAAAGAGCAGAAGATGCCTTGCCGACGCATCTGCCAAACGCTGAGGCCCCAACTCGCGTTGCCCCGGCTCCATGTTCCTTAAGATGGTGGTATCGGGGGAGCCCCTGCTGACGCACGATCCTTCATGTGGACGACGCGTGGGCAGGAAAAACTTGCAACAGGTGCCACCCGATGAGGCCTGATCCTCGGCCCTTTGTGCCTAAGCAGGAGTGGGAGTGGGAGAGGCCGCGGGGGTCACGCTGACCCGAGAGCAGTGTGCGCCATACCAACTGTCTGACTGGAGGGTTCAGACGTCAAAACAAGATTTGTGTTGAGTTATACTCAACCATTTTTCTTTCCTGTCACATTCAGGGAGTATCGAGCTAATGAACTGGTCAATTTCAATGTTTCTAACAGTCAAATAGTTGTCACAGTTAATTCACCACAAAACTTAATTCTTTCTGTATAGATATCACAGTTATATTTACAGTACTGATTAAGAAGTTGAATCAGTCTCCATTTAGAGTTTAGAAAGCAAACTGAAGAAAATTCAGTAAAGGCAGCACCGTTTTAAGGTAAAAGGAAAAAACTATTCTGGAAGCATAAACGAAAAAACATCATTTTCTTTTCATTCAATATTCAAAATATACATTACATTTTGTTTTGAAAAATGTGGCTTTAGACAAAAAAAAAAAAAAGATAAAACTGAATTTTGTCATTTTGAACAAAAAAGAAACGTAGAAGAAAATGTAGGTGGAAAAATAAAACTATGGCTTGTTTCCACCTTTCATCTGAGCTGGCGGCTTTAAAAAATGACTAACTTTTGTTGATGTATGAATCGGCGGGGAGTCTATTTATCAGCAGGCCCTCTGCGGTCGACCGCTTGGGTCCCTCAAGTCACAAGCCGCGTCGCTCCCCTTTGACTGATTAATTAGCCAATCAGAGGACATTTTTCACTGGGCGGCAGAATGGTTTATTTCAGCTAATGCCGGGCTTTCGAGCTGAGGCCCGCTGGAGCCTCGTCGGCTCTTTCGGCCTGCCTGAGTGGCCGGGCAGAGGGGCAAGGGAGATAAATCAAGCTGGGCTGGCCCTCCATGTGGCTCCCCTAACTAAACCCCCTGAGGAGGGCACGGAGAGCCGGGGGTGGTGGAGGAGTAGGAGGAGGAAGGAATGGGGGGGGGGCACAGGACGGCCAGGGGCACTGCTTGCCCGCCGATAAGCACGGGGAGCACAGGGCTGCCAAAGTGCCTTCATTTAGAAGTGGCCGGGGCTTTTTGATATCTCGGCAGAGAGAGCCTGTCGTTTGTCATGTGGTGAGTAATTGTGTTGAGGGGCGCAAGAGGAGGCAGGAGAAGGAGGGGGCTCGCGGGCGTGGGATGGGTGATGGATAACAGAGAGCCGTGTAGATGGACAGGTGCTCCACCACAGCTTGATAACCCTCACTGGTCAGGGAGTGTAAATAATGGTTTTAAGCATACATTTTCAGGTGGCTACATGAATGGGTGGAATAGATGTCATCCAATCATCCTGTAAACAATGTTACATGAAAAGTAAGGTGTGCTAAATTCAGAAGGCTACACCTGTTATTTCAATTTGTTAGGTATGTAGTTAATCAACACTTCTTATCTCATGCTGCCATGTGTATAATTATCTTTACTGTGTACAATAGCACAACATTATGCTACAAAATTAATTAAGTTCTGTCGCATCAAATTTTCAAGTTGTAACTCGAGTGAGTTTTAAAAAAAAAAAACAACCCAATTTGTCTGTTTTCTTCAGCTTCCACATGCACCTGTAATTGAAGAATATCAAAAGAAATCCTGGCACATTTTACTGTCATTATTTTTCCTATCACATATTAAAAATTGAAAATTAACTTAAAAAGAAATAAGATTTTAACGATGAATACAGGTATCCAGTCAGGACGTAAGATTACAAAGCAATTTTTTATCTTAACTACTTTAAAGACAACTTCAGGTTATATCTAAATATAACCAACTAATACAGAGGGGTTTATAATCTGTCCCATCTGCTCATATGTTCTTTTCAACACATCCAATGCTGCCTTTGATGAACAGAGGCATGTGGGACTGCTGAGTGTGTGTGTGTGTGTGTGTGTGTGTGTGTGTGTGTGTGTGTGTGTGTGTGTGTGTGTGTGTGTGTGTGTGCGCGTGTGTCTGCATTTCGGGGAGTGTTGTGAGCAGCGATAAGAGGCGAGCAGGAAACACATCACTGCAGAGGAAGGAAAACCCCAGCAGTGGAGGAGTGGGGGTGGGGGGGTGGGTGGGGGGGTGCAGTGGAGAGACAGCAGTGGGTGGTGGGTGAAGTGGTGGAAGATTCATGAGGGGGAAGGTGGGCCGTCCTGGAGAAGCCGATCCAGATTTGGTCAGGTCTCCTGGCCTCACCTCGTCAGGATGCATATATGTGATAATGCGACTGGTGGCAGCTTGAACAAACTACAAATCAACTCCACCACCAAACTTAAGCTCCCAGTGTTTATACAGTCGCTGTGTAGGAATACAGCTGTTTGGGGTATTGAGATAATGCATGTGTGCACACTGTAGACCACATTTTGAGCTGGAACAGTGATGGCGGACGAATGTAAGCACAGATCAGTGCGAGGCGAGGGTCACTAGCAGTGATACGCACACACTCACAGGACACTCACTGCACAATGTCTAAAGCCTAAAGCTTGATTGGTCCATCACCCTCTTTACCTCTTCCCAACAACCTCAGATGTTGCTGGGCTTCAACACAAGGCCTCATGGGAAGCCATTGTAATTGTGTTCAGTGTTTTCGATATGGTCAATGGTGTCCCTTCTGGCGGAAAAATAACAACCCATAACCAAACGATTAGGGAGAAAATGATGGTGTATATTGCCTGCATTTCCAATGTTAATCAGCTAGGGAGCAGCGGCCATTGTGATGTTATGGCTCAGCACCTGCAGGGGAATAGACAAGGGTTTTTCCTTGTACAATTTATGGATTTCAAGATGCCAATTTCTTCAAGCCAAATGCTTGAGATAAACAGAAGAAGCCAGCAAGAGGCTTTTCTGTGTCTCTCAGTCCAAAAGCTACATTCATCATTGTCCTTGTGGCTCTGTATGGGGTCAGGAAAACTTATGACGGCAAAAATAAATGAGGATTTATCAATCCATAATAAAATAGCAGTTTCGTGTTTTTGGGTCACGTCTCATGTATTTTTAAATAAAATTTCAGTTTACGTGAATGCAGAGTCAGAAAAACAGTCCCATTTGTTATTCATTTTAGTTGATCAATAACAATTTTGAAGCAGCATCTGAAATCTCAACAAATCTTAAAATGTATTACAACTCTTACCGTCTTTCATCTCAGTGAAAAGATAATGTGGTGTGAGATAGTTGTAATTTCCCTCTTTAATTTCTGACAATCATAATTCAAGAACTGCTTTTTTAAAGAAGAGATCAAATGGAGGTTTTGTTTTGTTTTTCTTTTTTACTGGGCTTGAGTTCAACTTGCACCTGCCTGAGCCTGAAAGCTACATTTCAAAAGCATGAGGGCCAGCATAACGCCGAATGGCAAAGCGACATTTGAAGTGATCAACCACCAATGCCAAGAGCAAAAAGACAACTTTTTTTTTTTTTTCAAGCATCATCATTTCAGATTTCTGCACACCTCACTGCAATTTTGATTTGCCTTTAATAATGCCCGCTGGCACACTTAACTACCTGATGTGAGCGCTCCAAGACAGAAGCAGCGAGGAAGGAGGGAGTGTGAAGGAAAGAAGTAGGGGGCAAGAGTGCAAATCCTTTAACTGGATTTAGGTGCTGTTGCCGCCATCAGTGGCCTGTTGGCAGCGTTAAAGCTGCATGCTGTGACATGGCTAATCTAAGGCCACGGGCTGCTCGGGAGCTGGGCCCTGTAGAAGCAGAAGGTTCACATGATGCTGCAGCAACTGATAGAGGCATCAGCACCAGTGGTCATCCTTAATTACCAAGACAAAGGCAGATAAGCTCGAGCCACGTGGCCAGAGGTATCCCATCTCCCCCTCGGTGCATACTTGATTTTGACTTGGTTCAGGCATGTCAGAGGGCTGCCCTCTGAGTTTACACAGCTACCGTTTTACTGCAGGAGCAACTTTCATCTTGCATTAGGAATATTCTCTGTAAATGTAACTGGAGGTAGTACAGTCTGACTCAAGCACAAAGACCTGCATGCTGCATGTTGAACTCACTGTGGAAAAAGGTTTTTTCTTGTCATGTTTCAATTTTATACCTTCTACTTTTATATTCCATTTATAATTGTTTTGATTTTCTTGTTTTAAATTTAATTTGTGTTTCTGCTTATTCATGTTTCAAGTTGGACTGAATCTCTGTCTTTTTGTTTGTTTTATTGGTGGATATTTGGATATATGTTTTATGTGTACACTGTTTTATGACAGAATAAAACCAAACTTTATTTACAATGTTGTAAAGTTAACACAGCACAAGTGATCAACAGTGTTAATTTCTTTAATTCCGACTTAATTTGTATTTTTTTTTTTTTAAATGTATTTGCCTTTGTTTGCAGGTTAATCTTTTATTAAAATTCAAAAACCTTTTTTTTTTGCTGTCTAAATGCAACTTTAAGGCAGGAAGAAATCTTAATGTCTCTTACCTGGTCTTTGGCAACTGTTGCTCTCTTCCCAAATATACAATTAAGGTCTGTTTCACTACGGGAGGACAGGTCCTTCCCTAAAAGAAAGAAAAGAACAAAAACACTTAAAAAAAAAAAAAAAAATCATAAAAAAACTTGTTTTGTTGTGCAATGGCTCTGGCAGATGGAAGCAAGGTTAATTCAAGCAACACAACAAAAATAAACAAAAATGTTAAAAAAAAATAAATAAATAAAAAAGCAGTACAGTGCATTTCACTTATGTAAATGTAACCTAATAGTAACCTAATAGTTGTGGTTAAATGCATGAGTGCATTAGTGTGTGTGTTTGGGGTGGGGGGTGGGGGGGGTTGGGGTCTCTAAGTAAAGAAATAGGAGGTTTGTGTGGCTTGCTTCTTGCTCCAGGGATAAAACGGCAAAGAAAAATAAACCGACGACAAGGTCTGCCACGCCACGCCTCCGGATTCCCATTTTCAAGCCGGGCCTCAAAGACTCCTGGAGCACACAGTCGTCTGTCTCAAGCCCAGGTCCTGTTCGTACAGCTGCATCCTCTTCCTTCAGCGAGGCTCCGATAACATTTGGTTATTTATTGCTTTTAAACCTCTATCTCCCCTGCTCTTGGCTTTGAAAGTCACTGCACATGCAGGTCTAAGAAGTAAAACCAAGAAAGAATGTTGAAAACTAAAATAAATGAGGAGGGGGTGGGGGGTGGGGGGGGCTGTGGTGTTTGTCAACTAGTGAACTAAGGTCAAACTTAAAATTATGCCCAACCTGACCTCTCTGCCATTTGGATGAGGAAGTACCTGTCAAAATTCTCAGGCTTTCAGGTGAAAGTGCAAATAACAATGTTTTGATAAAAAGAAACTTAACCCTACGTGTCCCTTAAATGTTCAAAGGTGGCTGAATACCATTACACAGGATGGTGATGACATGGGCACTGCTGAAGTGTTATTGAATACCTGCTGGTTTCCACGGTCACCGGTGAATAATAACACGGATGACAACTTGTCAAACCAGACCAACCAATCTCTGACGCTCTAACTGGCAAACACACAAAATTGTCCAATCACATCAATGGCTCCTGTATTAAACACAAAACTGGAGCGAGACATGTTCTTTCTAGGGAAATGAATGTATAACACTTTATATAAATAGAATAACTTGGTGCCTGTGGCCCTCACCTCTTTAGCATGATTAGTTGTATTCATGTAGTGTAAAAATCTGCTTAGCTAGAAACCCAAAGGTTGTGGTGAAAGTAACCGCACAGAGCAGCATATGGAGAGCTGTAGTTAAATTCTGCATCAGCCAACCTTGCTGCCCTGACAGGTGATAGATGGAGGCAGCAATTAAAACTGGGTTACTGGTTTATGCTGTGGGCCCCCGGACCTCAGCAACAGAGAATTTGGTGCCTTTCCCCACAAACAAAGGCCATCAATCCTTAGTGGTGGCAGTGAGGGAGCCAGCATGAACAGGATATCAATAAAAAAAAAAGCAGGAGAGAGTGAGGAGGAGGCCGGCACTGAGAGGGAAACCAAGATGTTTGGTGGAGCTCTCTGATGTTATCGCAGCTGGGTTTTGTTTGGAAGATTTAATATCAGGGCCAATCAATTAATCAACAAATAATTACTATACAAGACTAATATTTGAAAAAGAAATCATTGAGGTTAATAATTTTAACATAAATCTTGCATTTTGAGCATTTTATAATAACTTTTTATCTGAAAGGATATATAACCCAGTTATTCAATTGGCAGATTCAATGGTCGACCTTTGCCTGCCCATGGAGAACCTCTGCACATCCTGAACTTTGAGAGTAGTACCTGACTTTTTCAATCTCTCATGTAACCAGCTTAGCAACACTAAATCTATTACCAAGCCTTAACTTGGCAACAGCTTCACAGGGAGCAGAGCCAGCACCGGAGCAGCCAGTGGAAGCATGCAAACAGGCGTGGCAGGTTACATGTTGCCAGGTAACTCTTTGGTTGCCCATGATCCAGATCACGAACTGGACACGGTGAGGCAATGTCAGCAGAAAGAGACAATAAAAAAAAAAGATAGATAGATAGATAGATAGAACAAAGATAAAATAGATAGATAAATAAAATAGGACTTCCTGTGGCTGTCGTGTTAGAAATATCTCCAACATTTAAACTTCTCAGAAAGAGTTTCACAGTCAAAGTGCACTGAAACTTCATGCCTGTCGGACCACTCAGGGCAGGTAGAGAACTGACTTCTCAAGTTTCCAATTAAGGTGTGAGCCTTTTATGGACAAACAAGTAATGCCAGCGTCCCTTCTGCTCTATGGCAACAGTTGCGGGCCTCTTTGAGTAGAGACAGGTTAAAGTGGTGTTATGTTGCCAAACACAGCTGAATTGACAGGTCTCCTGCTTAGACTGAATTTCACTGAAAGCATTCCCACCTGCATTTCCCCTTTAATCTGTTCACCCACCCCCCCCCCCCCTCGCTTTCTGACAGTCTGAGAAGATAAAAATGATGGAAGGGAGAGGAGGTGCTACTTGCTATTCCGCCTCCGCTGACATTTACAAACAGTTGGTAGTGATAATGGAAGGGATCTCCACAAATGGATTAGAACTTAAAGCCTTGAGGGATCAGACTTTATTAGTTGACAACAGGTTGGGGTACAAGTGCATCCTAATGCAAAGTCGATAAAAAGCCCAAGTTCACAGTCAACAGAAATGTTCAGAGGCGAACAAAGGACAAATGCGGCCGACTTGAGCAGGGTATTGTTTGAGGTCCTCACTCATCGGGTCAATGAGGCCATTTACTATATTAGTATTTGTTGTTTTTATATTTTGACTCAGATGATTTCAGTTCAAAATCTAAATAATATCTTATCTTACATTGTATACATCCTGAGATAAGAATGTCCCCATTAAGATAAAGGGACAAACTATCAATTTAGTTGGGAAAACATTCTGCAAACACTTTAGATGCCCAGAAATCAAAATTTCCGATGCAAATGTGGTGAAAGGTCATGTGTGGTAACATCGTTGTTTTGTATGTTATCTCTCAATATCACATTTCACATTGTGCAAACAGATAAAGACTCACAGAAGGGGACACAAACTGAGGCAAAGGTGCATCTGTGTGAGTCACAAAACTTTCAACTTGAGAAACACTTTGTTTGTCATTCATATGAAGTATCTATTAAGAGTGAGGGCAAAGAGGAGAGGTAGAAAATAAGAAAATCTGAGAGGGATTATCGCACCCCTAACGTCTGTGCTGCATGTCCTCAGTGTGCCTTGGTGCATCTCTTCTGTCAGGGACATGCTTTTTGTGGCTCCTGCCAAATTAAGATCACAAAAACAGGGAGAGAGGGTCCAGGGGAGAGACTGAGGTCACGTTTTATCTGGAGGGGTCATCTAATGGGTCGTGCAGCCCCTGGGAGGTGTTGTTTTTGGGGGGCCAGTAAATGGACATGCCAGATGCCCCTAACAGGAAACAGGAAGTTGCTATTGAATGACGTAAAGTATAAAAGGCTCTTCCAGGTGAGGCCAAAGTTAAGATATTTTGTTTTCCCATGTATGCTGACCTGATGAGGTAGATGTGAACCCAATCACACACAATTATAGATTCATTACTTTTACATATGTGCATATTTGATGAGGACTTGCAGAATGACTGTTCAAAAATTATACGATTTCATATCAGCTATGCGTTGAAGTTTAAAACATGCAAATCTAAGTGCAACACAGAACAACATTACTAATGAATACTTTGACAATCTTCCTACAAAATTGTTCACGTAATTACTAAACTATGCTGCACGCTCAATTAAAACGACTCAGCGGTAAAATATGGGCTAGGGGTTATTCACTTTGGTCTCCAGTGGTCCTGAACACCAAACTCCTCCTCGTGCCTATCAGTGTACTTGGCCTTGACCAGCAAATCTTGACTTCCTGACGTGTAAAGGAGTAATGAAAGTAGAGGGGAAGAGTTATTAATACCCTCCCCTAGCACTGACCTGGGCCAACTGACCCAGCACAGGCTGACAGAGCTCTGATCAGCATCTGCTGTCTGAGCCAAGTGCATAAGGCTCAACGAGGGGTAAAGGAGGCTGTCTACCTGCATGTATGTGCAGGTGGTACATAGGTTTATATATTGTATGTAGAAAACTGAAAAAGCAGAGGCACCAGTTTTATTTGGTGGTGGGGGTGGTGCTGATCTCAAATCAGTTCTGAGTTTTCCCTCAAAACTGGGAATAGAACAATGAATAGTGACACTTCAGAAACCGTTGTACAGGTAACTGATGTAATAACTGATCAGAGTGAGAAAAGAAAACATTGCGTGCATCTTCCCAAGCCATTTTCCCCTCTGATCTGTCTTCTGTCAGCTGCCAAATGAGAAACCCACCTTTAGTAAACTTCATGTAATGGACCCTCTTTTTGGAGGTCTTCGATTTCTCTTCCAAGCTGAAGCCTTTCTGCTCATCGGGTGGAGGCTCTATAGATAATAAAAAAAATTGAATTGTAGTCACAAATATAAAATATTCAGTATCATTCCACAGAACCTCTACCAGCTCCCATATAACACTCATCTCTGTGCTTTGTCTTCTGGCACTGTGATAATGATGATTTAGGTTCATTATGCCACAGTGACCATATCCAGACTTAACTAAATGTTGCACTATGGCACCCTCTACTGTTCAACGCATGGACCATCCAACCACAAAAAACTACACATGGTAGTACTTTGTTATAGTCATGTGTAGCACTGTTTGTTGAGGTTGTAACTGCTGTTGGGACAGTTACTATTAAAACTAAGTACATACACATCTTAAAGTTTCATCAAGAGTCGACTCTAAATGGTGATAAACAAAAGATAGATTTTAAATCAATGGTGTAAGACATTGCAAGACTGAGTAATATGTTGTTTAGTGCATGGACCATTTCTACATTAGTACCTACCAAATAAATAGATAAAAAAATGTATCAAACATATATGAAAGTATAGTATCCTTTGGACAAAGTGTAAAGAAACAGTGATAAACAAAAGACAGATCTGAATGCCCAATTTACACTTACATGCCTCACAATTTAAAAAATAAAATAGCCCTTTTCCACTGCATGGTACCTGCTCAACTCGACACTACATAGCTTTTTTGGGGTTTTTCATCCGGCGCAAGTTGTGGACAGTTCCTTGTGATTCTCTTGGTATCACCTCCACTGAGGTTCCAAGTGAGCTGAGGTGATACCAGAGAGTGATGTGAAAACACTGCAGACTACTGTTTGGTCATCATTGTGCGAGACGGGATGTTCTGAACAAACCCGCCATCTTGAAAAACAGTCAAGGGACTGCACACCGCTGTCTGTAGCCTAGTTATAGTAATAATAGTTATATTTCTGTAAGTTATTGTTCTATTTTTTTTAACATGACAACCCAGAAATCCAAGCTGTGGTTAATTGAGGAGGTGCAGATGTTTTCTCTGCTTAGTATCCCTTCCTTACCATCCACTGTTCATGTGTGTGTTGCGTTGAAGACAACGTCATGATAGCTTCAGCATTGCTATGGTAACGACGCTGCATTGAGGGGGTACTATCTGCAGTGGAAAAAGGAGTACCTCGTACCAAAAGCAAGTAGAGTTGCTATATGCTAAACCTGCAGTAACCCCATAGAGTTGACACCACATATAAATTCTATTATACATACACTGCACAGCTTAACCAAACTTTGTGTACACACCGTTGCTGTTGTTTTGACTATGGCAGTTGTTCAGTTGAGCAAGGACTTCATTGAAATCATCTTGGTGGGCAATCCAGTTGTCCTGTAAACACAGGAGATCTCAGCACAATAGAACCGAAATACTTGTGTTTGACGATAACTAATCTGTTTTCAGACAGTTTCAAAAGTAACATGTAGATTTAACTGACTTAAAACATTCATACCAAAAAGGCTTGGTTCATGGTTCCTACACTAGTTGCCAGATTTGTGGCAGTACAGGTGGGTGATGATGATGATGATGATGATGATGCTGCTCTTGTTTTGACCGTGGATGACTGAGTGGGGTAGTGATAGCTGGATATACACCAGGTTTTATGTTATGCTGTTGAGTGTGTATTTCAAATCAGTGTTCTGCATTTTACATGGCTACGAGACAAATTTCACCTTGAGGGAAATAAAGCTTAAGTTAGACAGCCTGTGAGTGGACCTGCCATATGCCTCTTAAAAACTGGAGCACTCAGCTGTAAATGCACCAGCTGTGCATGGCTCATAGTTTGTGATTAAAATCTGTGTGCAATTAACTTCTGGCAGCAGCACCAGAGGGACACAACACAGCAACACAGAAATTTGAATATTTACACAACATGAATTTACTACCTGTAAATGTTTTTGAGAACAATGACCTTGAACTATGACATCAGTCCACAGGAAACATTACTGTAATACTAGCATTATTACTATGGTGCTTTTACATCAGGTGTTAGGGTGCCAATCTTATTATTTGTACAGCATGGTCATTCAAATTAATACTGAAATAATTATGATTAAAAAACTGTAGTAAGTCAAATTCAAGTAGTTTAAATACACCCATTCATCACACCACATAAAAATGCATCGTTCCCATAAATTAAACCATAAGCGTTAAATCACCAAGTGTTGAATGAGCTCACCTCATAGCTGGCACTGGTTCCAAGCCCATAGCTGTCGTTTTTTACTTTTACTTTGATGTGGTCAGTGGAGCCTTGCTCACTCCTACCCAGGCCCTTTACATGAGAAGAAAAGACCGAAAATCATGTGACACCAACTCAGCCATTCACTGCCCCCCCCCCAAAAAAAAAAAACACCACTGTTTACTCTGGTACTGGATACAACAGAGCTCCATCTCTACACTTACCTTGCCCTTGGACCAGCCCATTCGCTCCAGCATCTTCTGGCCAAATTTGGAGTCATCATTACTCCAGGCGCTGTTCCTGGGGTCAACAGACCACTTCTGTTTCCTCCGGGCTATAAAGAAAACAACAACATTATTACATAACAGTCAGCCAACACCACATTACATAAAGGACCAGGAGAAGGAATCTCACACTGCAAGCTGACTCTGACTAGTCCACATACAGAAAACTGATAACTGTTACGAATCAACATAAAAATATATAAGTTCTGTAATAGTCAGTTTACGCTACAGCTACAGTGAACAGATGGTCAGAAACAAGACTTAGCCGATATTACTCTCACACTGTGATACTGTCCTGCATCTCTGTCATTTCAATACACGCATTTCAAAAACTTTTAGTATGCTGGTTTTACTGTGTTAGTAAATTCAGTTTATCGGTTCAGATAAATTTAAATATTCAAAAAATTCTGACAATGAGGTGTCGTGTCTGTAAACAGTGAGTGACAGCTGTCATCGGCCATGAACAATGTGGCAAAATTGTTTGAAAGGAGACTGTAAATAAACAAAAAACAATTCCCCCATTAAGGACAAAACATTAGCCAAAAACGAGCTGATGACGAGTTACTGTAGATAGATGCAGAGTTACAGGAGAAGACACGTGTTTACTCAGAGTGCTGTGGCTAATGCTAATGCTAGCTACCGGGATACTTTAACAAGTACAACATACTGATTCATTTGGGAAGAAAATTTCTTGACAGTATGTAGTGGCAGTTTTTATGAACACAAAACACAGAAATACATATAGTTACATTGAAAGAAAAGGGAAATATGCATCAAAACACTAGAGGAAGTATACGAACGCTCAGCAAGCATGGACATCCTTGGGTCCTTAACCAGCTTGACGAAAGTCGAGTAGGCGTCCCGTAATATGCCTGAAGACAAAGTTTGACCACGCAGGTTGTTTGTTGTAAACATCTACTTATAAAATAATATCTATTCTGTGTCATATTCTATGTGTATGAAAGCGTATTAATAAGTCTTTTATTTTCACTATTGATATTATCGTTACTTTTATTCGCATTACTGCAAGATATTATTTTCGTCAAGAGAGGGCGCCACACACACACACACACACACACACACACACACACACACACACACACACACACACACACACGCACACACACAGGCATAACAAAAACCAACGTGTGCCAGGTCACCCAGGTACAATTAATCAAAAACTGTTAATTGACTCATTGAGTAGGAATCCAGTACTGATAAAACAATGTGAAGAAAATATGGCTACTACAAAAAATATTAGCAAAATATAATTTCGTCTATTTCTTTATTTAAACACTTATTAGAGTTGTGATTAAAATGTATCCAGAAAGTTTAGCAATAACATATATGAAAAAAAATGTTTTGTTTTGCTTTTAACAAGTAATATATATATAAAAAATACAATGTATGTTATGCTTGAAACAAGGATCAAATATCTGAGAAATGCAGGTTAAAACATTAACTTATCTTCCAATATACATGCCAATATCAATATATGTATCTGTGATCAGCCAATATCAGCTTATATCACCCCAGTATCAGCCCATGTATCAGCCAAACTCCACCCAAAACTAAACTTTGACGAGTCCAATTCAAACAAAGCATTGCACAATGTGTTCTTGCTTCCATATGTGCAGCCAACACAGAAATGTAAGGTCTTTTTCTGATGCATGTTATGCTCTAACCCTAAACAAGATCTTATTTTAATGCTTTATCATGCAAATATTATAGTATTGTAAAGCATAGTATAGTACCTTCCTGTCCTGAAATATCACAGCCACAAGCAGTCGTGAACCTCTCAGTTATAGTTTAGTTTAGTTTAGAGCTGAGAAGTTGCTGTTAATCATAGAGACGACCAAGTGGACGAGCATCATTTTGTCCTCTCTGACATACAGCCTTTAGCCATTAGCCTTTGTTTGTTAATTTTGTTTCAAGCTCTTTTGCTGCCAACAAACCCACTTGAAATCTGAAAAAAGAGCTTACAACCAGCACTTGAAGGCAGCAGCTTTAACCACCACAGAGCAAAACGCTGTTGCTGAGATGTGGACCCACTGGATTCCACATGAATGTTAAAGTCCTCTTATGTAACTTGTAATCAACACCAAAGACAACATATTAACCCAAATAAACAACCAGAAACCAAGCCTTAAGTAGTAGGCTACAGCTCGCAGATGAAGGACAATAGCAGTTAGGCTAACATTACGCTCCAGGGGCCGTATTATAGGCGGTTGTTTTGCAGGTGTAAGTGGTGTCTGCGACTGAATGTCCTTGAGTTACTTCTGGGTTATGAAAGCTTTCTGGGAACTTTTTTGAAATTTTTATCAGCCCTATCAGAAGGAAAACCCTTAGTCCTATTATGAGACAAGTGTAAACAATTTTTTTCTGCCCCAGGCAAAGAATGAACATGATATTTATTTATGCTGAATAAATATTATCAAGATCGTTTTGTTCTTTGAAATTATGCCGTGGATAAAAAAAAAAACACAGGTCACCTTCAAGAGTTGTTTTCCAAACGAAGGAGCCAGTGTGCCAAGTTAATATGACCTAGGGTTTTCTTTGTGCTTCCACCTGATGTATCTGCTTTTACTTTTTATTTTTCTAATTCAAGTCTGTGCTGCAAATCCTTGAAGATTAAACTCTCTCAAATGATGATGGTTTGCATGGTTAGCAAGTTCAAACATGCTCTGTATAAGATACTGACAGTCGTATGTATCACACAGTCTTGTTCAAATTGCAAAGCTTTGCTCATGGGATTAAAGTGAACAAGATTCTGCTGTTACATTTGATGTGAATCTGCTGTTCCAGAGTCAGAAATCATTTTGTGTCTGTAATGGTCAAGAGAACTGAGTTGTGTGAAGGTCTAATCTGACTGTAAATCTGCGGTTAAATTTACCACCTCAAGCATGGGATTAAGGCAAGGTTGTGTAACAGAAACCTGAAAGGGATCAGCACCAGTGAATACAGTCAACACAAGACTGCTGCACCAGGAGGCTGCCTATAGAGCTCCTGTTATCACACCAGGTCTTGTCATTCCTGTTTTGTTTCTTTTTCTTTTTTTGACCAACCTTAAAGAGCTCTTTTTATGTTAAAACCATGATGGTCTGATTTATAATAATAAAAAGTGCTTTAACATGCACTGGTCTGTGCAGTCCCAGTGTAAAGGTCAGATCAGTTCAAACACTTCATTCTAAATTCATGGCTGAAGTAGAGATCACTGATTCATAGAGCTCGTAAATGTGACCGGGATCTCGAAGTCAAAATTGATTTCCTGAACATGATAGCATCAATCCTGTTCCAGACCACTGGAATAGTAAAAAATCCACTCAGTGTTTAGCAAAAGCATTTCCCTTAAAAAGGAAAAAAAATTGACATGACATCTTTAATAAGAGCCAAAGATTTTTGCTCTTTGATGAACTGCCAGTCACCTCTGTCTGTTTGTAATTATGAGACATTGTCACAAACGAAGAATACAGCAGCCACGGCACTGTACTGCTTTGCCTGAGCTGGATAAAAGCCTGTAACTGTGAAGGACGAATATACTGTACAGTACATGTGCCTTTACATTTCTCTTGCAGCTAGAGGGTGGGGAAGTGGTGGTAGGGTCTTGGCCCTCATTACCATAGCAACAGGTCTCCATGTGGAATAACAGCTGTGGTACAGAGTGTTATGGCGTTTTTGGCCCATTGCCCAACAGCTCCCTCCCCCAGGTCTTCTTTATGTCTCGCCCTTCACTTTCTGCCCCGGTCCAACGTAAGCTGCTGCACACTGTGCGAATCTTATTACACGATGACGAACAAAACACTGGGGCCCAGGAGGCCGAAGAAGCCCTCTGATTGGCTGATGGGAGGAGGGCCTGCTGGTGAGTGTGCACATCCAGTGAGACGTCTTACATAACAGGCAAGGTTTCCCTTACTAGAAAGAGAACACGGAGGGAAAAAGTGAAGGCCTCGTCAGATGGCTCTTTGTTGCTTCTGTTTCAAAACACCTTCCTCCATCACCCTCCAGTGCCTCTTCCTGGAAAGCGCCATCTTTGAGACACACACATGTTCAGTCACACATATATAGGCAGCCAAAACAAACTCTACATAGGGGAATATTTAATCTCTACAAAAGATCGACATGTATTTATTCCATTTGCTTGCACATGTGTAGGTGTGTGTGTGTGTGTGTGTGTGTGTGTGTGTGTGTGTGTGTGTGCTGTAAACCTTGAAAGATAAGTTGATTTTCCAGTTATGTATTGGTCCATAGTATAGGCTATACTCACAGCTGTATAAGGCGACCTCACATTTAGAGGCAAATGTCTGCAAAAAGACACTCTGTTCCCAACAGCAGGAAAACTGAATTAGAGCCATATTTGGAACATTTCAAATCTAGTTCAAATATTGATTTTCATTTGCAATTCCGCATTTCTACCAAGGTCCTGAGAGCAAATAATGTTGCACTCTTTCACATTAACAGAAATTACATAAAATCTTGTTTAAAAAGGATTTTGACAAGTGAAATGACAAAATTACCATCAAAACCAGCTGTAATTTAAGCACATGGTGTATCCAGTTTGTATCCCTGCTAGCTGAACTAAACCTCCCTTTATATTTAGAAAGAAAAATAGAAATGCTGCTTTTATGCAATCAGACTAACATGACAAACCTTTGTAGTCATGTAAGCAAGTATGATTAAAGTACTTACAGGGATCTTCTTCATGAGATCACTACCTTATTTAGTTTTCCCTCTGCCGTGTAAACCTGCAAAATCTTCGGAAATTAAAAATAGTATTATTTGTAGAATGTCTGCTGGGTGTGAGAGCAGATCCTGCAGTGTGAAATTATTCCTACACGGTGGAGTTATGGGGATGTGTGAAAACGCTTCTGATGCAGTTTCTGGAGATTTGTAATGAGAAAATCATATGTTTTCACACCAGCCACAGAGCACACCCGCAGATTTATTGACATACATTGACAGGGGAAAGAGGCAGTAATTAGGTGACGAGAGCTCATGTAGTGTGTTGTTGAAATGAAAGCCAGCACGCTCTTCAAGCTCAGCGGCTCATGATAGAGACCGAACGGAAAATGTGCCTCCTTTTGCTCAACGCTGAATGAAGTGAATCTTTTTGTGCGCTCAGCCGATCTGTCTGCCCTCTGTGCATACTTACTTTCTGCAGTGCAACTGCAAAACAAAACCAAACAAGGTCACCTGGAACAGCTGCAATTACTGACACAGAGAAATTGAAGAAAGGCTATGAAGCGTGTAGTGAAGGAAACTGCTGTCCTCAGGGTTACACTTTATGATCCCTTTTGATGAAGGGACTACAGCAGCTTCGGTTTAGTGCATTTATTGATGTGCTGAGTGGGACACTTTCCTCATCTTGGATGTTTATTTGCCCATTCTTCTTCTGTAGGAGATTGTGGTCCAAGTAAATAAACTGTAGCTCCATTCTGTTCATATGTCTCCGGCTTGTATAGTGTTATATTTGCTTTCTTGTTAATTGAAACCTACTTCTCTCAGCTAAAACAGCGAGGAAAGAACTTTGTGTATTTGCATCAGTTTGGCACATTAGAGTCAGTTCAAACAAACCGAAACCAAACAGTTCATCCCCAGGTTTGCTTCAGTTGTGCTGCAGCTGCTGCTGATATGTGACTCATCTTTACAATGAATCTGAAATTTAAAGGCAGTATATATACATATACTCTATATATAATGTACATTTGCATAGCCATCTGCATCAGCTCAGCTTCTTCAACACTTTCCATCATTTCCCTTATTTTCTTCAGGTCACAGATTAAACATTTGTTAACTCAACTATATAATTCTTATTTTTAATCATTTCTTCTTTTGATTATTTGGAGGCCCATAAGGTTTCTGGAATTTAGCATAAATGTCTATTTTTCTGGCTTCTTTGACAGAAGCAAATGCACTTTAATCTGTACTCAACTACATATGATTCTGAGTGTCATAACACTGACATTTCATGTTGAGGAGCCCCACATTTCACCTGAGCAACTGTATTATTGCTTAAGGCAAAAATGCTTCAACCCTATATCATAGCAGGAGAGCATTTATATCTGCATAGTAGAGTCAGTCAAAGCAGGTTTGTGCTTGTGTTTTGTAAAAAAGAAAAAAAAAAACCTGTGTGATGTGTTTTCTCAAATGTCCACATATGCAGATCCTAACCTTTGGATTCTTCTTTACGTCATATGATTTTGTTTGACCCTATGATTTTTGCCACACAAAAGGTATTCATGGGTTATATCTCATGTCCTCAATACTCATCTCTGCAGTCAGACATGTACCAATACAAGTATCAACTTGTTCAAGAAATGCTGAAAATGCAACCAGACTTTTTTATTATTATTATCACCTACAATTACCATAGTCAGATCAATAAAAAGGTAACATTTGAGATAAATCTGGCCATTTTATTTGTAAGGTGATTCTGCAGGTCACTGCATTTTAAGCTTTACTCCACAGAACAGCCATTAAGATCACTAAACGCACGCTCCAATGGATCTTGTTTGCCGACGGTTACACACTGCCAGGAATACTGTAAGTGATATCTAATGCTCAGCAGCTTGTATAACTGACCACTTTTATACACCTTAAAACAAAAAGGAAATGGTTTAAAAAAAAACAAATCTATCACTTTAACTGAAGACAGATCCATGTTCAGACGATTTAAACGTTCACTTTGACTGAGAGAACATGTCGTACTCAAAAATATTTGCCATGGCATGCTCTCTATCACACAGGTCAAAAATGAGGCAACATTGTCCCGTGTTTTGTTTAGATAAGAGAATCTACTTGTGAGAGATTAAAACGTCTGTGTTGTGAAGGTGTGAAAAAAGGAAACCACAGAAACAAGCAAATGTATGTGGAAAAGTTTTAATTGTCAAAGCTTGTTGTGTAATTGAAAGGCAGACAGAACTTGCTAAGACTTTCACATAGAAACAAGTTTCCACATTTCTTTTACAGAAAGTTGAAATACAGAAAACCACCAAATGTGGCTAAATGTAAATGTGACGTACAGAGTCACATTTCCCTTTTGTGACAAAATAAATCCCACAGAGTTAATGAAAAAAAAAAAAAAAAAAAGGTAACATAAAAGTGGACAGAAACATGTAGAAAAAAAAAAAAAAGTGTAAAGAAATGCTTTCACTTGATGAAGCTCCTACACATTTAACACCAACAGACAGAATAAATAATATTATGTGGAATAAACAGAAGAACAATTCTTAAGAATTATCACTCCGCACAGCTCGAAATACAGATGCACTGTACCAGAAAAAAAATAAAATAAAAAAAAAATAATCGCCCTCAGTCTCACTTGTCAGTAATTTTAGGATAGAGTTCCATCTAAAGTGCAAAAGGACACAACTTGAGTATTTGAATATCCCTCAATCCAAAGTTAATTGATTTTAACCCCATGAGCTTTAGTCCCTCAATACTTGAATTTTGACAATCCATGGAATTTTGGCAGATAAAACCCTGACCGATTAGGATTCCTAAAGAAAAACCGGTAGAAATGCTCACAAATACACAGTGCAACATTCCCTTGATTTTTGCCCAGAAAACTGAATTTTTCTCTATTCATTAACATGCAAGTTATCCCTTTTTTCTTTTTTGCTTTTTTTTTTGCTTATTAAAACCAAACAAGTTTTCTCAGGCCACCTTGATATCCCTGATACTGCCAACAACCTTCCACTAACAGACTGCTCTTCACCCAAATCTATGAGCAGAAAAAGGGGAAAGAGCATAGGAGGAGTAGATAGACGGGAGCGGGGAGGATTGTCTTGCCCGTACTGAACTTTTCATTCTGGAGGCACGATAGCCTTGTGCCTGGCAAGCATAGCCCTTCTGATTTTACAGAGAAGTGAGAGAACGACCCCGAACAGGCCATGTTCCTCTACTCTCTTTGGTCAGTCTATACATTATGTACAAAGAACACTCGAGACTGATGTGCTCCCTCAGTTAGCGCGAGCCATGCGTGTTTCTGCACCAAAGTAGTTGAGCATTGTCTGGACGAGCTCTGGAAGATCGTAATCATGTTTCCAGCCCCAGTCTTTCCGTGCATTGGAGTCGTCGAAGTTCATTGGCCAACTGTCAGCTGGGGAGGTACAGATAGGGGAGACAAAAAATCTCATTTAAAAAAAAAAAAAAAAAAAAAGGAACAACATGTTGGTTTGAGTTCATTTTGATGACTCGGTAATGACTTGATGATTTACTTGAGTTCCTGTTATAACTACATTTCAGCTTGTTACAGATAACAAATTACAAAAAAAAGGAAAAAAAAGAAAAAAGGTGACTAACCAATTGCCTGTCTGACGGGGTCTACATCATACGTGACCTCCAGCTCGGGCATCTGCTTCTGGAGCTCCTGGGCCAGCTCCTCGGGGGTGAAGCTCATGGCATTGATGTTATAAGTCCTCATGCTCAGAGTGTCAGTTGGCGCCTCCATCACCTCCAGCGTGGCACGAAGGCAGTCGTCGATGTACATCATGGGCAGCCGCGTGTCGGGTTTCAAGTTGCACTCAAACTTTCCGCTTTTGATTGCATCGTGGAAAATCTGGACAGCGTAGTCTGGTCAGAGACAGAAAACAAATGTTATTATTGCACCAGTTTAGAAATAAGTGCAACAGTGCTTAAGTTTATTATTATTATTTTTTTTAATATTTAACGATACTGCAATTATGAAAAACCAGACTGATGACAACAGACAGAATTTGAGTGTAGACGTGGGTATGGTAGCTGTTCAGACACGTAAAAATATGGAGATAGTGCATTGAGTTATCTGCTGGCCTAAAAATACAAGCAAGTCATGACAGCTCTCTGGAATAAGTCAGTTACATAACAAACTTGTGACAGGACAGGAACGGTACAGGAATAGACATCATTAAAATTGAAACCTTGTATAAGGTCTGAATTCCATCTCTCTCACCTGTTGTACCGCCCCCAGGCATGGAGTCAGCAGAGATGATTCCTGGGTAGCGCAGACAGCGGAAATCCAGGCCGTAGCGGTGGTGGTAGTACTGTCGCAGAAAAGGAAGAAACCAGTTATTGATAAAAATCCCGCCCCCTCCAGTCCCCATGTAAGATTTTCAGTGGGTTCTCAGATCGGATATCTACTCTGTCGATTATTAATATCTGAGATCTCACCTCTCCCATCAGCTCTGCATGGACTTTGGAAACACCGTAGATGGTGCGAGGTCTCTGCACACAGAGATCTGGCGTAGGGTTACGGGGTGAAGTAGGACCAAAGGCACCAATGGTGCTTGGGACAAACAGACGAAGTCCGTGCTCCGCTGCGATGTCCAGGATGTTGTGAAGCCCTAAAGAAAACAAAAACACACAAACCTTCAAATTAAGATATTCCCAATTTAAACCAGTATTTAAGGGAACATTGTTGCTGTAACGACTTGGCACTAAATTGAAATCAGAATTTCACTCACCGGTGATGTTAACGGAACGCGCCAGGGCCACGTTAGCCTCTCCAACAGCGCTGAGGAGAGCGCTGTAGTGAACAAGCCAAGTGATGCGGTTGTTCACCACAATTTCCCGCAGGTTCTTGTAGTCCAGGATGTCGGAGTAGATGAAGGGGCCTGATGGTGACAGATGATTGAAGGTTATATAAAATCAACTGTTTGAGTCATCTTGTATATTTATACTTATTTAGAAGCAGGAATAAATTTCATTACCCAGCACAGACTTTGTCTCTATTAACTTTTTCAGGGCGAGTACCAAGTTTCTGATAGACTGCTCTTCTGTCTTTCATTATTACATCAGTTTTTCTTAAAATTAATTCAGTAATATCACTCTTAATATATTAATGTTTGTTTCTTTCACATTCATTTCTACGTGTATTTTTTTCCCCCAGACTTCAGTCATGTAGATGGTTGGAGCCTGTTAACTGCTAAATTCATTAGATGTTTTGACAGCTTATTACCATACACTGACAGAACAAAGTCAACACGTGTCATATTTTGATTTGGGGTAAATTTATAAAACAACATTTTTCAGGAAAATGTGAAAATAAATGAAAACCAGTATGAACCGACTGGTGTTCCTCATCTGGTCATTTCAGACAGAGACAAAAAGGCATTTCATCACCTCTTCCTGCCCTGTATTGCCAAACACCTGAAATGCCTCTGGTATTAGCCCTAAGAAGAACTTTGTACTCTGTCATGTGATGAAACAAAGAGGAGGAAGAACGTTCTTAACATTGTTTTTCACAAAAGCATATGCGCAATGTAGGTAGTCGGATACACCCTTGAAAATCCAACTGCTTTGAAAGCAAATATAAAAATATATATAGTGAAAGCGTGCACATCTGGTACTGATGAATTTCACACGGCCAAAGTCAAGTCTAATACACCACCATCTGGTTTACTCACCGCTGTGGAAAACGTTGCTTGGAGGTTTTCTGATGTCAGACAGAATCACATTGTTCTTTCCAAACCTCTTCCTGTGAAGCAGGAAACCCAAGATTACACAACTTGAAGAAATGCATCAGAAACTGTTCTCACACTGTTAGAATGATATCTCACGACCCATTGTTGTTTTGCAGCTTGTAAACACATGATGTGCAAGGACAAATTAGAAGTCTTACCTCAGAAGTTTGGCGAGCCCCACCCCGAGCTGACCGAGGCCACCTGCCATTAGACGGAGAGAGACAGAAACATATGAAATCAGCAGCAGCTAATAATCATCAGCGCTGGTTTCCATGGAGACTGAAGTAAGTGGGCCATAAGAAAAAAATGGTCATGGCACTTAACGCCTACATTTTGTTTTCAAACTGGCATCTCATTCTGCGTTCATTGCCAAACCTGTTAGGAAACCTGCTAGACTCAAGTCACTGTGAAGCTCATAACTTAACTTAATCCTCAATTACGGTAGAGATCATTTAAAAACAATGCTGTCAGGCCTCTTTCTAAAAATAAAAAAAAATAAAAAAATAAAAAAACCCACTGTGCTCTATTATAGTCGGCAGATGTTTACCAAAGACCCAAAAACAGATGCTGCGTACCTGTAATGAGCACCTTCGGGTGGTCTGTTTCTGAGAAGGACACAGAGTGGAAGCTGGCATCAGAAGTCACCTGTCTGGGGGAGAAGCTGATGTTGCGAACAGCCACCGTTAGGGGCTGGCAGCCACACCCAGGGGTGCTGAGCAGGGCCTGTTTGGCCACCTTGCTGAGGGTTCTGATGACAGCCATTTCGGTACCTGCAGAAAAAATAAAAAAATAAAAAAATTTGTTAAATGTGTTCATGCTTTGGGGTAGTTTCAGGGCTGACAAATTCCACCTGTATCAGCAAAATTTAGAGCTATTTTTCTTTAAGAGCAGAAGACTTCTTATTTCATACGAAAGGAGTCCCACAAGTTTATTGAAAGCCACTTTGGAGCTGACATTTGAATATGAGACTGCAATCATCTGGTGGCCCCTTTCACTGTATTTTTTGGCCAAAGCATGAAGATCTGTGTCAATAGCTTTGGGCTCCTCTCCAAACCCAGGGCGCCAAGAGACACACAGAGGATAGACTGCAAAACTGGGAGTGTGGAAACGACTTCATTTACGACCCCTTTTCTATCTACAGTAAAATGGTGAAAACAGCATGAGAGGCAACAAAAAGTGTCAGCAGGGAGGACACGTAGGCTTCAGTTTGATGCAAATGACAGGCTATTGTTTTCCATATAGGCACAGCGGAGCCTCAAGCGCATAGCAACACAAAGACTTTATCCTCCGCCTTTCACTCAGAGTCTAGTTACAAAACTTAAACGGGACAATGCTGGAGACGTCTCACGTGCTGGAGACGCACAGGGCTGTACAGAACACATGGAATATGAAGGCAGCTCTCTAAACTACATTACTAGTTCCATAAAAGACGTTAACCGTGAATTATAAGTTTATTCTAGTCTGTCCGTGTTTCTCAATTTGTCCATCACTGAACCGCCCCAGCCTCTGTGCAACACATCTACTCAAAAGTGGACTTACCGAAAGAGCAGGGAGCTTCCAAAAAAAGGAAGGAATGGAATAAGTTGAGTGTATTTATACTGCCCTGCCTTCAACGAGAACCAATCAGGAGGAGAGGGCGTACAGTGCCACACAGCAGCAGACGACAACAGTATCAAGATCAAGTCGATAATGACGGTAACGGATTTGGAAATATTTTTTGGCACATTTTAGCAAATTAACTGAGTGATCTATATCTTGAACTCCTGTGTCATTTGGAGTGAACCCCCCCCCCCCCCCAAAAAAAAACAATACATCATAATATATGCTATATCTAAATAAAGCATCAATGTTATTATAGAGAAAAATTATACATTAATGTAAAACTTGACAATTTTGCACGAAAAAGCCGTGTGATTCTCATCCATCATATATTGATTGCACTGACCCCTCGCCACGCTCACAGCATGTGCTGGTCACTGTTGTGCCAACACGCTTTTACGTGCCCACCACGTAAGCAGGTTGGATAACAGGGGGATCAGAGCTACTCCCCCTTTGCTGGTGCGGCGTGTCAACGTGGATGTTTTTAAAAAATTTTTTATATATATATATATATATATATTATATATATATATATATATATAATATATATATATATATATATATATAAAAATATATATATATATTATATATATATATAAATATTATATATATATATAATATATATAAATATTATATATATATAATATATATTATATATATATATATATATATAATATATATAATATATATATAATATATATATATATATATAAATTATATATATATATATATATATATATATAAATATAATATAAAATATATATATATATATATATATAAAATATATATAATATATATATATATATATATATATATATATATATATATATATATATATATATTAAAGAAATGTCTATAATTTAGTTCCTTGATGACAGGGTCGCTGCTCTCCATTTAGCTTTGCTGATTTTCCATATGATGAAAACGTTTAAGAGGCTGACAAAATCCTGAATGACTGAGAACCATCGGCAGATAGAACATATTCAGGAGAGGAGGCCTGTGGTTGGCACTCAGCCATCCAGACAAATGGAACCAGGCCAGTGCGCCGGAGTGAAGCTGTCTTGGCACAACACGTCACTGTTACACTATAGCATTTAGGAGGGATCTTTGCCTATGCTAAAAAAAAATAAAAAGGGGTCGCAGGAGCAGCACGTGTTCACGGTAGGCTAAATAAATATTGTACATATTGATAAATTAAACTAAAACATTAATTGATTTTTTGTCTCCACGTGCGCGCGGACTAATACAGGAAATATAACGGAAACAGTTTACTCACCGGTTGATATAAAGGAGTAAAAGCAGACAAAAAATCCTGTCTGACTGGCTCTATGAGAATGAGATGCAGTTTCCTCCTCTGAGCTGGTCCTGTGGCCTGCAGCTTCTCTGCCCTGATGTCTATGTTATCTCCGTCCAGTGTTGCATCAGCTGCGTCTTCTAGCTATATATCAGCGGCCATCTGGTTTCAGGGGAAGCCGGCTTTCTCTCGGATTGGTGGAGGCTCGGAGGTGCGGTCCTCCCTCACAGACCACTCCCACAGAGCGTCACCGACACCCTGCACCCACCACCCTGCAGCCCTGCTCATCCCGTCTCGTATCAGCTCAGCTCAGCCAGGCTGCAAAGACTGTGAATGCGTCCATTCACTCCCGGTCAAATCTAAGACCACCAGTAGGGTTTTACGTGGTCTCCAAATAACTGACCCTACACACATCCGTGGAGCCACGTGGCCATGTTGCCTGGCTCTGTGTGTCGAAAGTGTAAGTCTTAGGGTGTAGGCCCTACACTGTAGGGAAAAACAAAAAGTGGAAAACAAGCTGATGTCGATTAATCGATTAATCATGTGTATTCAAAATGTCATAAAATAGTAAAACGTGTAGACCAGAGCTTATTTGATATATATATTCTTATTATAGTCAATATCACCATTCACCTTTTCACATTTTGTTATGTTGCAGCCTTATGCTAATATCATTTAAATTATTTTCTTCTTGAAATTGAGCTAAGTTCTTGTTTTCATGTCTGAGATGTTTCTACACTTTTATTGGAGTCTTGAGGTGAAAAAAAAAGACTTTTTTATTTTAATGTAAGGCTGCAAGATTACAAAATGTGAAATAATTGAAAAGGTCTGAATACTTTGCAAAAGCACTGTATGTATATTTAAGTACAATATATTAAGTCACAATTTATGTCTAAAAATGTCTAAAATGTAACTGAATCAAATATATGTTGGGTTTAACAACTAAGCATTAGATGAAGCCACAAGAAGAGTGAATATCCATCCAGAGATGGCTTGCAACCTGCAGGGTATGAGGTGCTACAAGTCCCCAGTCTTTAAAACATTCAGGTCCATAACTCTGTTCTCTAGCATCTCCATTCCATCACATTTCTGATGCAGCATTTCCCACAAAAGATTGACAGATTTGTTTTCTTTATATTTTGAATTTGATACAAGATTCTAAGGATTTGAGCTGCACAGTTTATAGTTAACCTTTGCATTGATGGGTTAGTGGGGTTTTCATTTTCTTTTCTATCTCCTGTTAGTTTAGTGTTGATATTTGTTTGACAATAGAATATTACTGTGTGGCAAAATCCCACCACAGTGAAACAGAAGAGCTTCTTATTCTCAAGCAGATCATCAAAAACAAATAGGACCCACTGAAACAAATGAGCTCACGTGTTTCTAGAGGCCTATACAAATACTGAGACAAGTTGATGAGTAATTTAAATGTAGCTGGACTCCACATGAAGCAAAACAAAGGACAAACCTAATGATTAGATAATTAAATCATTGTGCCCACGCTGCAGGTTTCTGTCACCTGGCATTGAAAAGGAATGCTGAAACTCTACAGCCTCTTTGATTTGAATGTAACAGAATCCATTCATGTTTTCTGGTGGCCTAGGTGAAGGTATGATGTGAGCATGTACACACTCTGTTTGACTTTGAGGTTTGTTTGCATTAGATAGAGGAGGTCCACAGAGGTTGAGGAGTGTTTCTAAGTGGAGCAAGCAAAGGGTGGGCTTAAGATCTGTGCCGGCGTGTGAGTGGTGGACAGGAGCACACCCCCCCTCGCCTGTCATCACAGGGAAGGAAATGACTAACTCAAAAACAAGTTAATCTGCAAACTGACACACTTTTTCTAAAAACAAAACCGGGATATCTTCGAAGGAAAACTATGATCACAATCTGTTTATGAAAATCACCATTGTTTTGCCTGAGATAGATGATGATTTGATAACCCAGGTCCTCTATTCTTCACTCCCAGCCATCATGAGAGGAAAACGACACCTGATAACTGTGAGATGACACTGATTTCTCACTCAATGTGCCAATAGAAAAGGCATGAAAAGTTTTAGGAAATTCAATACTATTATTCCAGAAAGTAACACAAACCCTTTTTTTTTTCAGCCCTATCAAGGTTTCCTCAGGTGAGTAAATCAAAGTTTTCGGCTGTGATAAGGCCACAAGAACGTGGAGAGAAGAGTAACAACTGAACGGTAGCCCTGTAAACACTGGCTGCCATCACATGCCTCCATGAGGCAGCTGATCTTGGGCTATTTATTCCTCAGTCACCTCATCAGATGATGGTTTTGTCACAACCATGGTAATATATTTTGTGAGGAGGCTGGGGTGCTGTTTACCAATCTCTGGACAAGCTTTATGGGGTAAAGGAAAATTGAATTCTATGTCCTGTCGTCACCGGGCAGTGACGGACATGACGCCTTTCACATCACATAGTTATTTTCCACCTGATCTAATCATGTCTTTATACTCAATGAAGTTTTAAGACGAGGGAAGAAACAGCTGATTTAAAGTTATACAAATCTTGCTGTGAGAAAAAAAACTCACTGAATAATTACAACATCAAACAACTTTTGTGCTATAATTTTTAATGACTTGAAAACTTAAAAAAAAATGTAATCATTTGAACGATAATATAATTTACTGACAAAAAAACGTAAATGTTTATTTTTCAATTCTGATTTTACAGTAAGGCTTTGCACAAAGTTGAAAAGTGCAACGACAACAACATTGTCAACAGTGCTGATAATCTTTTAAGAGTTTTGTTGACTGTTTTGACAAAGCGACAAGCATTTGAGGAAGATGAACGCAAGACATTTTCATCATTATAAAATCACACTATTACTTGGTGAAACTCATTGTTCCATTCATGCACACACAAAGCATCAAGGTGAGGTGTCTCTTTTTGGCTGAAGGAAACAATGTACATAGTGCAGGCATGAAATATACATGTAAACATTCCCTTTACAAAGCAGTTCACTGTAGTGGCTGGAGTCAATTCTGTTTAGTGTGATTAATACATTATTCATTCTTTGAAGCAAAATATATGAAATGTAAGAAGATAACATGGAAATTAGTCAATGAAAATATATTTTATTACTGGCAAAACAAATAAGAATTGCCAGTGATGAACACTGCTGATTGAATTTTACCCCAAGACTGCATTTACAGTGCAGCATAAAGTTTTCTTTAAAGTATTAGGCTAATTGAAACTAAGTTTACCCATGGACAATGGTGTAAGATGAGCTTTAATTTAGGTGAAGCTGTTTTAAACATAGTTAGTTGCAATTAATTAGAGGTTTAGAAACCACCAACACCAACAATGTTTTGACGTGGCTTTCCTGACCACTGCTTTTCTATGATGAGTCCAAGGTTGGTGGAGAGTTTTTTTGTTGTGCTCAGACATTGAGTAAATGCAGGTTTGAGTTTCATTAGTTAGATCTATTGGCATATATTGGTTTTTCACATTTAATATTAAGACATCTTTTGTCTATCATGGCAACCACTTGGTGAGCACTAAAAAGAAAGAATGCTAATTACAACAATTATAATTAGAAGAGTATGTTTCTGATATTGTGGTACAATGGCTTCGCACATATATACACATAAAGTAATTGAAATGCCTTTCACACAAAGTGCATTAGTTTAGAATGTTATACCACATAACAGCAGATGTGCATTTTGATTCATAATGTATTTGAACATGACATTATATAGCTTTAGTTACCAAAATATACATTGGTCTTTAAAGCAGTTTCTCACATTAAGCTGTTACCATAACGATGACAACAAGACCCTCAGCATCATCATTACACTTTTTCCACATCATGCTCTTAGACACTTTTTAACAGTTTACTATTATTCATAATAAGATTTGAAAAGCTGATGGATATTATTGTTTAATGAGGTTTCATCATACATTATATTATAAACCTTTTGTGTGATTAATTCAACTCTATGGCCATGCTATTAACTGGAATGTCAAGTAATGATCTGACAAACATACCAATAATCAGGATATTTTGGTCAGAATCGTATTAAAGAAGCCTCCCCTCTCATTGAACAGTACAGTAGGTGCTGACCCTACCTACGCATATTATATCATCTCAGCATGCAGCAGAGTCACATGCTGCCCTATAGCACCCTATAAGTTGCCATAGTTACTCCTCAGTGCTTCAGCTGCGTATACATTCGGCAGTATGTTTGGTGTATATGTGCATCCTGTAGTACGTGAACGTCTACACACCGTTTCTCTCCAACTGTCCTTCAGATGCCCCCGTATCTCCTTCCTCCACAACATGAATGCCCACAATTACACAGAGGAGTCCAACGTGTAGTTTTTGGGAGGAAATGGCCTCACTCACTCAATGTTAAGATATCGGTTTGACGAGGCTTAGTGACTGTGACATTAGCTGACTGCATCATTCAGGAAAACGAAGCTGTTTTCTGTACATACACCTCTGCTTGCTCACTCTTATCTGAGGCCTGTGAGACAAAGGATTGTTTGGCTTTTAGCAGCACTCTCTGAGAAATAACTGGCTGTGTTTTTTTTTTTTTTTTTTCTTTCTGCACGTTTCCCTCTCACTCCTGCTTAGTTCCAATGAGACAATTAAGTCATGTTGGCTACGTAAAGAATAACTGCATTCAAGCAAAATCAAAGAGGTTGATTTTGATGTTGATGTAGGCATAGGGCCAATTTCAATTCACTTTTCATCTGTACAGAAATCAAAATATATAAAAAAAATGAAAACAATTAACGGCTAATGAAGCTTAAAACTAGGCTGATACTGATCTGTTTTTATATTTAGTTATATTCCACATTTTTCTACCTCTTTCTCTCAACTTGCCTCCTTTGGCAGCTCCACCCTCTCTCCCTATGGTGTTTGCAGCAGGGGATCTTCGGTTTCCAGCTGGGCCAGCTGCCTGCGTAGGCTGTTTACTTTGTTCTGTAGCTCCTTGTTGTATTCAATTATATGTACCATTTCCTCATAGGCTTCATCCAAGCACTTGGAGGAGCGGTTCCAGCGAAGGAACACTCCTGTAATAGAAGAAGAGTACTCATGAAAGAAGGACCTAGCACAAGGAAGTGGCTTCTCTGTTTACTGTTCTGTTCTGAACACGACACCGCACAGTAGTGTTTGTGCAGTTCATGCACGAGAAAATATGGAGCTTTCACACACAACATATAGAGTTTACACAACATATTAACAAAAACAAACCAGAGCACTGATTGTGTAAATTGCTCTCACATGGATTGGGTATTTTGTCAGAGGATTGTGTGGAGCTGGTGTTCTGGAAAGACAAGTGTGACCACAGAGATGTGCTGTATGTCTGGCATGTACGACACAGTGAAGATACGACTTGTCTGTCATAATAAGAGCAAGTGTATCAAATTACCGGAGCTTCTTCAAATCAAAGCTCTGTGACAGGACAGTGAAACGCCTGTATATAACAGGTATTTACTGTGCATGCATATGGCTACAATGTCCTTTATGTCACTCGTTATTGAAATCTCAATTATTTTGTCACATTATTTATTGATATTTATATATCAGGCAAAAGAGTCTCTCCAAATCCACAACAGAAATAAAAAAAAAGAAGATAAATCAAATCCAGTGAAGTTTGATAATGAACGATGGATGATATTGAGATGGCGATTATTAATTACAGACCAATTGTCCAGCCCTAATAGTTGACTGTTCTAGATTTTGTGCCTGCAAATGAGGAATGACAGTTTCTGATGCCAGGTCAGTAGGAACAAAATGTAACTGTGTGCCGGGATGGCATGAATAGCATGACATGGGGGAGGGGGCTGGGGGAGGATGCGTGTCCCTATATGACGCAGATATTACTGGAAGGATTACACAGTAAATAGTAGGGTATAAAAAAAAACTCCATCTTAAGTTTCCCATCACTAGGGCATGGAACCTTTACAGTGCTGCTCTGCGTTGGTGTAAAAACTCATAAAACACAGCAACTTACACGTGTCACACATTCACAGCGGAATTCAGTTTCTGTATTCCTACCGAGGGAACCTACCTAGTGTGAGGACGGGAAGTGTGCCTTCAGTACGGCACACACATTTCAGGAGTATGTTTCTGGAATTGTATAAAGGTTTCTGGTACAAGCCATCAGTCCTGATTAGTGTCAACAGCTAGAGATTTTGACTTCCATGGGGTCTGTGAAGTCAGTCCAGGCATGTGTGTCATTCTGTATGAAAGAGCTGTGTAAGCAGGTTGTCTGCTGCATTTCATGTGCTTCAGTCAGCTCTCATATGTTCCACTTCATATAGAGTGAGGGTGTAGCTCTAAGGCTTTAGGCAGGAAGGGGGGCCCCCCTCACATATAAACGACTGAACCTGATGACCTCTTATCTGTCTAGACCCCCTCCCCCCTTTTTTCTTTATGAATGAATGCCCTTCGCTTTTAGCTGATATGCGATTCAGCCTCTTGTAGATCTAGTGTAGATGGGAGTTTTCTGGAGTTAATGTCAATGAATCCATAATTATTATTATCCATATATTATTATTAAAACAATTTCCAATTTTCTTACCCATCATTAAATTGTACTGGGAAAACCCCTCACACATTCCAAACCAAGCTCCTTAATACAGAACAGAAAGTCATGATATTCATAGACTTCCAGCAGTGGATACTTGGGGTTGGATCTAAATAATTCCCTGTAATCCTTTATTTACAATGACCATGAGTTACAAGAAAACAATCTGAAGTCTTTCTCTGCTTAGAAAAGTCAGCAGCCTGATACACTCTCAGTCTCACACTGGTACATGGAGATACAAGTTTTTTGCTCAAGGGCACCTCAAAGGAGGCTGCTGAGAGAGAGAAGAGCAGCATGCATTTAAATTGCCCGAACAGATTCTCTTAAGCACCATGGAAACATCACTGCCCGATTTGTTTACTACCATTTGGTAATTAACACAGTTTATTCACAGTAACAATGCATTGATATATAAGCCTGACATTTACATATATACTATGTGAGGCTGTTACCGCAGACAAGTATAAAGTGTGCCACGCATATGATTGCGAACTGATGACTTGTAGTGAACCGTCACTGTCACTGTCCAGTGCCAGGGAGTTCAGGTGTCAGCAAGGAAACCTTCTGTGCAGTCTATAATAAGACAAACACGCTGGACAGACACATCACTGACGTGTCTGAGAGTCAATCTGAGCAATGTTGAAAATGTAAAACGCTGAAAGCCAGATGAGGGGAAAAAGTCATGTGAGCTAAACGGTCACATGCGGTCTTTGACCTCTTCGTGTAACGCAGTCAACGTGATGGGATATCAGAAGTGGACGTTCTCAACTGAGAGAGGCTAGAAAATGCTCAGGTGTGTTTGTACAGTATTTTAGAACAAACTAACAATTGTTTTAATTAAGAATTAATTTACCAATTAACTAATTGTCTGATTCTTCAGTCTGTTGCACGTCAGAAAAATTGAACAGAAAATTGCATTCGTATTTCTGACCAATTATTTCATCTCTAGTTCACTGTATTAAATGTTCATCTTTACAGAGTGTGGCGTTTTGTGTGTTGGCATGCTGTGTTGTATATTGTATCTCAAATGGTTTGCTGTTGCGCTGACAAATTTCTCTTTAAAATAAAATGCATCCATGTTTTTATTTAACTTTGAACATATACAGGGCCAAATGTAAATGTAAAAATGCTGATCAGTTTCCCATGCTACAATATTTTCTAGAAATTCACAGGGTCATCAAGTTTATCAGTGGTGCAAATGGTGAAATGAATGGTGCCCTCTTCTGGTGAGAGTTCAGAATGTCTGTCTGAGCAAAAATGTAAACACAGATGAGACGATGAGCAGTTTGTGGCAGTGTACCTGTGATTATGACAGCAATTTTCCTACCCATTAATACTGGCAGTTTTAAAGGTTAGTAATGTGTATTAGCTACTCACTTACTCAGTTCTTGGTTCAGGTTTGAGCCTGTCTTCAGTACAAGCATCATGAGAACTATCGTGTCATGGTGTAAGTACTCAGCATGTGGTTTCATTAGTTAATGCAAAGAAGCAGGATTTTAGTCTCAAATAACAATGTCAGAATTACTACCAGTAGTTGAGTCTGCTCTGGCAAAAAAAATTTACCATATAAAGCAACAGGTCTACAGTTATTCTAAAACTTGTGACAGTAGTTGAAATTGTGTGGTCTGTGAATTTAATTTAGACAATATACAACACTCTTAGTGTGACTCGGAATTATACCTTCATCATGAGCAACCCTGGCCCTCTTTTGTTAACGGTTCCATCTAAAAAAGATAGACTCCAACCTATTTTTAAATCCAGTTAAGTTCACTTACTTCTTGCTGCTAGGTTTTTTTTAAACCTATGTGTGTATTTTCACTTGTAGGTCTGCACATTTATCTATTATATCTATGATATCAAAGAACAATTGTGATAAGTAGTTTACATTTGTAGGCCCCCTACAGCATATAATCTCAAGTCATTGCACTTGCATCGTCTTTTAACTTAAATAGATGAAGTACTTAGCACTTACGGCGAGTAACTCCTACTGCACTGAGGCCTCAAGTGGCTTTGGATAAAAGCATCTGCCGAATGAGTAAATGTAAAATGTAAATGTAAATCTTACCTTCCCATAGCAGCAGACTCTGAGGGGCCACAGAGGGCCAGATCACAAGACTGTTGGCCTCGTAGAGCGGGTTGGTCAGACGCTCCAGCTCCTGGGGCCGATTCACCCACGACCAAAGGGACACAGTCTTCTCAGGCAGAGACAGTTTGGCTCTATGAAAAGTGTAAGAGGGTGTTCTGTTAACCAATGAAAACAGTTTATAACAGTGGACTGTGATCTATACAACGACAGATCCGGGGATGAATAGGGAAAATCAAGTTGGAATAAATGTTCTCCTTTCCCTCAAAACCCATGTGAAACAAAAGAAATATCATATGGTTGACATACTGTTAGCTGACAAAGCTCAGTAAACTTCGGACTTACCTCTCGGCTGCACTGTTGCCCAGGAAAGTACCAAACTGAGAGGCATAGGCGTGTTCGAAGAGCAGCACCAGGAAGCTCTCGCTGAATTCAAAGGAGCAGGGAAACTGGCGAAGGATCTGCCACACACAATCCAAGAAGAGCAGGAAGACAGGAGCCTCTTGGCGAGGTTTGCTATTGGAGTAAGCTGACTGGGCACAGCGCTGCTGGAATGGGTGACCCGCCTGGGTAGGTGGTTGAAGAGGTCAGAGGGGTTATGAGAAGAAATGCAAAAACCATTAAAACGATTAAAGGACTGAGTGAGATTTTTTTTTTATCCTTATCTTTTTATATGATTTTCAGTAATTAATTTTATCAAAAAGATGACAAAGATTTGGGCTGCACTTCAAAGCACAGAGAAGCTCACCTGGAGCCACTCTCGCTCCACCAGGCCCTGGAAGCCTCTGATGGTCCTGCAGGCTGGATCAAGGATGATCTGAGCCAAGGAGGTCACTTGCAGGGTGGAGTCTGTCCCTTCTGTACCGTGAACAAGCACTGATGCACCCTCCCTGAGAAAAAGACACAATATAGTTTCTCAAAGTGTCACTTGCTCTTCTAGTATTTATAAGAAAACAACACAGACTCAGTACTGGACACTGTGATTTTTTCAGTTCACTGAGAAGCAGCAGAAGAATAGTGGAAATATTGTCCATATTGTTTGGTATTTACTGGTCCAGGTTTTGCATAAAAAGCAAATCAAACTTAGTTCTCTGACCTGTCGATACACTGGGCAGCCAGACAGGCAGTGGTGAGGATCTCCTTGACATGGGTCTGCCAGTTGGAAGCCTCCAGCTTGCTTAACCAGCGGTCCATGCTGTGTGACTGGTCATTACACGCCTCCACCAGCTTAATCAGGCTCTCCTGGAGGACATTAGCCCTGAAAATGACAGTTACGTCACAATACTAAAAGAAATGTCTGAATTGTTCGTTAATATTGAATATAAATTTCAGTCATATGAAGATATGTTGAAATATCCAAAAGTATCCAATTTCCTTAAAATAACTCAGTGCTCAGATTAGTAACTAGTCTATGGAGCCACCTGATTGCCCACCTTTCAATGGCCTTGTGGATTCTCCTCCACTGGGGGTAGTTAGCCTCAGACTCAAATCCTCCACCTCGAGCTTTGGCCTGCTGGGCAACATTAATAGTGCGTGTGTCAATGACGTAGCCACGTTTGCCCGGCCGCAGTGTGGCATTGATCAGCTTTTCATCTTCCTTACACCGTCGCCCATTGGTTCCAGGCAGAGGCTGTCCTGCTCGCATCATCACCTGAAATTATTAGTGATTTGAGGTACAGACAGTACAAGCAGCCATCGACTGAAATCCCCAAAGAATATATTTGCAACAGAAACAGTCAGAATCATATAAACTCAATTTCCTTCCTTCCATGCTTACCATGCCATTCTTTTTGTGGTAATAGCTGAGTACTGGAAAACGACTACTGTGACGGAAAGCTGCTACTTTTCTCAGTGTGTCATCATCAACATCTTTAGGCACTGCCACTAGAGGGGGGTATGACGGACACACACTGAAGTCCCTGTTTACTTCACTCAGTCTCCACTCATCAGTCTGATAAAAATGGAGGGTGGCAGGTTAAAAGACAGTTACTGAGCAAGTACAATAGAGGAATGAGAGAATGTAAGTGTGAAAGCGTTTGTCAGAAAGCATAAAACATACCATAGACTCCAGATCTTTAAAGGCATCCTCTGGAAGGAAAGAATTCCAGCCATCTTCTATGACCTCGAACATGGGCCGGTAGAAGAAAGGGTACATCAAGGAGACTGAGTCAAGTGTGGACAGAGCCTAAAGGCATAAAGTGTACGCATTAGTTAATCATCCCTGACAATAATAATATCAAAACATTGAACATTTAGCAGTTAACAATAGTTACAAGAAGTCTCTGCTGCCTAGTGTTTTTACCTCAACAGAGCTGGCAATGTTGAGACACTCCTCCATACCAGGGATATCCAGCTGGATCACCCTTAGGTCTTTGCATTTGACAATGATGCTTCCTACAGACCCCACAAATCTGAAAGACAAGTTGAAGTTTTGATTTAAATGGTAAACACAGTACTGAGGATGTGAACGCCATGGGAGAGACAACAAGGCTCGGTGGTGACACCACTGCCTCGAAACAAGACAGCGCCTGGTGTGAAACCCTTTGGGACTAACTTTCTGTGTGGAGTTTGCATGTTCTCTCAATGTTGTGTTTTCTGGTGGTGCTCTGGGTTACCCCACACTAAAGGACATGCATGTTAACTATTAGGGACACTTCATTTAAACAGTCTTTAATTATCAAGTGGACTTGCTAAAAACTCCACAATGTTGTGTCATTACAAATATTATAACCAGGGGAATCCAGTAAACAGTTGTGTGAAGACGACAGTGCATTCAGGTGAGATCACTAGTTTGCTTGAATGTTTTTTTTACAGTCAACATTTAATGCTCAACGCGGTTTACAGCTCTGCACCCTCCTCAACCACATAAACTCAATTCTTAACCTGTGTCACTGCAAAGAAAGCCCACTGAAACTTCTTAAACTTCCTGTCACAAGTTTCATATCCTCTTTCCAGACTAAAAATGAGGGTACAATAGAAAAAAACAGCAGCAGTGTAATGCTGGGATCTGGTGAATGTAATATGAAGAGTTGCACTGAAAAGACATGTGTAACCACAGCAAAAAACAACTGTACTTTCACCCTTGTGTTTCCTCCCTTTGCCTCTTTTTTTATATAATGTTTTTTATCAAGAAGTCACACAATGCAAAAATACACTAAACAATGTCCTTCCTTCCATGTCCATCCTTTTCAAGTGACAGGATCTTTTTAAGCACAACTAATGGAACAGTGAGAGTGACATTGACATTGCCTGAACAAATGATTAAGGACAAATATGTCCCCATAACAGTTAATTAGAAGCTCATCACCTCTTCTCTATAGAGTCTATGTTTGAATGAAGCAGCCAAAGCTCTTCCGTGTTGTCCTGTCTGGACGAAAGAATGAGATGATGGCCAGTCAAACACAGGGTCCCCTCTACAGTTGGCATAAAAGGCCGGTGCAGGACAACCCCATCCACCCTGGGTGTCTTTATCAGCTCTGCAAACTCCATGACCTGAAGAACAGACAGCAAAGATACAGGTTTTTCTAACACATATGGACAATTAGCCGATAAACTACGGTTACTTCTGCTGAGACAAACGGACCAAGCCCTTCTGTGCTGCTTTTAGAAAGATATAATGCCAGTCAATTTATATGTCAATTTATATTAAATCAGTAAACGCAAAAATCATCTGTGAGCTAGCCACAGTTAGCTTGACCCAGGAAATGAAGCGGCTAACGTTAGCTAGCAAGCTAATCGTGACAGAGAAAGAACATTAGCCATAGGGGAATTGTCCGTCATTTTTAAAGTTTTATCAAAATGTTAACATCATGTGCACTGTTCATGTACAACACAAAAATGTACGTTTTCGTTGGTATTAAAATAATTAATCTTGCAATTACCTTATTATCTTTACGTTTATTTTGTTGTTGGGCGAGACTGGTACGTTCACAAAAACACGCCGGCTGGAAACAACTGATGTGGAGTTCGGTCCAGGACTATTTGGATAGCAAATAAACGAAAAATAGTAATTTAATAGTAATTTCTTATTTGTTTTAATGTTTATAACGTTTAGTTTATAACGTTAACAGGTGGCTCAATGGGAAAAAATTAATGAATGTTTGGAAAATGGGTTAATCTCAAGCACTGATACAGTCATATCTAGGAGTAGATGATTAATGAAATCACATTGGCATTTATTTATTCATTTATTTTATCAAATAAAAACTGACACACATTTTCACCTCTTTGTTGGATATGTGTATACATGTGTGTATTTAAAAAAAAAAAACTTATCCATCACCTGTTGTATGAAACTTGAAATAATATTTAAAAAAAAAAAAAGAAAAAAAAAAGACACTAGGTGGAGACATTGGAACATTTTTGAGAGATGTGTTGACTGGACTGCATGGATCTATAATTCAATATCACCTTGATTTAACGCCTGGATGATCATGAGAAATAAATGTTTGTCTTGGCCAGGTAAAGGAACTTGTACAGGTCTTATTATTACATAACATAACATGTCAGAGATTGTTAGAGGAGTAAACAGGATCCTGCCTTGTAAAGACAGACTGTTAGATTAAGACTAAGCCTGACTTAAGCCTAAAGTGCACTTTCTGCATCATAGAAACTAAGTGAATAAACAAGGAAAATAGAAAGCCACACAGACTCATACACACAGGTATAGTAAGTAGAGATAATTGAGATTTAAAGATCATAACAGAGCCAGCTTCCCTAATAGCAGCTGGGAGTTTATTCTTAAAAAGCGAAGTGCAGCAGGAAAAAGCTGTTGCCTGAGGACTATGTTATAGTTGTGGGGATAGATACCTAGTGAGATCTAAAAGCACATAAAGGAACACACACTAACCTTGAATGGGAGACTCCCTAAAGAGGTGAACACGTTTGGAGAGAGAAGAAGAAGAAGAGCAGATGGTTCGGCGGAGGCTATAGTATGCCTGTTTGATTTAGACACATATTTGTCAGGACAGTGTGTGTGTGTGTATGTGTGTGTGTGTCTGTGTGTGTGTGTGTGTGTGTGTGTGTATGTGTGTGTGTGTGTGTGAGAGAGTATGTGTGTATCTGTGATGTATTACAAATCAGCACCGTACTTGCTTCAGTTGCAGCCTGTCTGGGCTTCACAATAGATGGTTTGCTCTGGGCCCTTCCAGCCCACATCATAGGGAAGGCTGTATAGATGCCAGAGCTCAATTGAATGTGAAAGCCAGCGTTGCTTTACAAACCAAATAGATGCCCTTCTTCCTTCTTCTGAGGAAAATATGCTTTGCTATGGGTTTTTTTTTTAACAAGACGAGGTGATAAAAAAAAAAAAAAAAAAAGCTTTCAAAGCAAATATTCACTTGACAGCCCTACGCAGAAAACAACAGAGTAACCTAACTTCTATGTTTTATTTAACAGGATGCTTAGACAAATGTTCTGGTGCTGGAGGAGATGTTTTTCTTTAGCATCTGTTATAAAAAAAGGTTCAGTTGTAAAAATGTTAACTTTTATGGCAGCAGCTGAATGTTAAAAGAGATAAAACTGGAAACGCATTTAGCTCTCTGTGTCTTGGAGGAATGTAGGGAAAAATATTATTAAACTTGTCAAACAGAAATCTACATTATCCTTTATAAATGGACCAAGATGAGTAACTACAACTGATAACTGTCAAAACTGTGATCAAGTTATCACTGAGTTTCCAAATCTGTCTTGAGTGAGCTGTATGCTCAGCGCTAGCTGGCGTCACATCATAGATCAGATTTTGACATTTATTGACAAGTTCGGAACATTTTGCTGCATCAAACTTTAGGGACTGACAGTTTGTAACAACACCTACACCATTACTCACTCCCAGTATTTCGTTCAATTTCTAATAAAGACAATGTCTCATCCATGATTCATTCTCGTCCTTGAACCCTCTGTTCTCAATGCTTGTTGTTTGTTTTGAATTCCTATTTATGTGATGATGTTTTGTTATTTTTGGGCATGTCCAGTGAATCAGAGCACTCTGTCATGGCAGATAATGATGACTTAAACGTGGGTGCAGAGACTTATACCAAAATTTGTTGTGCAACTCTTTGAGAAACTTTCTGATTTCACTCCATCTGTAGTCTCACTGCCTCTGAAAATTTGGAAAACTATTTCATATCTTATCAATCTGATTAAATAAATAGTAGAGCAATAAATTTTTCCATTATCCTGTGAAGCTTTTTTTTTTTTGGTTGAGATTTTTATTTAAATGTAGCTGTATTGGTTGTTGTAATCTTTCCAGTGTTCAGTTGTATTGCATGTCAGGTTTGCTCAGTCATGTCTGTCACATGAAAGAGTTTTGCACTGACACATTCACATCTACAGCTGCAGTTACCACCTCGCACCCCAAAGAGGAAAAACTGTGAAAAAGTGAAAAAGCTCCTGATGGATTCATCGCTAATTACATTCTTTGCATTATTTAGCATGTATAGCTCATGCTACATACTGCTGTAAATTGGGTAACCAATAGCAATATGCGTGCCTATTTGCTCTCATTAAATTTTCATATGTTTGGAGAGGTTGGAGAGCCGGTTTCTTTTCATTTCTTTTCCTTGTTTTTCTTTCTTCCTTCATTTCTTTTTGAGAGGTTCTCCTAGTTAAAGCACTGCAACAGGGTACAGACCCCAAACTGAGATCATTTAATGAAATATAGTTACACACCAAAACAGGCACCAACTGTATCTGTAGCCTTAGGTTTTCACATTCAAACAAAAGAACTGGGATAAAATAAGTGACAACCAGTTAGCCCTGTTGTTAGGGATAGCTAACAGCGATAATACATTGTTAAATATTTGTAGTATCAAGGAACTCCAGCATTATAGAGGTTTTTCTCAGCTGACAAGCTGGTAGCTTTTCAAAAGCCCGGTTAGTTTATACTCACTTGCAATATATTCCCTCAGAACTCATCATGAAATTAAAATCATACAATATTTTATTGTCAGTATGGCCTATTTTGCTTGAAGGGGGGACACACAACTTTTGGGCACCCTCAATTTGATCCGCTGCTTTTATGAATTGCTATAAACTACTGTATGTTAACTCACTGTGTTAACTCATTGTAAACTGTGGTGACTCCGACACACTGGTAAGCCTCAGCAGCAGGAGTGGGGGAAAAAAACTAATAGACTTGACATTAGCTTTTCATTGCCACTTGTATTGATTACACCTCAAAACATAAAATAGCCTTGCCCACAATGCATAATTGATTTACTCCGCCTGAACATTTTGCTCACGGTATCTAGGACTTACATTTGAAGTACAGCTTGTTAGAGGCTACACTGTTCGTCCCCCTGTAGATTCCTTGTCCATAGTTGGGAATCACCTCCCACCCATCCAGCTTTTATTCTGATCACGTCATCAAGAGGCTGCTGAGTTTTTCTTGCTACTCCTTCCTTGTATTATTTTTAAGTCTGCTTTAATGTTCATCCACTCTCTTTGTCTCGCTCTCACACACATTGGGCCTATGATTTGTTTCTCTTCTGTTTAAAAAGCCTGTTTGTTGCCCTGTAATACTGCCTGTGACAAATTGGTTAAAAAATGCTTTGTAATTTCAATTGATGTCATCTGATTTGATTGTTTTTATTGCTGCAGGGCTTGTCTGAATTAAACTGCCTACCATCTCCTGTGAACATTAGAGCTGAGTGTGCATCTACTGTGCTGCTCAAAAGGCACTGTGGAGGCCTAACAGCCCTGAGGAAGAAGAGGAAATGAAGGCTACTCAGATGAAACAGGTTTTATGATGTGCCAGTCCCTTGCACATAACCATACTCTCTTGTGTGCATTCGATCACATTTAAAGAGTTTTCCCCCCCCCCCATGTTATCTGGCCTGGAGGAATAGCTATGGCCTCATTCTTTTCATCCAGCATCACAGTGACTTTTCCTGCATTTCTAAAACAAAACATTCCCCTCTCCCACTGCTCACCATCCTTGATAGAGAAAGATGTAACAATTCTCCATGACAAGTGCTAGTCTTAAACACAAACTGAAAACTTTTTAATCTTACATGGTGTATTTGCGTACAGTCATGCTGGGACGTAACACACTTTTGTAGACAATACTGTAGCCTACACAGTATTTCTGTGATCATTTCAATAGAGACACAAAGAAGGTTTCTGCGTATTGTAAAGTGTGTTATAATAACTAGGAAAAATGTGTGGGTGTTTTGTTGTGAAATCAGAGGAGGCCTGGTCCGATGAACCCAATTAGAAATAATTAAGTGAATTAATGTAGATCTGGGCTCCATCTCACTGGTCTAATAGTATTTATTACCCCGACTGTACAAAGTGAAAAGGCCTGCAAACTAGATTATTGTCATTGGTCATAAAACTATTCAAAGGTAATTAGACCAATATAATGATAACCAGATTTTAAACAATAATATAGCTGTTCTTTGTTTAGTTAGCTGTCTGGGCATGTGCAAGTTAGTGCAAGTGTGTGTGCATGTTAGTGCACGTGAGCCCCTCCCTGTTTAACATTGGCCCTCCCCATGTTTATAAACAGGCAGGCACTGCCCACACACGAGCCCACACAGTGCAGTCAGCAGCACTCAGGTTAGAGTGACAGCATTCAGGTGAAAGCAATCTTCCAGAGTTTCCTCTACTGAAGAAACCATGTTTTTGTCAAAAAAGGCCTCAGACAAAGAAAGAGATAAGATCAGAGCATACAGACTGGCCATGGGGATTACGGCTCAAATCCGATAAATTTTTGTGGCAACACATCCATACAGTTTTTAAAGTTTTTACGATCAGTGTCTTTATGGGCTCCACCAGTGTCTTTAGGCTCAGTCAGTGTCATGTGTCCGGGTGGATAACTCCAAGGCTGAATTTCTTTCCCAGTCTGACTGTGTAGCCAAGACTGGTCTGGCTTTACCAAGATGGAGAGCCCCACAAGCGGCCAAAGAGGTTCAATGTGACCCGGAAACTGGCTCTTGACTCTTCTCCTCCATGTTTAAGTAACTTGATAGGTACATGATGTCACATGTCGGTTTTCATTAGTGACCTTCTACTTTAGCCATGGTAAGCTAACTTGCTGTTACCGATATTGTGGATATGCTCGGTAAATGTTGCTATGTTAAAAGCAGTGTTTCACCTTGTAGCCAAAGTCCTCACCTGTGTTTGGGTTAGAATTTATGTGACTCTTTTTACGTGACAAAGTGCCACTCTGGTTAACAATATCATCACGTTAAAGTCGTGGTCATGATCGCAATCAAGTCAAATCTCTCACTACACAACATACACTAACATAAATATTTTTTTAATTCCATCAACTCAAGTCAGTTTTATCCATATAACTCAAAATCACACATTACCAATTTGCCTTAAAGGGCTTTACAATCTGCACATTGTATAACATCCTCTATCCTCAGACTCTGCCAAAAAACTCTCTACTGGGGAAAAAAAGAAATGAACCTCAGGAAGAGCAACAGAGGTGGGATCCCTCTTCCAGAGTAGACAGAAATAACTAGCAGAATTACACTATAGAGAAACAGAGTGACAACATTAGCTTTTACTTTTAAACCTCATGTGGCTCTGTCACACAATCTGAAGATAAAAACAGTTTTCTTATACATAAAAAACATGTCTTTCTCTTGGGGAACAGGGAAATCATTATGTCTGTGCTTGAGATATCCTACACATCCTACCATGCTGCTAATTTTTACTTTAAACTTGATGCAGTTTACTGTTGTGCCCTGTGTTTCATTACCGGAGATAAATATCATCCTAGTGTGTCCTGTTTGACTGGTCCTCACTAGCATCAAGAATAGAACTCAGTTTTTATTTATAAATGTTTCCAAATAAAATCCACATCAGTATATTACATTTTATTCTCAAATGTAGCATTACTGTTCATCAGACTAGATACAGTATGAGTAAATACTGTACATGGGAAAACTGCAGTACAGTGGTTTACAGCATATACATGGTATGAATTTCAAAACATTTGCTATACTCAGATTTCTCTCACGAATGATATTGATCTCATTTAGATCCCCTCATTAAACAAAGGTTATACTGTATATCAGTGGGGTCCTCAGGCTTGTGGAGTGTGAATTACAGTGAGTGTTGGAACAAGTACCCAGATTTACCTAGGTAAAAGCAGCAACAGCAATGAAAAAAAACTCAATTGGGACTGAAGGTCTACTCTTGAAAAGTGGCTCCTGTGACTAATCTGAGTGGGTGTCAGACAGGGTGAGGGTCACAGGGAAAAAGCTATACATTAACAGTCATATACACAAATCAATGTTAATTTCTTGACTTTCGTCTATTTTTTGGGCTTTTTTTGAATTAAAACTTTGGGAACCACAGATTTAATCTTAAACAATGCATTGCATTTTTTAATGTTATCATATATTTTTTATATTAAAATCTTAATCTGAAATGTAAGTCATAAGCAGGGGAGTACATTTGGAGTGTAGAGTAGTTGTATAAAGTATAACATAAAATGGAAATACTCAAGTCAGGACAAGTACCTTATAGCTGTCCATATGTAGGTAGTAAACGTCTTGAGTAAAGTATTTAGTTACTCTCCACCACTGGTGAGAGAGAGAAACAGATAGAGAGAGAAACAGGGAAAAAAGTGGCAGGTTCAGCACTATTTCAGCACTGGACAGCTCCCATCAAATCCAGCATCCAGGCAGAGCAGAGCAGCGCGGCTTTAGCAGACATGATCCAATCAATCTCTCCCTGGCTATGACCCTGCATGGCAGGCAGCTCTGTGGGCACAGTCTAATCACTGTGCTGTTGAACCTGCAGCGGACTCACCAGCTCTTTGCTCGCACATGCTACCCGAGGGGGAAAGCGTCACTTTTCAGCAAATGCTCAACCCCTTGGCTGTTGGGGGGGGGGGTGAATCTGCAGAAAGGAGAGAAAACCCAACATGTCTCTTAGCAACCATTCCTCAGAGCTATAGATTCACCTATAGATCAATTCCTGTCTTGTGTGTAGAGGTCGCCTATGGCTCACTCTTTTCTCATGAGAACTTGCAGACTGTTCATTGTTTGCTGATGCAGGTGGATAGAAATCCTTGTATTCTCTTCCTAAAAAGATATTAATTTCACAAGTTTACTAAACATGCTGATATCATCGTATAGGAACATTTAACACCTAGGCCTATACCAGGAGATAAAAATACTAAAAAGCACAGCAAGGTCACTTTAAATTCTTTGACCAGCATAAAACTCCTTGCATGATGCTTTTGTTTAAAGGAGAGCTTTTGTTTTTGTTCCCATTTCCTCCTACAAAAAGTGACCCCACGCTGTGCAACTGTGACTGATTCAGATGTTTTCAATTAACAGGAAACACTTCCTTTATTGGTGAAGAGGCATGTTGCATTACATCATGCAGTCCTCTCCTGCATATTTGGGGGGCTTCAAACGAGACACTAGATGGCAACCACG